>NC_051186.1:136260600-136600600 GCF_013339695.2 Rhipicephalus sanguineus
CTAGCCCTAAGAAACTCCGAAGTTGTCCCTTCGTTTCGGGAGCCGGGATCTCCTTTATCGCCCGAGCCTTCTCTGGATCGGCCCCGTGCCTGCCTGATCCCACAATATGCCCCAAGAATTTCACTTCTTGTTGTGCAAACCGACATTTGCTTACGTTTAGCGTCAACCCTGCCTTCGCCAGTGACGCAAGCACCTTGTCCAAATGTTCCAGGTGCTCGTTCCAGTTCTCAGAGTATATCGCTACATCGTCAATGTAAGCGCAAGCGTAATGTCTATGTGGAGCCAGTACACCATTGATGACTCTCTCTGTGGGCTCCAGATGTGCTATTTCATCAGGCTGCAGCGTCGCCTGCGCCTCTAGCCCGCATGGTGGGACCGGAACCTCTCCAAATTCCTGATCGCCCTCGAATATCACTCCTACTGCAGTTACTCGGGTGTGATATGCGCGAAGCTTGTTAGCGTGAATGGTTCTGCGTGAACAGTCATCGAGTTCAACTAAATAACTGTACGGTCGCAGTTTTCCGACTACAGTCATCGGTCCCTTCCACTTTGCCACTAGCTTCCCCTCTCCTTCCTTCTCGAGCCATAATACTTGGTCCCCTGTGACAAACTATTTGTCTGTGGCCCTCAAGTTATAGCGTCCTACGTACTCCTTCTGACTGACTTCACTTTGACGGGCGGCTCCTTCGCTAGCTTCTTCCAAACTACTTCGGAGCTTCGCAAGATATTCCGCTGCTGGCGTACCCAGTGATTCCGGAACTTCCCAGTCTCCTGACCAAGTCCTTTTGAGAATGGATAGGGGCCCGTTCGGCACCCGCCCGTACATGAGCTCGAACGGTGACCGCCCTGTAGTCGCGTGTGGAACCTCACGATATGCCCATAACAAAAACGGAATCATCCTATCCCACTCGCGCCCGTGTTCACTGACTATGTGAGAAAGCATTCTTTTGAATGTGCCGTTCCAGCGCTCCACTAAGCCGTTGCTTTGCGGGTGATCAGGTGTGGAAAACCTCGGTGTTGCCCCCAGTCTTTGCAACATCTCCTGTGTCAACCTTGACGTAAAGTTGGTGCCCTGATCTGAGCAAATTGTCTCTGGCACCCCATGTTGAGAAAATATCTGCAGTAGCGCGTCACATGCAGCCTTTGCCGTTAGTGAACGGAGGCATACCACTTCTGGCCATCTGGTATGTAAGTCTACGACACAAAGAGCATAGCGGTGACCTCTAGCCGAAGGGGGTTCCATAGGACCGATGCAGTCCATGTTTACTGTCTGAAACGGCGCGCTGGGCCTGGCCAGTGGCGTTATCGGTACCCTATCTATCTGCCTCGTCGGAGATTTCACCTGACATCCATGACACGATCTACAGTACTCCTTTACGTCTCGCGACATCTGCGGCCAGTAAAATGAGCTTTTCACCCGTTGTAGTGTTTTCCGCTCTCCTAAATGACCTGCCCATGGTGAATCGTGAGCCATTTTCAGCACTTCTTTGTGCCTGTGCGATGGTAGCACTAGCTGTTTGCACATGCGACCCGCGAGGTGTTCCTGATGATATAATAGCTCGTCCTGAACAAGCATACCATGCGTTCCGGCCTTTGCCTGCGCCCAAGCGTCTCGCAAAGCCGGGTCTGCTTCCTGAGCCTCACGAAACTCCTGTCGTTTGCTTTTGACCGGCTCGGAACCTTCGCTGTTGCTCTCCGCGGTTATGACGCCCACAATCGCCCGTTGCTCCTCGCATGCCTCCTCTGACAGCTCTACCATGGCTTCGGTCTCCTCGACTGCTGAACACTCGTCTGACACGTTTAACCCTTTCCTCGAGAAGTTGTGCGTAATCGTTGGGCGTGATCAGCGCGTCCGTGCCGTCTAGCAGCTTATCTGTGATTGCACAAAGCACGGCAGACTGCACCGCCTCGGACATCACGTAAGGATTTCCTTCAGTAGCTATGAGCGGCACGTAAGCCAACTCAGCGGTCACCTGTTGCCCGAACGCTCCCGTCAACTTTATCTGCGAACCCGTACCGTTGTACTGAGGTACCACTGCCTTTCTAATGACGCTCACTTCTGCTCCTGAGTCTACCACGGCGTTTAATGAACGACCCGAGCTCTTAAGCGTTACGGTCTCCAGTGAGGGTTGTTTCTGCTCTTTACACTGCCACAACCTGTCTGTCGTTGTTATTCCTAACCCGAATGCAGAAGCCGTCACTCTCGCGACCACTGGACCGTTTTGTTGTCGTCCTGCTGGCCTAGTGCCTTGCCTTGCACCTAAGCCCTTATTGGGGCAATTCCTGGCAATGTGGTCGGTTTCCTTGCACTCAAAACATCGCCTTTTCCCCTTTCCGTCCGTGGGTATATCTACAGGTGTTTTAGCTTTCTTTTGCCACTCCTCGATATTCGCCTTCTTTTGTGCTGTCTTGCACTTTTCGCTCTCCTCGAAGCTCTCCGCGAGCCTAGCGACACCGCTGGGTAGCAAAAAGGCCTCCTGTTGATTACAAACGACGTGCGCTCTCGCTTCCGGGCTCAAACATTCTTTCAAGCGATCCGCGACCACTAGCTGCTTGAGTTCCTCGAACGTGCCTACCTTTGAACTCTGGACATAATAGTCGAAATAATTCTTTAGGCGCACGGCAAACTGATCCCAGGATTCCTTTTCTCCCTTTTTCGATCCCGCAAATAGCCTCTTGTACTCCGCCGCCGAAAGCCTGAGACCCTCCAAAATGCTTGACTTAAGCTTAACGTAGGCTTTTCGCTCCTCTGCTGTCAGCCTGCACAGCAGCCCACGCGCCCTTTCGCTTAACTGTGGCAAAACTAGCCCGGCCCACCATTCGCTCGGAACTTCATACGACTCGAGCGTTGCCTCAACGTCCTCGAACCACATTGGCGCAAGTGCCTCTTGGTTCGGCATTGGTGCCAGTACACCCTTTAACAAGCTTGCAAATTTTAGTCGCCTGTCTTCCTCCAACCTTCCGCCAAGCGATAGGCTGTCATCGCCCTCGTTGGACTCCGCCCGATCACGGGCTCGTAGCCGCTGGCTTTCCAGCATCAAGCGCTGCTTCTCCGTTTCCGCCTCAGCAATTTTCAGTTGAAGCTGTAGCAGCGCTAGCTGCTGTTCCGACGCCGTATCTGACGTGCCACTACCATGACCCCCCGTGCCGCTGTCGGCGACTCCCAACGCCTGCAAGTTTCCTGCCCCGTCCCCGTTCATTTCCGAGTTGTCCATTTCTCTGTCTCGCAAGTTGTAATGCTTTATCATCGCTTGCGCCCAACAGAAAATCAAGAGGTACCCGCCTGAAGTAGCCTTGCGGTGCGCTCTTCCTCCTCGGAATCCGGTGGACTAGCCTTGCTTCGTTGGTCCCGCAGCGCGGTAGTCAGTTGAAGGTGGTTGTCGTCAGTCTCGGCCGATGTCGCTCCCCGCTGTCCTCCTCAGTTCAGCCATGCAGATCCTGCTCGACTGCGCCAGTTAGGTTCTTCTTTGTTTGTTCCGCTCGCCTCGCTGGTTGCGCGACATTTGCTGCTGCCGCCAAGGAAGCCGAAGGCGAGAACTTTCATCTGCTGGCACCTTGAGGAAACGACCGCTCGGACATCATCTGGATAGAGACGTTTATTCGTTTCTCTTCTCCCCCACCTGTCCCTGTACCCCTGCTTTTATTCCCTGTCTCCCCATTCAAACACCCTTACAGTCCAATCGGAAAGCAGGAGTAACTCTCTCCTTGTCTCCCGGTCGGCCGCCGCTGAACGCACCAGGCCCGGATTCCTTCTTGCCAGCTCCTCGCAGGAATACCGCCTCTCGCGCGCTCGTCAGTCCGCCGCCGCCGCCCATCTCCATTTCACCCCGGTTTCCAGAATGTTCGGCCTCATACGTTGACGGGTCGTCAATACAATAGGCCCGTGCATCATTGCCACTGCCTTTGGCTGTCACAGCGAAGGCGCAAGTGTACCTTCCGTCCCTGTAGCCCGGCTCGGCCACGGTCTCCTGTAAGGCACCATAATTGAACCCCTCGGGGGACGTGAGTCCTTGCATCCTTTGTGACCAGCAGACAGTATTCGTTCCACCAACCGGAACTACCGCTTCCGTGTTGGCGCGGGTACGCCGGCCGCGGGGCGGGTAACAATATGAAGGTATGCGGCGAACGTACGAAGTTCGGCCCCAACAACAGGGTTGTCCATTGCTTGGTTTCACTTCCTACAGCAAAAAAATCCAAAATTAAGAAACAGTTGCTGAACTATGCGCGTACCGACATAACAAAAATGAATAGTAAGTTACAGACCTTCGCAGCTGAATTTTACGAATACTTTGACTACCGTACAACTGATGAAAACTGGCGTTTGTTCCGGGATAAACTTAAAGAAATTGAAGCTGCCTGTGTTCCTAAACTAACAATAAGTTCTAGATTAGATGACCAATGGTTCACGCGAGACGTAAAACGTGCCCTGAACAAGAAGAAAAGGGTATACAGAAAAGCAAGTCGCTCGAACTGTCCTCAAGGTTGGGAAGCTTACGGAAACGTTTCAGCTGAAACACACAATGTCATTTTTCAAGCGAAAAATAAATCCTTTAACGAAACGCTACCTAACCTCATGAAAACGGACCCTAAAAAATTTTGCAATATCGTGAACCCCAAAAGCACCCACTCAACAGCAGTATTAATGAGGGAAGACGGCAGCACCTTATCTGTAGAACACTCCGCCGAAAAATTCAACAAGCACTTCAGTGAAGTATTCACTGACGAACTCCCACTGAATGATTCTCTTTCCCTGCCACAACTGCCCACTCAACACCCTTTTCCAGCAATCCTAATAACGGTACACGGGGTAGCTAGCGCTATCAATCGACTTCCCCTTAAAACCAGTCCCGGCCCCGATGGCATCAGCGCCAAACTACTTAAACCAACCTGTCAACATTCAGCTAACTTGCTTGCATTCATTTTCCAGCAATCCCTTGACACTGGTTGTATACCAGATGACTGGAAATTGGCTAATGTGGTACCCATCTTTAAGTCTGTCAGCAGCAATCACCCTAACAACTATAGGCCGATTTCACTCACGTCCATTTCATGTAAGTTACTAGAGCATGTCATACACTCCCAGGTCATGCGTCACCTCAACCGTAAGAATTTACTTCTTCACACCCAACATGGTTTTCGAGAAAAATTATCATGTCAGACTCAACTTTTCGAGCTCGTGACAGACTTGCACACAGCTCTTCATATGTCCATCTGCATCGACGCGATTTTAATAGACTGTTCTAAGGCTTTTGATCGTGTTCCCCATAACCGGCTAATGCTAAAAATACGTCACCTCAGCCTCGACCAGAAAACGACTGCATGGATACAAGAATTCCTAAACAACAGGTCTCAGTCAGTTAAACTTAACCACTAGATATCTCATCCAACCCGTGTAACATCTGGTGTGCCCCAAGGCAGTGTGCTGGGACCGCTTCTCTTTTTAGCATACATTAACGACATTGCATCTAACATAAGTTCATCAATCCGTCTTTTTGCGGACGATTGTATTGTATACAGGAAAATAACTTGCACAGATGACGTTGTAGAATTACAGGAAGATTTAACAAGGTTAAGGGAATGGTGCAACAATTGGCAGATGGAAATTAATGTCGAAAAAAACCAAGCACTTAACGTTTACTAATATCACTTCTGCATGCTCTAGCTCTTATAAAATAAACGATTCGATAATTGAAAAAGTCACGTCATTTAAGTATCTGGGCGTAATACTCACTTCAGATCTAAGCTGGACTGCACACATAGAGTGTACTACTAATAAGGCTCTTAAGAAACTTGGCCTCCTTAAACGTCGCTTGCACTTTACTAATAGGGACACAAGACTGCGCGCTTACAATTCATTGATTCGGCCATCCCTAGAATACGCTTCAATCATATGGCATCCTCACCTAATCGGTCTTACTAACATGCTCGAAATGGTACAGAATAAAGCTGCTCGGTTCATCTCATCATCCTACTCACGTTACATTAGTGTTTCTTCACTAAAAGCAGACCTTAGCCTTACCACACTTGCCATGCGCAGGCGACATACGCGACTATCGTTCTTTCACCCACTTTATCACAGCAACTCATCCTTCGCCCAATCTCATATCTTTCCAGCCCCTCATACTTCAACCCGCCTCGATCATGCGCACAAAGTAGTCCCCATTTTTGCCAGGACCAAGAAGTTTCAAAATTCGCCACTATCATTATGCATAATCGAGTGGAATTCTCTTCCACCTAACATTGCCGAAATAACAGATCCTTCCATATTTAACTCGATGCTTCAGGGCTATTTGCATAGTGAATAGTACGGCTGACCTATGTTTGATTGCTCTCATTTCGTCTGCTGTTCTTGCTCCAGATACATATTCAGTGTTCTTCGATGTAATTTCCATAGGTCTTTTCATCATTATTAAAAATTTTACTAACGAATGTGTATGCGAGTAATGTTGGTGAACGTATCTGACTTGATGCTCTGATTCGATGTACTCGCTGTTTCCTTTTTATTGTTTTCTTTTTGGTATTTTGTTTTCTGTTTATGTTGTTTGAAATGTATGTATTCACTTAAATCCCCCCCCCCCTATGTAATGCCCAATTGGGCCTTTAGGGTATTTAAATAAATAAATAAATAAATAAATAAATATACTACACGGACTGCGGTGAAGAAGCCCCGAATGTACCACTGTTTACAAGCTTCTGCTGGCAAATGGTGCGGTACACTTTCTCGTGTCACAATCTAGGCAGGTATTCTTGCAAGTGTCTCAATGAGTTAAAAAGCAGCGCGTCCTGGCTGCATATCTCGCTATGCAGTGAACCAGACGGGCATCACTGTGTTGGTCTACATATAGTTCACATGGTCAATAGCAACCTCTGCTGTTACGGCAGGTAGTGTCGTCCAAAAATGCTTCTTCGTTTTCAGGGAGCAAATGGTCTTGGGGAAGCAGGGCCTCCGAAAGTCAGGGGACGCATCTCCTCCCTTGAGGCTCTTTGCCAAGCTGTAAAAGCTTGGCAAAGAAGCGTCCAAACCTCAGCGTTCATATATGCTTACACACGTACTAACGTCGTACCTTGCAAGGTACGTATGTTCGTACCCTATCGAAAACCACAGAATTGTCTTGCAGTGCCTTGTCAGCCCTCGGTATGGTACGTGCCCACTTTTAAAATTCATCTTTGCACGCAGCTTCACAGAAGAGAGGTACTCAAATTTCTCCGTTGTACTTGTAGCTACCGTCGCAAGCTGGCACAAAACAACACCTTTGCGTTTTTTCCCCCTCGGTGGCGTTCTTCAAAGCGTTTCAGTGAACGATGATATCCGCGCGCTAATACCAGTACACTGACTACGAGAGTTAACTTTGGCTGCTCTGTGACCTACGAGACACAAGCAACACTTGCTCACGAACTACAGATACCCACGGCTACCCTCGGCGCCCCCGACTGATGCGCCGAATTTCCCCCCAGGGGCAAGAACGCGCAGCGGGGCTTCTCTTGAAAATGATGGCGGCGCCGCGCTCGTCACAGCTCTCTATTCTAGCCACCCTACCCCGGCACATTGGTGTTAAAAAAGTGATTTACTGTAGAAAATTATCTTGTATTTCACTTATTATTCGCACTTTACATATTTTGCAATAACACCGTTAAGTTAAAATTGTTCAATGCTTCCGCGTCGCGGCCGCCATGTTCAAATCCACGAACTCGTTCATTTCAAAGCAGCCATGTCGAGGAATTCGGGACATCGACCACTAGCGCCATCTGTTGCGTTGGCTGCTCAGTGGCAGCGTCACTGAATGGGAAACGACCTTTAAACATTTATTGTATTGCAACGCCTCAATATAAGCTTAAATCACTTCGTCCATATAATCTGGGAGTCATCATCTCACAGTGCGAGAAGTTTTGTTTTATTCCCATAAACTTCCTGGGTTCGAGAACCACTTTTATGTGCTATGTGAAACTCGATAGGAGAGAACTTAAAAAACTATATAAAAACAATGCGCCCTCACCTGCTTAAATCACTAAAGTGATCGAATCTAGATGATTCAGTCTTCGTACCTGTGAAGTTTGGCTGGTGATGGCGAAGTTTCCACGGTTCGACGGGAACTTTTGTAAAAAGGTGCATTACAGTGAAACCACCCTATAGGGATGCATGTGCTTCATAGTGTTTTCGCTGACCCGAAAACACGGGAAAATTTCAGTGTTTTTATACAAGTTTGTTTTCTTGAAGCTGCTCAAGATATAGAGGGTACGAATACTGTGGAGTTCTTCCGTTAACAATTAGCAATGAGAAATCGTAGGTTAATTAGAGCAGATGATCAAAAACGAGAATAGTTCCTCGTAATTCAAAGCAAGTAATAATTAACAAGAGACATTGATACGCATGCGAATTTTCCTCTATTCAGTATATGTAATCAAAGGTACTAATGAATTTAACAATTTATTTAAAGCTTTTTAGTGAAAGCGGTCAGTAGAGAAGGACATGTATCATATATATATTTATAGGTAGTATGGCAACGTACACCATTGATTCTAAATGGCTATCGCTTGTAAGTAGCAGTAGCTACTGTTACAGCTAATTACTAATAAAAGGATAAAAGAGATGGCAATCGTACTCTGGAATTATGAATACTTACGCTTATGTTAAATAGGAAAGGGGTAAATAAAAATCAACTAATTGGAGGATCGCGTTGTGATGTATCACTGGAGTGGAGACGAAGAGGATGAAATATATAAGAATCTTAAGTTGCTAGTTAGTGATTAGGAGTAGTTTAGCTTAATTAGATGTAAGAATGTCAAGTTGCTAATTCGTCATTAGGGGTCTTTTAGATTAATTATTATGGATAATTAACACAATTGACAATGACGTACCCGCAAGTATTCACACTGACTGAGGTTTACTCAGCAACATTATACACATTTGCACACTGACGATATAAGTTATCACTTGTAACGATGAAATCACCAATTTTAAGCTCATAATAGAAGGCTTTGAGTATAGAAGCATACGTACATAAAATGTATATGGTATTCAATGTATGAAATTACGATCGGGGATAGATAATAACACGCAATTATCTTTAGTGTTAGTGATCGATGGTTAGTAGTCAGGGATGATTTTGGGGAAAATCTATGGAACCGAGTGATTAAAGGTGACAAATGAAATTTTATGCAAGAGAAATATATTTTATCGTTTATTAATGATCGTTCTAGGCAATTATCAAGTATGGGTAGATGGTAAATAAATTAATAGAACGATATCATTGTAATGCATCAAATGAAAGCATAGAGGGAGAGGCTGAATACATTTAGAATGTTTTCCAAATTGGCAATTAGGCACTGTGCGGCACAAAAAAATATTTATTTTTACAGCAGAGTTGTTATCCCACCCTTGGTCTGACTCGCGATGTAGACAAACAGTCATCATCATATCGGCGTGTTCAGCATAAATGTGCCTAGTTAAGCCAAGTGAATCATAGCCAATCCTAATTAAGCCTAGATGAGCAGGGCAAAGCCTAATTAGCCAGGCATAATTAACTCAAAGGCTAATTAGCCATAATTAGGCCGAGTTGAGATTCTTGTTGCATAGTCATGCCGCGCTCGGCAAGATGTGCCGAGCAAATGCTAATTAAGACTAAATAATTCTGAGCTAATTAGCGTTAAAATGCTTATTAGTTCGTTAGGCTTATATTGACTTCGAATGCAAGCTAGTCGAGGCCGAGCCTCGCATGGGCGAGTTAGGCTAATTAAACTAATTAAGTTATAATTAAGGCTAGTCTGACTTGGGGTGCAAGGTAATCGAGACCAAGTCTCCAATGTGCCACTAAGACCTATTAAGCTATTGCATGCCGGTGGGCTCGTTGGTTTGGTAGCATTGTAACGAAAAAACAGCACATGAATACAGGGACGGAAGGGGTACACACACTAGCGTTGTGTGTGTGCCCCGTTCGTCCCTGTCTTCTCGCGCTGTTTTTCCGTTACAATGCTATTAGGGTAATTATTCTAATTAATCCGCTTAAGCAGATTCATTTCGTGTTGTAATTTACTTGTGATTGGTACTTGTGATTAATTTGGTGTTGTGATTTACTGCTGTTGTGACCTACTTGGTGTTGCGATTGCCAAGCGATACCCAATCGAACCCTATCAACACCTAGTCTATACTCGTGATTTACAATGTGATCCTGGGAACACTTTGTGCATCGGCGTGTGAATGCACGTGTCGACACTTGGCTGGTCAAGCCAGGACCAGCCAAGTGTCGACCAGCTCCCCTCTAGCCCAGCCTTGCGCGACTCAGTGCAAGCTGCGCGAATTTTTAAAATTAGGTTAGCCCAGAATTCACATTAGGAATGACTTACTATAATGTTGATCTACATTCGCACCTTGGCATGAAGTGCATTACTAATGAATGGCGACGATGAATTCAACATATTTTAAATGTAGGGGTGAAAGCTGTCAGTGTAGGACATAATTAAGATAGATAGCATATTGTCACGTAGTCGTGACGTCGACGAACACCGCAGGCGACGTGTCCAAGATGAAACTCTTTATTTGGCTGGACTTGTGGCCGAGAAACGGAAAGTTAATTTACGGCAATACACACGATATGCACTGATAGCGGCGAACAGAGCGTCGACCGTCGATCAACTGACAAGCGGTGAAGCGCGTCGCCATTTATACATGTGCCGTCGTATATTCCAGCGTTATCGCTGGTTGTCGCGCAAGCTCTATAATAAGCTCGAGTGTTCGCGACTTGCGCGCAATCTTAACAAAACGATCTACAATAATCGCGAAGCTTCTCGAACAATGAGGCGCGGTTTGCGCAGAGCGTTGCTGACAGTCTTTGTGGGCGAAAACCGAATACAGCAAAAGTGATAAGAAACGTTCGTGGCAATATGAATCTATGCAGTTATAGTACGATGGCGGGAAATAATAGAATATCGGTAATTATTAGCAGCGATAAATATCATTAATTCGCAATCAATTATAATTATTCGTTTAATATAGGTGCCATTAATCACTGACATGTGCCACAAGAAACATTACGAGAGATCACGATTTAAAGGAGCACTGCATTGAAAATAGCGCGAAAACTGGACAAAGGCTAAGGAAAAAAATTCGGCAGATCTCACCCGTTGTGGGAATCTGTTTCATGCGAAGCACTCATCGAGCACTTCTATGCTGTATTTCATGGCTTTGAGCCAAGCGTTACGAGGTGGATCGACGTGCTTTTGTAAGTGTAGTAGCTGTGTGCACATCGTGGGCTTACCAGGCACGTAGACAGTACTGGCGTTTAAAGGGTAACTTATGGTGCGACGTAACGTCAGCCCTCACGTTAGAGCACATACGTCAGTATTATCGAAACTAAGTGCACTTTATGCTGCAATCACGTGAATATCATGCGTACTCATGCGTAACTTTCGTTAATGTGTTCCGCCGGGGTCGAGAAATGCTTCTATATAGCTTACTGAATCATAGGAATACAAATGTAAGGTTTATTAGACTGCTATAAAAGCGGAGCCAACACTGTAACCCCGTAAATTAATCTGATATGACGCCTGTATCGTAGGGATGCATATGTAGTGTTTATTGCTTTCTTGTAAAATTAGGTGCCCAGCACCATGGAGGAAAGAAAAATAAAGGAGGGAGCATTACGTCACGCAGCCAGCCTTGGCAAGCCAACCCGTTTTGAAGCCAGCAGTGTCGGCCCAGCACGTGACCTTTTACGTCAAAATCACGCAAGAAGTAAGGTTTGCCGAGACTTCGGGTATGGCGCCCGGTGGCTTTTAATCGAAGCGCCCCTTTCGGCGCACACCGGCCGGATCACTGAGGAGGTTCAAAAACAGAACTCCACCGGTAGTACTGAAAGCTACCGCGCGCTTTGACGTTTTGATAACCTGTTCGGCCGACACGGTGGGCTTCAGTCGCGTGACGTAATGCTCTCTCCTTTTTCTTTCCTCCATGCCCAGCACCACAACCACAATGGATGTTGCACCGACATTACGCCTGCACAGTCCGTTTTTCCAAACCAGTTTGTAGCCCTGGCGTGGCTCTGTGGTAGAATGCCTGACTGCCACGCAGAATTGTGCTTGGGTTCGATTTGTGCTGAGATCGTAATCTTTATTCTTTCCATTTGTCAGGTCAACGCTGCCGATATTGGTTTCTCTTAACGCTCTCGCATTTAAATTACCAATGTCTGTTTCACCGTTCCTGGGTAGATATAAACTGTCAATCACCTGTGGCGCATACCCGTACACTGCGGCCCGTGGTAAACGGGTATGTGCCACACGTGTCTGGAGGAAAGTGTTTGACGACGTACGCGGCAGGATTTTCACGTTATTCACGTCAAGACCCGACAGTCATATTCGTCAAATCCTATTGCCCTCCCCTGCCAATTTTGGTCTACACCAAGTTAAGGAGGCGATCAAGAGAGCACCCAGACGTAGGCGGATAGATAGATAGATAGATAGATAGATAGATAGATAGATAGATAGATAGATAGATAGATAGATAGATAGATAGATAGATAGATAGATAGATAGATAGATAGATAGATAGATAGATAGATAGATATGCCCAAAGTGTCAAGTGTTCGCTAAGAAATGCTTCGCATTTAAAATAATACAAGTGCTGGTACATTGATGAGTTATGCAAAGCACTGGGTGCGAAAGAGCCTGATGCAAGAGAAACAAATTGCACAAGGCTGTGTTGAAGGGCCAGTTTCTGCATGTTACTGCGTTGAAAACCGAGCGAAAAAGGCCCGAATGCTAAGAAAACACAAGAAAAGGGCTTGTGTTGTTCGTTACCCTGCTTCATCCCGTTTTCGCCCTGCTTTCAACGCAGTAACAGGTGTACCAACTGGCCCTTCAAGAGACCCCTCTGCAATTTAAAGGAGTAAATAATTAAATTGATAGTTACAGGCAAATAATAATTAAGTGCAGATATATAGTAAAAATAATTGAGGGATATGATTGCAAAGCATCAGATGATAGCCAAAAGAGGGTGAATGCATTGGGAGATTCTTGCTAATAAACCTTTTTCTAGCAATCCCAGAATTCCCCGCGGGAGCGTAAAGTACTATGGGAAAGTGTGTACATCGAGCGAGCCAGCCGTTCGGTCGCCCGCTGCTCGTTGGCGCCGTGGGAGCGCGAAACGAAAAGAACACGTAGAATATTCTTACATCGTAAAACAATTCACATATCCGAACGCATCTGTATGTATCTCTATGCATGAAATGTGAAAGGAATAACGCAGTCAGTGTAGGTATTGCCGAGCGTATGTATGTATATCGGACGTAGCACTTAAACGGCATCTGCGTTACCACGTGCTGATGCCGTGAAGACGTTGTTTTGTCATGAATATGAGCCAAACACCGAATTAATGTTTAGTTGAATAATACTTGTAATGCACTGATGTAAATGTGACGTACTGAATCTCCATAGACACCTTTCCGTTTGAGAATTTGGTGTCATGCACACTTTTGCGTTTCCTCGCTGCGTTTAGCCGCTACGGCCTACTTAAAAGGTAATTTCAGAGTTGCAGCTCATCTTGCTCACGACTATATATATATCTGCGGTATACATTCACCTGCTAGCCAACACGCGAAAGCACAACCAGCGTTTCTAAAATGCAACAACTGCAGTCAGTAACAACGAAGGGTGGCAAAAGCTTATCGTTTGATGCATATATGGTGCGAGCGACGCGCACGCGGTCTACCTATACTTTATTTCAGCATACTTTAAACTTTAATGTATACTTTATTTTAGTAAACGCCGACTATACTCTCTCGAGTGTACTTTGAATATCACAACCTCACCTTGAGCTGCTCTACTGTGTCGATTGACTTTGATTCCAAATGGATCCGCGAATAGCATAGACCGCTCCTGAACTTCATCTAGGAAGCCGAATTGTATTGTTTTACTTAATTTATGGTGTAGGAGCAGGGGACATTGCCCGGCTTGCACGTGACTAACTTTGTCCTATGTTTCTATTAGTCATCTCTAGAACGGACGAAGCCTCAAAGCGGTGAAGAGAAAACTGGGCACGGGCGAAAACCAGATGGATGTACTAAGGGACAAGGAAGGCAAAGGCACTAACACAAGGGTAGGATAGCTTAAATAGCTGAGGAGTTTTACGGAAACCTGTGCAGTAGCCGGGGCAACCAGGAAGATAATGTAATAAGTAGTAGTAGCCCAGAGAAATCGGACATCCCACGGGTAACGACAGGGGAAATAAAGAAAGCCTCGGAGGGAAAAAGAGACAAAGCCCCTTGTGAGGATCATGTAACATCAGATCTGTTGAAAGAGTGGACAGACTGTGTTATAAAAACGGGCCACCCTGTATACGAAATGTCTCTTAACGATGAGGGTGCCCGAGTCTTGGAAAAATACTAAGATCATCTTAATCCATAAAAAAGGGGACGTCAAGGACGTGAAACATTGCAGACCTATCAGCTTACTGTCCGTTGTCTACAAGCTGTTTACAAAGATTAGGACAACATTAGAATTCAGTCAACCAAAGGACCAAGCAGCATTCCGTACAGGCTACTCGACAATAGACCACATTGACACTGTCAATCAGGTGATAGAGAAATGCGCGGAATATAACCAACCCCTATATGTAGCCTTCATAGATTACGAGAAGGCATTTGATTCGGTCGAGTATCAGCAATTACGCAGGCGCTACGGAATCAGGGCGTCGACGAACCATATTTAAAAATACTGAAATAAATCTCAGGTTTAGGCGCACGTTAAAGAGCCTCAGGTGGTCAATAATTTCGGAGCCCTCCACGACGGCGTCCCTCATAATCATATCGTGGTTTCGGGACGTTAAAGCTGAACAAGTATTATTATTATTATTATTATTATTATTATTATTATTATTATTATTATTATTATTATTATTATTATTATTACTATTATTATTATTATTATTATTAACACGTGGTATAGGCAGAGTGTTGGTTTATGTAAATTGAATTACCAAAAATGAAAGCTCGAAGCCTTTATATTCAACCTGGTTGACTGTTTTCTCCGTTGTGCATTGATTTAAACCGCGCTCGTCTTAGGCATCAAGTCGTGTTTTGGATTTCTCATGTTGCAATATGACCGAAAAAAATACTAAGACCAGGAGAAGCCATTTCTTGACTTGTACCCCGCGAAAATACACACTGCGGTGTAGCTTTTCGCATGCGACAGCAGCGCCAGAAGACGGCCTAGCGAGCAAAGCAAGCAAAACTAGAGGAATATCATAACCTTCTCCCTTTATATATGTTTTTTTTTTATCCTGTGACAAGAGCATCTGTAATTCCGAAGTGTCCACGTGCGCATTCACGTGGCTACTTGCGAATTATTAAAGTAAGCAGATGGTAGAACATGCACAGCATTAATTTAGGCAAAACTCGGTATGTGACACTATCGCGTTAATGATGAAGCGTGTGTACGGCGTTGTTTTTCACGTATTATTTCTGTTGTCGCCGAGTGGCCTATGTAAATAATACTAATTTAAGGGATTTTACGTTCTATAACCACATTGTCATTGTGTGGCAAGCTTCGGGTTTTTGAACGTTCACCTATATCAAAGTAAGCGGGTGTTCTTGCATTTCGTCCACATTGGAATACGTCCGCCATGGCAGGCAATCGAACCCGCGACTCGCGCTTAGCAGCGTCCACTTAGCAGCATCCACATACTCGAACAGCGCGTGTTCGTGTCTTTTCCTGTGTGCGTCGTCTTGATTTTCGCGCTGTTTACTCCCATGGATCCATACGAACTGGCCCAGCTATCTACACTTCTGCGTCCACTCTTTCTGCCAATCGCTCCCACGGCGGATACACATTATGTCGGTGGCGCTGTAATAAAATTTAACCCCTATAGCTGACGCTTAGAATACCACAGTAGGCTATGCTCTGGAGAGACATTCATTAATTAAACTACTTCAACGCCCTTAGTCAACTGGATTGGTCGTCCCACCCTCACCCTGAGGTATTTTCCACCTCACCCGTTGTTGCACAGCCTCCGGGTATCGGCCCACTCGAGTTTTGGTACAAGTGGTGTTCGCGCCACCGAAAGCCGGATTTTTAAAATCACGAGCCATACAACGCTCTCGCCTTAATTAATGATAGTGTCACGTGGTCGTGACGTCGACGAAGACAGCAGTCGGCGTTTGCAGAGTGAAACTGTTTATTTGGCCGAACTTGTGGCCGGGAAAATGAGAACTAGAACTACAGCAATACACGCTGTACAATGATAGCGGCGAACAGGGCGTCGTCCGTCGATCAACTGACATGCGGTCAAGTGCGTCGGTTTTTCATACAGGTGCTATCGAACTTTCCAGCGATATCGCTGGTGGCGGCGTTATCTCTCGATAAAGCTGGAACATTCGCGTGCGGCGCGAAATCTTAACAAAACGATCTACTACAATCGAGAAGTCTCTCGAACACTGCTTCGCGGGCAGCCTCGAGCGTTGATAACCGCCCTTGCTGGTCAAACCCAAAAAACATCAAAATAGGACAAGAAGTGGCATTGCCCCCCTCTGAAAAAGCATCGTCCCGATGCTTGTGAAAGAACAAAGAAAGAACAAACACAAGTGCATACATAAATAAATTACAATAACAAAGGTAAAAGTCGAGTCTCCAGATTCGCTAACGTGCAAAAAACGGCTTAAGACGCACGACATGGACGACTTCAGGTCGTGCGCGGCGTCGCTGGGAGTTCGTAATGCCGTCCGGGATGACCTCGTAGTCAAGTGCGCCGAGACGTCGAAGAACCTTGTAGGGTCCGAAGTATCGCCGAAGGAGTTTTTCGCTAAGGCCACGTCGGCGTATCGGCGTCCAGACCCAGACGCGGTCGCCGGGCTGGTATTCCACGAAGCGTCGTCGCAGATTGTAGCGACGGCTATCGGTGTGCTGCTGGGTCTTGATGCGCAGGCGGGCGAGCTGTCGAGCTTCCTCGGCACGTTGTAAGTAAGCGGCGGCGTCGAGGTTTTCTTCGTCGGTGACATTCGGTAGCATGGCGTCCAGTGTCGTCGCCGGGCTCCTTCCGTAGACCAACTTGTACGGCGTCATCTGCGTCGTTTCTTGGACGGCCGTGTTGTAAGCGAAGGTCACGTACGGAAGGACGGCGTCCCACGTCTTGTGCTCAACGTCGACGTACATGGCCAGCATGTCGGCGATGGTCTTATTTAGACGCTCGGTGAGGCCATTGGTCTGCGGGTGGTAGGCGGTGGTGCGGCGGTGGCTCGTCTCGCTGTATTTTAAGATCGCCTGAGTTAGGTCCGCAGTAAAGGCGGTACCTCTGTCTGTGATGAGGACCTCTGGGGCGCCATGACGCAAGATGATGTTCTCCACGAAGAACTTGGCTACCTCGGCGGCACTGCCTTTGGGCAAAGCCTTTGTCTCGGCGTAGCGGGTGAGGTAGTCAGTTGCTACGACGATCCACTTGTTGCCGGAAGTCGACGTCGGGAACGGCCCCAGTAGGTCCATCCCGATTTGCTGGAACGGCCGGTGAGGTGGTTCGATTGGCTGCAGAAGTCCCGCTGGCCTAGTCGGCGGTGTCTTCCGTCGCTGGCAATCTCGGCAAGTCTTAACGTAATGGGCGACGTCGGCAGGAAGGCGTGGCCAGTAGTATTTTTCCTGTATCCTCGCGAGCGTGCGGGAAAAGCCGAGGTGGCCAGCCGTCGGGTCGTCGTGCAGGGCCTGCAGAACCTCTGGTCGCAGTGCCGAAGGTACAACGATGAGGTAGTCGGCCCGGGCCGGAGAGAAGTTCTTCTTTACGAGGACGTCGTTTTTCAAGAGAAATGACGCCAATCCCCTCCTGAATGCTTTTGGAACAACGGCAGTCCTGCCCTTGATGTATTCCACAAGGCCCCTGAGTTCCGGGTCGGCTTGCTGTCGTTCAGCGAAGTCGTCGGCGCTTATGGTTCCCAAGAAGCAGTCATCATCGTGGTCGTCCTGCGGCGGTGCGTCGACGGGG
Source organism: Rhipicephalus sanguineus (assembly GCF_013339695.2). NCBI lineage: Eukaryota > Metazoa > Arthropoda > Arachnida > Ixodida > Ixodidae > Rhipicephalus > Rhipicephalus sanguineus. The sequence continues at coordinate 136,278,554 of NC_051186.1, forward strand.
GCACGAGACAAGCAGTCGGCGTCGGAGTGTTTTCTTCCGGACTTGTAAACGACGGTAATGTCGAATTCTTGGAGTCTTAGGCTCCACCGTGCGAGGCGCCCTGAAGGGTCCTTCAAGTTGGCTAGCCAACACAAGGCGTGGTGGTCGCTCACAACTTTGAAGGGCCGGCCGTAGATGTAGGGGCGAAACTTCGATGTAGCCCAGATGATGGCCAGACACTCCTTTTCTGTTGTGGAATAGTTGAATTCTGCCTTTGATAGCGACCGGCTAGCATAACTGATGACCCTTTCCAATCCGTCGGTCTTCTGCACAAGGACGGCGCCGAGTCCTACGCTGCTTGCGTCGGTGTGGATTTCCGTATCGGCGTGCTCGTCGAAATGCGCAAGTATCGGAGGCGTCTGCAGGCGTCGTTTCAATTCTTGAAATGCCTGAACTTGCGACGTTTCCCACCTGAATTCGACGTCGGCCTTCGTGAGTTGCGTCAGTGGCTCGGCGATCCGTGAAAATTCCTTGACGAAACGTCTGTAATAGGCGCACAAGCCGAGAAAACGGCGTACGGCCTTCTTGTCGGTGGGCGTCGGGCAGTCAGCGATGGCAGCTGTTTTCCGCGGGTCCGGGCGAACACCATCCTTGCTGATCACATGACCCAAGAACAAGAGCTCCTCGTACGCGAAGCGGCACTTTTCAGGCTTCAAAGTGAGAACGGAGGTCTTGATTGCTTGAAGTACAGCTTCAAGGCGCCGAAGGTGTTCGTCGAAGTTTGAGGAAAACACTACGACGTCGTCCAAGTACACGAGGCACGTCTGCCACTTCAAGCCGGCCAGTACTGTATCCATAACCCGTTGAAAAGTCGCAGGTGCCGAGCAAAGACCAAAAGGCATGACCTTGAACTCAAACAGGCCGTCTGGCGTTATAAAGGCAGTCTTTTCTCGATCTCTCTCGTCGACTTCTATTTGCCAGTAACCGGTCTTGAGGTCCATCGACGAAAAGTACTTTGCGTTGTGTAATCGATCCAGGGTGTCGTCTATCCGGGAAAGGGGATACACGTCCTTCTTCGTGACTTTGTTCAGGCGACGATAGTCGACGCAAAAACGAAGAGTCCCATCCTTCTTCTTCACTAGCACCACGGGGGATGCCCACGGACTCTTCGACGGCTGGATGATGTCGTCGCATAGCATTTCGTCGACCTGTTTCTTCACGGCCTCCCGTTCCCGCGTCGAAACCCGGTAGGGACTCTGGCGGAGTGGTCGAGCATTTTCTTCTGTTATAATGCGGTGCTTAGCAAGGGGCGTTTGTCGGACCCGCGATGACGACGAGAAACAGTCCTTGTATTGCAGGAGCAGGGTTTTGAGCTTATCTTGCTTGACCTTCGGAAGGCTCGGGTTGACGTCAAAATCCCGTTCGGGACCTCTATTCGTCGAAGCAGGTTCGACAGCATCGAAGAGGGCGAAAGCATCGCTGGCGGCTACACATTCGTCGATGTAGGCAACCGTCGTACCCATGTTGAGGTGCCTATATTCGTGGCTGAAGTTTGTCAGCAGTACCTTTGCTTTACCGTCATGCAGCTCGGCGATACCTCTTGCGACGCAAATTTGACGATTCAGGAGTAGTTGCTGATCGCCGTCGATTACGCATTCAAGGTTCGCAGGTTTTTCGGTGCCGACGGAAATAATGACGCTGGAGCGTGGCGGAACGGTCACCTGCTCTTCTATCACATTCAGTGCATGGTTCTCTGGCGTCGCGTGGGGCGGGAGCGCTTTGTCTGAGGTTAGTGTTATCGACTCAGACCTCAGGTCGATAACGGCGCCGTGGTCACTTAGGAAGTCCATTCCGAGTATCACATCCCTGGAGCAGTTTTGTAGGATTACAAAGCTCGCAGGATAAGTGCGGTTATTGATGGTGACTCTCGCCGTGCAGACACCAATCGGCGTTATCAGGTGGCCTCCAGCTGTCCGGATTTCTGGTCCACTCCAAGCGGTCTTTACTTTCTTCAGCTTGGTGGCGAATGGCCCACTGACGACGGAATAGTCGGCTCCGGTGTCGACGAGAGCTGTGACGCTGTGGCCGTCGATAAGAACATCGAGGTCGCTTGTTCGTCGTCTTGCGTTGCGGTTAGGTCGTGGCGTCGGATCACGGCTTCGTCGATTTGTCCCGCTGTTTCGACGTTGCGTCGTCAGGTTTTCTTCGGGCCGCGAAGTTTCGTCGTGAGGTCTCCGTCCGGTTTGCATCGTGTTCTGAAGGTCTCGTCGCGTTGTCGTCGTCGGCGGCCGCGGAGGATCTTCGGCAGTTCGTCGTACAGCAACCGCACCTCCATCGGTTGCTGCCCTTAGTTTCCCGGATACGGGCTAGGCGACCGAACCCGGTTTGGGCCAGTGTACTGCCGGCGGTGCGGTGACATGTAGCGGCCGGGCGACGGCGAGCGGGAAGGTCGTCGTTCTTCCCACTGTGTTCCGGTGAGGTAGTCGTGGATGTCGCGAGGCCGTTCTCCTGGCTGCGGGCGCGGCGCGTTGACGGCGAATCCGCGTAGCCCCATCTGTCGATACTGGCATCGGCGGTATGTGTGGCCGGCTTCCCCGCAGTGATAGCAGAGCGGTCGGTTGTCAGGGGCACGCCAAACGTCGGTCTTTCGGGGGGCGCAGCGTTGTCCTGTCGGCGGGCGGTATGGCGTCGGTGGTGGTGGCGGCGGTGCCTGGCGGCGGAACTGCTGCGGCGGCGCGGCGTCTTGACGTGGGCGAGGAGGGGGGGCGTTGCGTCGGGCTGCAGCAGCATAGCTCATGGCTTCCGGCTGAGCCTGCGGTGCTTCGGGAATTCCAAGCGATTGCCGGACTTCTTCGCGGACAACGTCGGCGATTGAATCCACTTGATGCTGCGGCGAAGGTAACAGTTTGCGCAGCTCCTCCCGCACAATCGCTCTGATGGTGTCACGCAGGTCATCAGACTGCAGCGCCTGAACCTCCCCGTAGGTCGTCCTAGGAATGCGGCGGTTGTACTGCCTAGTGCGGATTTCTAGTGCCTTTTCGATTGTGGTGGCCTCCGAAAGGAATTCCGAGACCGTCTTCGGCGGGTTGCGCACAAGTCCGGCGAAGAGTTCTTCCTTCACTCCCCGCATCAGGAAGCGAACTTTCTTTTCTTCGGACATGGCTGGATCGGCATGGCGGAAAAGGCGAGTCATTTCTTCGGTGTACAGTCCGACGTTCTCATTGGGGAGCTGTACACGGGTCTCGAGAAGGGTTTCAGCCCTTTCTTTCCGGATGACGCTCGTGAAGGTGTTGAGAAATCCGGTGCGGAAGAGGTCCCATGATGTTAGCGTGGACTCTCGATTCTCGAACCAGGTCCTTGCGCCATCTTCAAGGGCGAAGTAGACATGGCGTAGCTTCTCGTCGCAGTCCCAGTTGTTGAACGTGGAGACCCGGTCGTATGCCTCCAGCCAGCTTTCTGGATCCTCGCATGGTGATCCGCGGAATGTCGGCGGCTCCCTCGGTTGATGCATGACGACCGTTGCAGGCGCCACAGCGGCTGTCATTGTGGCTGTTGTCTTCTTCGTTGTGATCCTGGTCTTGTCCGGTAGGGGTCCGTATTGTGGGGGTAGTCCTTCCAGTCTGCGGCTGGCTCGACTGCCGCTGATGGTGTCGGTGTCTTCTTCGCGACGTGGGCTGGGTTCACGGTTTGACGGGGGCGTCCGGATCATGGAAGAAGCAGCACTTCCACCAGATGTCACGTGGTCGTGACGTCGACGAAGACAGCAGTCGGCGTTTGCAGAATGAAACTGTTTATTTGGCCGAACTTGTGGCCGGGAAAATGAGAACTAGAACTACAGCAATACACGCTGTACAATGATAGCGGCGAACAGGGCGTCGTCCGTCGATCAACTGACATGCGGTCAAGTGCGTCGGTTTTTCATACAGGTGCTATCGAACTTTCCAGCGATATCGCTGGTGGCGGCGTTATCTCTCGATAAAGCTGGAACATTCGCGTGCGGCGCGAAATCTTAACAAAACGATCTACTACAATCGAGAAGTCTCTCGAACACTGCTTCGCGGGCAGCCTCGAGCGTTGATAACCGCCCTTGCTGGTCAAACCCAAAAAACATCAAAATAGGACAAGAAGTGGCAATAGTTACTTAGCACCCTCTGACGGTACGAAGTGCTTATTGACATTACTGTATGATTGAGACGATGATAATGAGGGATGCGAGGAAACCGAAGAATTTGATCATCTAAGATTCCTGACCAATTAGGTCAGTAGATTAGTAGGTGAACATCGTGTCTACCAAGTATGAAAATAATAAAAGGTAGTCCGTGCCTCTCAGAGGGGGCCACACTTCCTGCGAGATGCGAGTCGCGCACTACGGCACACTGCATTTAGCGTCATTTGTTACAGCACGTGACTGCAGTTAACCTCCCACTGCGAGACGCTCAATGCGGTCACTCTAAAGGCGCCGCGAAGAAAAACAGAAAGAAGGTGGGGCTCGCCATGTAAGCAAAGCAGGGCACATTGCCTACGATACGTAAGGGAAGGCAGGGAAAGAACTCCGCTTGCAGAGTTTTTTCCCTGCATCGCCTTGGAAAACGTAAGGCCAGAGTTAATAACAATATCTGGGGTTTTACGTCCCCAAACCCCGATATGATTATAAGCGACGCGGTAGTGGAGGGCTCCGGAAATTTCGACCATCTGGTGCTCTTTAACATGCACTGATATCGCACAGTACACGGGCCTCTGGCATTTCGCCTCCATCGAAATGCGACGGCCGCGGCCGGGATCGAATCCGCGACCTTCGGGTCAGCAGCCCAGCACCATAACACTGCTCCACCGCGGCGGACAAGGCCTGCGTTGACAGCAATGTTTACCTTCTGGCGGCACGGTAACAGGGCAGTTCAATGCCTTCCTACTCTTGCAATAGTGAACAGCGAACTTATTGACAAAAAAAAAAGACATTCGTGAAAGGTTGCTCAGCTTGCCCCAAACATCACCTGGTGAGGTGCTACGTTGTCTTACGGTAAACAAACACGCGACACAGAGAATAAAAATAAAACGGCTTTTTGAGACCTTTCCAGGTCCCCTGCTCACATAAATGAAATATTTCAGCTCGTAATTAATATATTGAACGGGTCCTGACGAGGGGCCTTTTAGCGAGCTTTAACCATGTAAAATAGAAACGCGCAATTCTGTCCCGAATAAAGCTGGCCGCAAGAGCCGGGTTTCAAGCCGCGACCTCCTACAATTCTGCAGTCCAGCATAGGCAGTTAAACAAGAAGGCGAATTTCTCGATACTTTATGTGAATCTAATCTGTTTCAGTACTCTTTCAGCAACACTTAGCAGAGAGAGAAACGCGGCCTGTGTAGCATGTCATGCGTAAGTCAAACTTTCCGGCGTTCAGTTATGTTATTTAGAAACAAAAGGCGCGCTGCTAAAACTAAAGCCACTTTATTAAAACCATTCTTTTTAAGAAGATCATCGAACAATATTCCGCTTGCAATGGTATTCTTCCTTTACTTCTGCTGCTTATTGAGCTTTAAAGAAAAATGTCTGTGGCAGCGAATATAACACGGCCAGGCGTCTTCACATAATAGTGCAAAATATTGATTTTAGAAATTGAGGCCAACAAAAATTAGGGACGTCAAGACTCCGCACATTCGGAAACCCGCGATCGTCATCACCGCCTCCCAAGCTTGCAGTATTTCCCTGAAGTTAGTTTTTAGGGGCGAAGCTCCTCTTAGTCTAACCTTGTCACGCGTCCGGCGTAAGGCGTAACCGGCAGTATCTCCCGAACGGTATAATAGATCCATCACCGATCCATTACTTCACCGACCATAAAGCCGTTATAATGAAGGGGGAACGGAAGCCACCTTTGCAAATTGCCCACTACTTCGTCTTTGCAAACATCCCACTACGACCAATCACCGATCCATCACTTCACCGACCATAAAGCCGTTATAATGAAGGGGGAACGGAAGCCACGTCTAGCTACCACTTACGATTAATAAAATTTCTTGTATAAATATATACAGCGTTTGTCACGTCTTTGATGATGTACTGGGCTATCGCTTTGATTACTGCTGGACGAAACCACTGAAGATTTCACGGTGTAACCATGATTACTTCGGGAGCTTTGCCCAAGCTCTTCATCATTCACCCGTGGATATGCTGTGAATTTTTTTCACATTACAAAAACAGCAGCGCTAAAGGACGCGTTCTTGCTTTGAGAAACCCGTCGGATCCAACAATATCATCGGAGCAAATATATTGAAGAGGCAGGGGGTGAGATGAAGGACAGCACGCTCTTTCGAGTGTTCGTAGTTATCAAGCACAGCCAAGCGACTTGTATGTGTGCACCCTTTCAGCGCAACAGAACTGCTGACTCACAGTCGAGCAGCCCAACCGGCCGCTCGTCGCATGCGTTGCGGTTATCACTCGGCGACTGAGGTTCGCGCTCGCTGGTTGTAGCCGATATCGTCGTCGTGCTTTTTTTTAATGTATTGTGGTTTTCTCAATCGGCGCGATTACGGCAAGCGTTATCGCGCGAATTTTGAATGTTGAAGGTCCGTATGCGCCACGTGGTAGGAAAAACAGTGAACTAGAAGCGATGTCCCGTATTCCTGGGTATGTTCATGCTCGGGACACATTACACCCTAAATATTTAGGCGTCGCACTAATTTGCAGGAACATCAAGTACAGAATGAGGAATGAAGTTAGAGTCCCAGACGAAGGCGAGCCTTCTTGCCCGAACGTTGGCTCCAGCGACAATCCTTGTTCTTGGTTTTCTCACAAATCCATAATCCAGTGAAGCAGACAAAAAAATGTAGGCGCTAGCTTAGATTCCTTAAAAGCGGACATGATGGAGACATAAACAACGCATCGTCGGTGGTGTCGTATAGCCCACAACATTTACAATAGAACTTTGACTTGGGCGAGTTGGTACATACTCGGATAAATGCAGCGCGACTTGGACGAAGACAGGAGACACTCGTCTGTGTTTTATGTGTCTCCTGTCTTCGTCCAAGTCGCGCTGCATTTATCCGAGATTTACAATAGATTCGTGTGCGTCGATTAGCGGTCCGTACTCAGCTTCTCAAGGGCGCGGTAACTCGGTGCCATTTCTTATAAAATTGAGAAACTGCACGCGAGCGGTGAATTGGTGGCAGAAAAAGCATTAATAGTACATTTCTTTGGTGCTAGATCAGTGAAGGAATGAGCTTTAATACTTGGACTACATGGTTGAAAGGCATAACTGAACGGGAGCGCGAACAATGCACGAGACCACGGAGAAAAATGAGCGCGAAACGCGGCGCCGTGTTTTGTGGTCGTTTTCTTCCGTGGTGTTGTGCATTGTTAGCGCGTCCGTTGAATTAGGATGTTCCAAACGTTGATCCTGCAGAGCACTGTTGCTGTGTGAACGTTGTCATGATTGTTTAACGCCCACTCAACATCTGCGTACAGGGTGGAGCCAGTGTCCACGTCTTCTTCGCGCTCTATAGCACGTCGTCTCCCCCACTGTGGGGGTAGTTCTAAATTGAGTTTTCCTCTTCAACATGCAATGACAATGAGTGAGTGCACCTGATTCGTCTTTGTCACCTTCTTCTCAGCACTCAAGTTGTCCTCGCGTTTACTGGATAACGCTGCCATCGCCCTGTTTTTTTTTTCAGGAATATAATAATTTCAGACAAGCCCAACAATTCAAGCAATACAAGAAGATAAATGGTTACAGTAGTTAATTACACACAGCCTAGAAAAATAAAAAGAGAGGCCTACGCGTTAGTTGAGCAGGCACGTAAACAACATGACGCATGATTTCCTCGGCGTGCTCAGTTTTGGTAGAACGGCAAGTACCGAACAAATACGGGGTTGGTTCAGCTCAGCTAAAGCAATTTTGACTGGGAGCGGGAATTTCCTTTTTGCGCGAGCATGTTTGCTTGCGTGGATGTGGCGGCAAAACTTCCATCCAAGTCAGGAATCCCCTCAAAGCTGAAAGGCTCTTAGACGGAGTTCGGGGGACGATTTCCCCAGTACGGGTCAACGGTGACTAATCGCGGACGGCGCGTGACGGAAAAGGGGCGCTCGGAAGGGCCATTAGGCCGTTCGCCTCTACCCGCGCCTTTGTAGCCGAACCCCGCGACCTTTTGTCGACCGCTCCTTTCGCGGAGGAGTCACCCGTACGGCGGAAGCGATCTCACGGAGACTGACAACGTAAACAATGTGTCGCCGTCGCGACGGTCCTCACTGAAGGAGCACCGACGTGGTTTTGCAGTAATTGCAACAGGCGGCGGCATCTTGCTGCAGACAAGGTTCGAGACGGCATAGTAAACTGGGCACGTTGGTGTGTTTCATTTCAGTGTACGTTGACTGTGTATGTGATTGACGGCGTTTTAGTTGGCTTGCCGCACAGTGAGGGCAGCAAAGCGTGGGAACGCGGAAGCGGAGACACGTCTCCGAGAGAAACAAAGTTCTCTGCTTCATTGGTGGAGTATCGGAAAGGGTTGGTCCCGTAAGGCGGTCTCAGACGAGACAGGGTGGATTTAAAGGAAGAAATAGGAGAGGAGAGGGGAGAGCTTGGTGCTCGACGGAGAGATTTCGGAGGGGACAGAGGTCGTGCTTGGCGCCGACTCTGATCCAGGGACGAAGGACTTAGAGATTTTCTCTTAAGGGCTTGAACGCTTGGTGCGGGTCCAGCCCAGTTGTTGTCGCGAGAGCTGTTCAGTGGCCGCCCCGGCATTTGTTTTGTAAGCAACTGTACATATGTGTAAATAAACTCAAGTTTGCCAGGAGCTGAGCAACGGGCCTGTCCAGTCCTTCAACGTGTCGCCACGATCATCTGAACCATCGGGATCACTTCCATCGACCCAAATTTAACTGACGGTCTCATACTTTCCACGATTCAGCATTATTTTCAAACTGAACAGTCCAAACAAACAAACACACAAACAAACAAACAAACAAGCAAGCTAGCAAGGAAACGCATCCGCTGAGACCGAGTTGACACCACGTCTGAAGCTACAATATACGTTCAAGTTAAAACCGCGCTCGCGGAGAAGAGGGTTTCAGAAATATCGCAGATTGCAACACGGGTATACAGACTGCTGAGGCAAGCGAAGATCAAAACGCTTCAAATCGCGATTGCAGCAATTTGTTCTGTCCCCCTGCGCTAGTGGGTTCCGACGCAGCGAACTGCTTTTTTTTTTATTCAATGAACCCTGGTAGCCTGACCGCCATAAATTAGGGTTTTGTTTGACTGAACGAGTGTGGAATCGTTTGCGGGTGCTTCATGACTGACTATCCTTAAGCTGGATGTCGACATTTGAAGTCAATTTTTTTATTTTACAGTGACAGACTGCAAATTTTGTAGCAGATGGCATACACTTCAATGCTTACAGGGCATCTAGGTGGGTTAGTCGTCCGTCGAAAAGCTTCAGCTTGCCGCGACAAAAACGAGGAAACAGGCGCACAGACATGATAGAGCATATGTGATAGCATGCCGTGTATTGACGCCGCGGTTTATAATAAGAACATACGATTCCCCTTTATTGTTTTTCATTCAAATAGCGACATGTTCATGTTGACAGTCCTGCGTTTCCTTCGTTTTCTATGCCATCACTGCTCTGCTCCACACATACAGCAGACTCTCTTATGAAGCGAGATGAGCGGCTAAAGAATGTGCGCACGTCTTTTATATTTCCATGACACTATTTCTCCTGTATTATGCACGAATATTTACAAAATGTATCATTTATAAATTTTAACTCATAAGAGTGTTGCAAGCCTTGTTTATCATTTTTTTCCCTCGTTATTTCAGCATCGCACAGTTGAGGCTGTACTCAGCCTTGTCAAAAAAGTCACAGTTTCGCCGCAAGGGCGAAGCAATGAATGCGATAGCAAGACAAGCGGCCCGTGATGAATTCGCTGCAACTACCGCGCGTCCATCACTACCCGGCAGCTACTAGACAGTTTTAATTTCACGTACGTAGGACTTCACTTACGCAAACGTGAAAAGTACACGTACGTTACGTGCACGACATCTGAACTGCTTTTAACTACACGTACGCGACGCGCGATGAGAGCAAGGGTATATATGGCTCTGGTGAGAGCTACCACGTAGCTCCATCTGCTGGGAATCACGAACACTGCGGTAGCTTGTTCGAGCGCCCGCGCGAGCAGACAGCGGAAGGGCAAGGTTCTCCTTGCGCAAATATTAGAAGCGAGAGAGCTGGCCGACGCCTTTGAGTGCGCCCGTCGCGCTCCTAGCGCCATCTCGCTGGTAATGAAGAAATGCTTATAAGCGCCTGCCGTCTCGGAGGACTGCAAACGGTAAAGGGTGTGTATATAACGCTCGCCGTTAGCTACCTCAGGGACCTACGCTTTGTGGAGTAGTGCTTAGCGCACCGCGCTGCGAAGTGAGAGGTCGCTGGTTCGATTCCGCGCTTCGGAAGCATTTTTTCTGATTTATTTTTCTTTGGGATATTGATGTATATATACATACTTATACATATAGGCATCATGACGGCGGCGACGGCGACGGCAAAAATCAGCCGAGACTGTCCATATAATTGCTATCGCAATAAAACGTATTACGATGTCGTCTGACGATACTGGAAACTGAAGCAACTTAAGCACTAAAATGTCGCGCGCTGCAGTGAACAGACAGTTATAAGGACGTAGCAGCGTTGGACGGGGCTTCTTAAGGCGAGCAACATCATTTCCTGCTGTTCAGATGTTGAGATGGCTGTCGTCACTGCCGAACGCACTATTAAAACAACGAACGTATATTCGAATATAGCGCATCAAGGTCCAGCTCGTTTCGCGGAGCAATTCTGACCGAACGGAACCTGTTTGACGCCTGCTGTCTGCGATGGAGACGATCGCTCATTCAAGAATAGGTGAACACATTGTTGATGCTTTTGTTTGTATACCATCGATATGTTCGGTGAACGTATAGCAAAAAAATAACCAGTCAGACTGCGTGAAGTAAAGGTCGCGTGTTTATCGGCCACATAAGTAACAGTGAGTACATATTTATGAATTAAGTTAAAAAGCATGACGTGCAGGAAATCAAGATTCTTGGATGTGGGCGCGAAAAGACAAGGACGGCGTCTTCCTTCCCTCCTTCCTTGTCTTTTCGCGCCCACAACCGAGAATCATGACAGAAGCCCGCATCGCTACCCTCATCAATTGGAAATCAAGAACAGATCTCGATAGACGACCGCGAGCAGTCGCTGTCGCAACGCTGACGCTATGGAGCACGCTGCCAGAGGGGATCAAGTGCTTCGTGTCACCTCTCGCTTAAATGTCTCCTCTCTCATTAGCAAATGTGCCGACACCGCATTGAATGAAAGCTGTGACTACGACGAAACACTTCTGTGAATGATCGCAAGAGGTTGTCTTAACTTCTCACCTCTTCCATTTATTGCCTTCTCACCCCGTTGATCCCGTGGAGAAAACTTGCGCCCAACCCTTCGTGATTATCCTCGGTCCTAGCTTTAGTTCATCTCCTTTCTTGAAATTCGAATTTGTTGGGACACATACTTCTAACAAATATAGCCACTTGAACGTCGCCCAGCCGCCGAACCAGCGTCCCAGGCAATCAATTTTATAATAATGGAAGAGGGAGTCTAGTTACATCTCGTTACGTTTTATTGTAAACAAATATAACCACCCATTGATGCTATCGTTGTCATGCGATACGTTCGAAATGTGAATATTCCATTGCAGTGATTGATTTTGGGGGCCCTAATTTAGGCTGTCACTTTATCTATGGGTTGTTCGCATGTTTACTTAAAGCAGCTTTTTTTGTTGCTCTTGTATTCAAACTAAATTTTAACGGGACTCCTGAAGCTCTGAAGGCGAGAAGGCCCGGGAGGTTGAGCACTGCGATGATTTTAGCGCGTATACTATAGCATAAAAAGCAGACGCGCGTATTTGCTTGCTTTATGAACTGAGAATCAATGACGGCATTACATTAACTTTTTTTTTGTTTTTATGGATTCTGGATTTCGTTTAATGTTACCTTTAGGACGATTTATATGCCAATTATTCTCCATAAAAAAGGAATCGTGGGGGACTATACATTTGCAATAACGCTTCGTGTTAGAGCAGGCGCTGAGCAATCATGACGGGCAATTAGATGATAAACAAGGCCAATGACGAACGACTCCTATAGGAGTGGAAGGCTCTGTGAATTCGGCGCCACTTTCTCGGCAGTACGTTGGCACACGGCTGACGCCTGTGCACCGCGACATTAAATTTTAAAGTTCATGCCAATGAACTCATCCCCTTCGGGACGGTCGCGGATAGACGACGGAGGCACACACCCCGGCGCTGTACTTCATGCGGAATGACATTAAAAGAAATTCCGAGACGGCGCGCTTGGTACTCAATGTTCTATAATCGTGCATAGTATGCGCCTTTGGTCGGGTGGCAACAACGTGTGTTGACAGGCGGGATGCGTACAACATAAAAAAATAAGAAGGAAAATAGGAGCAGCAGAACATTCTGTATATCGTTAATAATAAACCCTTGGAGAGCGCAAAACTTCCTCAGCGTGCGCCTCAGGATTCGTGTACGACACGTAGGGTGAACGATGGTGCAAGAGAAACCAGCGCGGTGCTCCCGGTAATCTATTCAGCAGGCTGCCGTGAGTGAATGGAGGCGAGCTTCTCGCTAAGCGTTGGCTGGCATAATTGCGAAGGCGGCTGGTATAAGCTACGCGTCGGCTACGCCATATGCCCGCGTTCTGAAAAGCCACCTTCAGCTCAATGTGAGGCGCGGTGTGCGCGGCGAGGTTTTAGGGACGAAGCTCCTTAAAGCGGCACCTTTTCGTCCCCGTCGTAGTGCGTAAGGGTACGTACTCACTAGCGGCAAAAACGCGTGCGACACGCCGCGTGCGGCAAACGCGTTCGCGGCAGACGCGTGCGTTCGTGTTTCCATTCGCGTTTTATGTGACACGGCAGCGATGCCTGTAGTCTCGAGTTGTCTCGATGCGTTCGATACTTTTCGTGACAACACGCACCCGCGCGCGGCTTTCGTTCAGCCGATTTCGTTTTCGCACGCACGTGTATTTTGCCGGAGGGTGTACGTCGAAGGCTTTCTTCGGCTGTGCTTCTTTTCCCGCCACATTCAGCAATGTTGAATCGTGACGAGGAGCTACTGGTGACTGTTAATATTATAGTGCTCGTTTGTTCTTTGCTTCTGCGACGCCGACGTGCCCGAAGGTGGCCGAGAAGGTTTTGGGGGCGCCCGATCTGGCGGTACAGGGATAATGACGGCCAGGCTCAAGCTCTGCTTCCGTGCCTGCGCGTGGTTGAAAGGTTCCGTTTTCGCCGAACTGCGCTTCGCCCGGCACCCAGCTTCGCTCACGCGGTCGCGTCTCAGTGGTAGTTTCAGTATCGCGTACTGCCGCGTGTGCTTAGGGCGCTCGTGAAAGTCGCTCTGACAGTAAGTTCGACAAAATGCCGCATGCATGTGATGTTGCCGGATGCCCGAATGGCGCACGCCGCCAGTGCACGCCGCCGCGCAGTAAAGGCGGGCAACGTTGGGCACGGCAGCAGTGACGTGAAAAACACCGCTTTCAGGCGGGTGAATTGAAGTGCGGTAACGCAATGCGGACCACTAAAACGTGATTTTATTTCAAAATAAGCACTTCTTGGCACAAAAGTGGCACAATGAGGTTTCTGGACTGTTATTTCAACAATGAACGTCGACTTAATATTTGCCTATAATGTCCCTTAAGTAAGAGCCTTTAGTTTAAACAACGCTCTTTTCGTTTCTCAATCACATATTGAAGTACGCCCGAATTATGATGCATTTACACCATCAATGATAGGAATATCCAGCTGTTATCAAAAAAAAAAAAAATTTGGGACCCCCCCAAGCTTCGCCTTTAAGAATTGAGCGCGACAGCGACATCCTGTCCCTAGTGCGTACTTCAACCACTTAGTGCATACTGTGAGCGCAATATTCACAACATGCTTCCATCATTCTCTTCACCTGTATGTAATCATCATCACTGTGAGCGTCGTCTGCATTCTGAGCGTTGGTCAGGCGGCTCTGCTGAATAAAAGGCGCCGAGACCACGACTGTGCTGCGGTCTTTGCGCAATATTCACAATACTTTTTATTGTATGATGTCACTCGAGAAGTGTAAATTGTGGATTACTACTATGTAATAGATAAATTTGAAAGTGGCTTGTGTCAGTGAAGTGTCTTCTTCTAACCTCACGTGGTGTTGATGAAGAATGGAATAATATTTCAATAACCCGTACGTATTCGTTTGTTTCATATAATATATTTCCATTCCTAACACAGCGCGTTGTTTGTATTTAATGTTTCTGGTATTTTTTCTACTGGTGCTTGCTTATCACTCATTATTACTTTGAGTGACTACGTATTCACTCATGCCCTGTTTACGATTAAATACTCGTTCTTCGCTTCCATTATTTGCTATCAGTGTCTGATCTTCCGTTAATTATTCCTCTGAACATCTCTCGTGCACTTGCACGGGTCGACCGAACCCTTCAGCGAAATATCGACGAACTGCCTTGTCAACGGCCTATTCGCTAGGCATGACCTCCGAGATTTTGCGGCGTACGTGTTGCTCTTCAGTCTCGTTTTCTATGGATGCGAAAATGCTTGAGGGCCGTCTGCTTAGATCAGAGTGCACGTTAAAGAAGACCAGCTGGGCAAATTTTCCGGAGCCCTCCACCATGGCATCTCTCATAATCATATCGTGGTTTTCAGACGTACATTATAATCATTTGCCATTCATTATAATCATTTGCTTGCAGACAGGTAGCGAATGCACGGCTCACTTCTGATTGGTTCTCATTTTGCCGCATGCCGCGAAAAATGGGTCTCGCACCCGTTTTCGCGTTTGCAGTGCGTTGCTGCCGCTTTTCGAGATTCCTGCCGCTCGCGACACCATCGCTTGCCGCGCGCGACGTGTCGCGCGTCTTTTTGCCGCAAGTGAGAACGTACCTTCAGCCGATTTCCTTGTCGCGCGCGCGTGTCTTTTGCCGGAGCTGCTCCGCGCCTGCTCTTCCCTTAATCACACCTCCTGAA
Source organism: Rhipicephalus sanguineus (assembly GCF_013339695.2). Taxonomy (NCBI): domain Eukaryota; kingdom Metazoa; phylum Arthropoda; class Arachnida; order Ixodida; family Ixodidae; genus Rhipicephalus; species Rhipicephalus sanguineus. Next base: position 136,293,599 of record NC_051186.1, read on the forward strand.
CATCGCTCGTGCTATTGCACGGGTCCACCGAACCCTGCAGCGAAGTGCGGACAAGCTGCATTGTCAACGGCCTATTGCCATGGCACGGCTTTCGAGAGTTTACGGCCTGTGTGTCAGTTTAGTCTCGGAGGCTACGCATCATAATTCTTTGCGTGCAGATAGGTGGCGTCGCAACTGCGTGGCTCGCTTCTGATTGGTTCTCATTTTGCGGCGTGCCGCGAAAAATGGGTCTAGCACGCACTCGCGCGTTTGCCGCGCGTTGCTGCCGTCTTTTGTGACTCATGCCGCTCGCGTCAGCATCACTTCCTGCGCGCGGCGTGTCGCGCGCGTTTTTGCCGCTAGTGAGTACGTACCTTAAGGGTACGAACACACTGGCGGCGCGGCACTCTCCCGCCCGCCGCTCACCGCTCGCTCGATGCCGCTTTTCTCTCTTTCTCCCGCGGAGCGTCAAAATCTTTCTCCCGCCGACTCGATCGCTCGGGGACCTATTTTCGCCGCTACCGCCGGCTGCCGCGCAAGCAAACCACCAATGAGCGCCTGCTTTACCTCCTCTTCCTTCTCACGCGGGCTGTCGTCATAGCAACCAGACATTGTTCTCCTCACCCGCGCAACTCCTCTCCGTCTTTCTGGGAGAAATCGCGAGCCGGCAGCAAGCCGGGCCAAGCCGGCGGGTGCGCGCTCCTCGACATGTCCGTTCTTGTCTCGTGATTCTCGCGCCGGCAATGTGGACAGCGTGTTGCTGCTTGCCGCGCGGAGGCGCCGACGGGCGTGACGCCGCCGCGGCATGCTTCCCGCCAGTGTGCACGTACCTTAACCAGTCTTAACGCTAGTACCAGATCTTGACCTCCAAGGTGGTGCCGGTGGGAGATTTCTCCTGTGCGTTGTTGAACAATAAAAAATTCGCAGCGTGCGCGTTAACTAAAAGCCGAATTCTTCTGTCTCTCATTCCCCATTAGCAGCCATTGGCATGTTCCAGTAGGAAACGTTAGTAGAAGTAGAAGTGTAAGTGTTAGCTAAAAGCCGACTTCTTCTGTCTCTCATTCCCATTAGCAGCCATTGTTTACCTCCAAGGTAGTGCCTGGTGAGATTTCTCCTGTGCGTGATTAAACAATAAAAATTTTGTTCAAGACGCCTTTGATTGATGAAATAAACCAACGAAAGACGGCAGATGTTATCTAAAAGCAAAACGAAAGAAAGCCAGATGTTTCTAAAGCAAAACGAAAAGACGCCAGCTGCTTAACGAAAGACGCCAGATGTTTTCTACAGCAATGGTTTTCTAAACAATGAAAATTCACAGCGTACATGTAAAATTAAAGTGAGCTAGTCGTCATAACTCTCATCGAACCTTTAGTAGAAACGTGCCCGATCTCACGTCGGTGATGATGTACTGGGCAGAATTCACGGAAGATTCACGGTTTACCGATGAACCTCCGCAGCTTCGCCCAGTCATCATCATTCACTCCGTGGATATGCTGTGATTTTTGACGTATGTAGAGCGACACGTGTATATTTACGAGCGGCACTGAAAGCGCCGGTCCGTCCGTGAATGGGACCCGTTTCAGGCACCACCGCAAGCAACGACCTCTGAGTCGGTCCTCGCCACAGATGTTCCCAAGCTTCTCGATGTGAATGGTAGCGGCCGAAGTCGAAAAGTACATGTATTACAAAGGATCATCATCCGCAATACCTCGCAAGCAAATGCTGACAGCCCTTATTAAGATAGATCAACGCTTCGCTTCGAAACTCTCGAAGGTGTAAGTGCTAAATAAATACGCGCTGGCGCTGTCATCTTTCAACAACCGCGGCAACCACGGCGGCTAGTGTCACGTAAGATGTCTTCTCGGCCAGATGTGGCCAACGTTCTCACTTCGAAGTCAGAGCGGTTGGGAGCGCTCAGAGTCGGAGGCTGACGCTCTGAAATAACCATCCGAACGTAGTCCGAGCGCTCCATTTCCACCACCCGAACGCGCGGCCACCTTTCAGAGCCCTCTAGAGCATTCGAAAACGACCATCCGAACACGCCATAACGCTCCCAGATTTGCATGCACATATATACCCGATAAGGTGGACAGGGGGACGACCGCCGCCGTAGCTCAATAGGTGGATAGCAAAACGACGCGTCGTTCTGCTACGGTATACTTACGGTCCGAGGCCTATCTCTTCGCTGCTTCAAGCTGCCTGCTGTTCAGTGTAATCGGGAAGCAAACACGTGCACTTCTGCGACTCGTTTGTTACAAGTTGTCCAGTGATTGTGTTCTTTAATTATTTTGCGAATGGTTACAAGGTATTTCGCAGTTTAGAGAACGAATCGAGAAGTAGAAATGGGCAAACACGAGGAACGGTAAGAGGCGGGTCTCGAGCACAGCATGCGAGTGTATGCATGCGGTTATGCTTTAAAATACGCAGTGATATTTTTTAAAGAATTAGCTTGATTTAATATTTTCTAGATTTAGGTGCACGTTAAAGAACCCCAGGTGGTCGAAATTTCCGGAGCCCTCCGCTACGGCGCCTCTCATAATCATATCGTGGTTTTGGGACGTTAAACCCCAGATATTATTATTTTTTTTTTGATACTTTCGAGCACAAACGGTGGCTACCTCAGAGCCGCTCTCACATATTAACACATGGTGCCAAATGTTAACATACGTACGTTCCGAAATCACTTAAAGACTTCCGACAAAAGTATGCGTACTCTGCCCGATCGAGTACGCCGATACAGTACACTTGCATTGCATATACTGCATTGCTTACTTTTTGTCAAATTTATAAATACTGCGGAGTGCGTAAAAGGCCAACGGTACAAAACGGCCTCTCAGTTACTGTTGTCGTAAGACGTTAAACGATCGAAGCCGCTTTTGAAGCAACGAGTTGCATGGTATGACGTCTCAGTGCCAATAACCTTTAGTGGAACTTGAAAGACAAATGTATATTGAGCGCGCAGAATTTCACATGCATTGAAACATAATAGCCGAGTGCGCGACCGAACGACCTCGCAAGTAAAGGAAGATTCAGAGGCCCAAAAAAAACCAGAAAACTGCGAGAGTTAGTTGTTCACTTTTAGAGTAAGAAACATTCCCCTATTGCCATTCAATATATCGAACCCGAGATGGTATCTTTGCCGTACAAAAGTAAGCAAATAATTTTATGGGTTCGCAACATGAAAACAGATTGGGCGGATATTTCATGGCACTATGATGTGCTACAAATCTTTACAGGTCACAAAACATGTGCGAAAACGCCCTTTGCTGCGAAACAACATGCATGTGTCCGGCGGTGCATGTCACTTGAATGAATAAATGACCGTTCGCACCTTTACAACAATCTCGTAGTAAGTGAATTTGTTATTCACCAAAGCTGCACAGCAGTCCAAAATATTATGCAGTAATTTGCGGGAAAAGGGGACCGCGACTGCTAGATGGAACACGCAGAAAGCGACGGCACTAGCAACAGTGCTTGTTCGGCAGCACGACGTCTTGAACCGGAAGTCGATGCAGACGGGCGCCGTAGCCCACAATCCTTTGCGAGAGCCACAATTTTGCTATCCACCTATTGGTAGAGCATCTGGCACGTAATCCGAAGGTTGAAGGTTCGGTCCCTGCAGGCGGCAAGTTGTCTTTCCGTCCACTTTACTTTCTTCACATAAATGTCGCAATTGTTACAATGAGCAGTACAATTACCGTCCCCTATACCTTCCTTGGCTTCATTATCTGCTGGTGTTCATTAAGATACGAGCTCTTCCAGCTCTGGTTACAATGTTGGAACTATGCTGCAACCAAGCTGCATGACAAGGTTAAAACATTACGAAAAGAGGAGACTGGACTGGAGTGCGGTGAATGTGCGAGCACGCACTCTGTAAGCAAAGCGCGTCAGAAGTTGGCTTCAGTCCTGAAAAGTATGCGCTTTGACGGGACCCACCCACCTTCTAATTTCGCACTATTGCGCACAAGACATCAAGTGCATTCACAAAATTAAATAAAAAGTTCGTAGACACACATTTTATCGGAACAAACTTGCGTTAAATGTAGCAAGTGATTTTTTTTTAAGCGGAGCAGATTCATTGTACAGCCCACCAAATCTTTAACTATGGCGTGCGCGCGCGCGCGCGCGGCGACCTTTCTGTGCATCAGCGCCGTTCGACGGAGTGAAGTTGCAAACAGGTTGAGGCTAAGCGTATGCCCACGAAGCACGCTATCCTGGGCCCGTCGGCTCTTCATTCTTCCTTCTTAAGGACGTCAAGCCATACTAGCGCACGTCAGACCAAAGATATTCGGCGTATCTCACGAGTGGGGGCGTGTGGCGTATCTTTAAATTTTGTTTCTCGACTGCTTGCTGCAACCTTCGGAACATGAAAGTCGAGCAAAACCGTTCGCCTACTCACGGTGCCTGTTCTTGTGAAGTGCGCCGACATGGGTTTAGCCTAGCAGACGATGGCCCCAGCTGAATGCGCTTTATGAGCATACCCTCGCCCTGTTTGCAACTTCGCTACGTCGCACGGAGCTGACGGCACAGAAGTGTCGCCCCGTACAGTTAAGATCACACTTGTCTGGAGCGGTCGAGCGCGTGGCTGTGGACGCTGGCGCCGTCAACAGCTGCTAACTCGCGTTAGCTACGAGTTTCAGATCATGCTTGAATTATACCACAAGGACCTAGCATGTGGTATGACTATGTTTGACATCATTGCGGTGTCGGTCTCTGCGCATATTTTTGCCAAAAACGGCGGCCGACCGGCCACTCTAGACAAGTGTGATTAAGACTGTACATTGTTACGATCCCCACGACTCACTTCGAACCAACATGTTCCACTCTGTGAAATTTCGGGGAAGGGGCTAGCGTCTTTCCAGGTAAATCTGCTCGTCCCACTCACGAAACAGATGTCGTCTTAGACAGCTATTGCGGAAGGTGGATTTAGCTGGAATCTATATGGGAAACAAGACTAAAACGTAAATAAAACACCCGAAGAGCTGTAAAACGCGCGAAGCCACTCGGCATGCCCACGTTTACTGTCATCATAAACATGCACATGTTCACTTTAGCTTCAATATGGTCACAGCCGCGTTGGCGTAGATGCATTCGTCATTTGTCACTAAAAATTTAATGAGAAACATCGTCCACTTCAACATTAGGCTATATATATATATATATATAATATTGTCACGCGTGTTATTTTGATGTATTCGGGCTTCACCCGCATAGACAGTTTGCAACGCTCCGCGCAGACCGTGCCGCGATGTTTCAGAAGCTTCCCGATTGTTTTAGGCCATTCCGTTAAGATTGCGCGCAGGACGCGAATACTCTAGTTTATTCGAGAGACTACGCGACCACTAGCGATAATACTGGAATCTTCGATAGCACACGTATAAACGCCGACACGCTTTATTGCTTGTCAGGTTATCGACGGCTGACGCTCTGTTCGCCGCTATCAGTGCACAGTGTGTATTGCTTGTAGTTTGACTTATCGGTTTCCCGGCCACAAGTTCGGCCAAATAAGGAGTTTCATCTTGGACACGCCGACTGCTTCCTTCGTCAACGTCACGACCAGGTGACATGTTTTGGAGGTGCTGTTCGTTCATGTTCCGGACGCCCCAGTGTCACAAATTAGCGGGTTATAAAGCGCGCGCGAGGCCGCTTTCAAACTGCTACGAGACAGAACGGCGCGAACCGCTCGCCAAGAAGCGCGAAAAGACGAAAAAACAAGCATCAAAAGACGCCGGCGCGCCGCATCCTCCTCACCCAATCGAGCCAGGCGCAGACGACGCGATCAAACGCCCGGCAAAACCTGGATGTTTCTAGAGGGAGGGGGGGCGCATCCGCGAGCGATGCCGCCGCGATTCGAACCTACGAGAAAGCTCTCGCCCCTTCTGTAGCCTCGGCTGTACTGCACGCGGAGGAGCTCTCCCGACGCTTCTAGAAACCAGGGAAGAAGGGATAAAAGCGTGCAAACGACGAGAGTCGAGTAGTGCAGTCAGTGAGAGAGTCGAGACAGGAGTCGAGAAGTCAGTGAGTGAAGGAGTGGCCCGGTGATGGTGAAGTTACGCTAAGTGTGGCTCCGTTAGCCAAAGAAGACGTGTTTATGATGGTGTGCGGTCAGTCGCTCGTCGTTCTGGAAGGATCCGATGACGACACCGTGTGAGCCGTGACAAGTCACGACGACGGTTGAGCTACGACGATCAACGCTGGAGCTGGCGTGAGTGTTTCCTTGAAGAGAAGCATTCGATTACCGTCCAAGTATTGTGGACTGGATACGCCATTATCTATTCAGGACTTTAACTGTCGTTGAATAGTTGTAATGCATGCGATTGCATTCGTAGCGTGTGATCTGTTTGTTTAGCTCCCGTTGTGTTAAACACCATCTGAATTATATTGTGAAGCTGTAACTGGTACCAGCCGAGTGTGCATGTGTTTGTATTATTTGTATTGCCTTAACTGAGAATATATTTCGTTTTCGTTTGTGTTATCGACTCTCGGCTCTGACTCGGTCTTTGGCCCACAACCGGCGTTCGCTGGCGCACCAAAGGACCAACTCTAAATTGTCCGCGCTTTCGTGGTGCGTTTTCGGAGGGCCTTGACGCCAGCCCTTAGAATCCGCCCGGCGATTGCCGTCCCCATTAACGGATTAGTGACACCCAGTCAAGCCCTGAACCCAGCCTACGTAGCGGAGAAGACATCGACGCCAACCACGACCAGCGAACTAGCCGTAGGCAACAAGGTCTACCACCGGAGTACGGGTCTCTACTCGACAAGACTCAGAAGACCAAGGCCATGGCCACGAATGCGGCAACGATGACAACCACCGCGCCACCGCCCGCGACCGTGATGCAGCAGCCAAGGGAGCTGCCGATCTTTCGAGGATCACCATGTGAGGATCCGGAAACGGGGCTCCAGCCGTACGCGAGGACTGCGGCCTTCAACAACTGGGGCATCAACAAGTTGCGCTTTGTGTACTTCGCCTTGGAAGACAGCGCCAGGACCTGGCTCGAGAACAGGGAGTCTACCCTGAACACGTGGGACATCTTCCGGACCAGCTTGCTCGCAGCGTTCACAAGCATAGTGCGAAAGAAAAGGGCTGTCGCTTTACTGGAAACATGGGTCCAGCTCCCGAACGAAAAATTACACCATCTCCTGCTAAAGGGGACCATGAGGCGATGCGAAGCCGGAGCACTTGCACGATCTCGTTCCGTTGGCGTTCGTTGAGCATGCTACCGACCTCGCGTCGTGGAACGCGAAGAGGAACACTACGCGCGTCGTGCCTTCCCTCTAGCCTGGCCGTTAATTCTCACAGGGCGAGTGGGGAACGTGGTCGACAGGCGCGCGAGAGGGCGGTAGCGTAGGAGAGGAGAGAGAGTGGGAGGGGACGCGCATGCGCTGGTGCTCATCGCGGCGTTGCGCAGGAGAATTTCGGCATGTCGAGCCCGCATTTCAGAAGAGTCAACCGAAGCAAGCGCTGGACTGAACGCGCGCTGCGGTCTACCACTTGAAGGAGAGGAGACTAGAGGAGAGTAGCGCATGCGCCGCGAGAGCAGAAGCGAGAACGCAGGAGAAGCTCAGGCAGGTGCTGGGAGAGAAGTGAGAGAGTAATGCGCAGCTGTTGGAGAGAGGGAAGGAGGAGAGTTGCGCATGCGTAGTGTGAGTGCAGACGCCCACGCCGCGGGACATACCCACCGAGCAAGAGATGCTTCGCATCTAAAACGTGACAATCCTCGCTGAAGAGACGACCCGTCTCTTCCGCCACACCGTCCCGACATGACCGAGGAGAAGAAGGTCTGTGTCCCCATGCGAGGAGTAAAGCAAGAGTTCTTCGCTGGGCTGATGCGAAACCCACCCAAGACAATCCAAGAATTTATCTCCGAGGCGACAATTGAGAACACGTTAGAAATGCACAGTGGCGTACCAACTCGTTCGCGAGTGGGGGGGCTGGCGTCGCTCAGCCTGTCCGCCGTTGATATATATATATATATATATATATATATATATATATATATATATTTCATTTGAGGCGATTTTTTTAATATTCGTAGAGCTGATCAGATGACTTCCTTTTCAAATAATGGAATCTCTGCACAAACAGATTGTGCAGGCTGGGCCGCCCAGGGGCGTAGCCAAGGGGGGGGGGGGGGGGTTGGGGGTTCAAACCCCCCGAAATTTTTCAATTTTGCTTGCGTATATAGGCACGCACTCATACAAACGCACGCACGAACATACATAAAGTATGGGTGAACCCCCCCCCCGAAAAAAATTTCTGGCTACGCCCCTGGGGCCGCCCTATACTGCGATAACACAGCAGTGTTTAATAACATTTTGGAAATATTACCCTGAAGTTTAAAAAGTACACCCAAATTTAATCTCATCGTCTGAGCATTGCATCAGCAAACTTCTCAGTCTTAGTTTGGCGTTGCAAATACGATGAGTATTAAGAACCTGCTATGACTCTAGTACCTTAAATTCTAACTCATTAAGCAAAACATGTGACTGACAAAGCAAGGTACTTCGCAGAAGTCTTCTGGATAAGCCCAGTGCCAATTTCTTTACTGTTAGAGACCTCTAATATAAAGTCTTTCTTAAGAAGAAGACCAAGTTCAGGAAACCACATTGAGCTGGTTGTGTAGTTATAAGATAATAAATGACTGCGAATTTATATACTAGGTGCCGTTCCTACTTTTCCCAGCTTGGGTGGGGCGTGGACGAAAAAGCGGTAAAGTGACCCTTTACTGCTCCCCTCCGGTTCCTCCATGTAAATAGCCTACATAAACTGTGTAAGCTCAAATTGTCCTTGAAAAAATGTGGGCGATTATAACGTTAAACTACCCCGCATTGTTTCCTTCCGTATAGGTCGTTAGCTGTTAATGATTGATCGAAATTTTCTGGGTCATGCTCACAGCACCTGCTCGTAAAACGACGCAACAAATGACGCGTAAGTGATCCACCGCGTAATTACCACGCACGCATGACTGCGTAAAAAATAATATTAATGAACTATTTTCAATACGGCGTATTGTTTGTCATTGGGTCTTCGCTATTCGTCCGAAATATTCAATGTGCCATAAAATCGCCTTTGTTAAGCGAGGTCACAAGTCCGCGAAAACTAGCGGCGTTAAAATGAAGTGTGCGCAATAAGCAGCACATTACTGTGTTGAATCTTTTTGGAATAGCCAGACAGTGTCTCTTTCTGAACGTAATTAAAGAAGGCTGCCCGCCAATCACATTGGCAGCGGCTGCTTACAGTAGCGGGCGAGATGGATTCATATGCCCATGATAGATACTTTCAGACGTAACGATGTTGAGCTGTTACACAACTCTCTGTGAACTCATCGTTGCTGACAAAGAGGTAGAGGCAGAAATCAACATTATTAAGAACCGACACAATCCTTTTCAGGTAGGCAGCCTTCTTAGTCCAGCAAACCGTGGACGCTGATCATCTCCCTGGTGAAGTAGATCAAGTAACAGGGCAAACTTGAAAGCTGGGCTTCTGAATCTTCTCGAGTCCACTGCCTTGTTACAAGCCGCCACGATCGCTGCAGGCTACTATATGATAAGCCAAGTGAAGCAGGCTAATCGGAGACTAAAGTGGGAATCTATTTTAGCTGTCCAGGCTAGGCACAACTAAAATACTGGACACTTCTGCACGCATCAACTCACAGCAGCTTGAATATGGAGCAGTGGCGATGCTATTCGTTTTCAAAGAAAGAAACTGAATTTCCCGAAAAAGGAGGGCGTTTGATGGGCTATAAAACGTTTACTGTTTCCCGCCCATATTTGCGTCGCGGATTACTTAATTTTCAGGCCAGGCAGAACAAAATAAAATCATGACAGAATGCTGTAATGTTATAGAGCCCCTGCTGAGCGATAGCCTACTCTGCAATGCTCGAGCGCAAGACGCGCAAGCGTAGAATAGGCAGCCCGCACCGCAGGTAGCCTACATTGCGTGGTCATGATACACGGAGGACAGTCGTCACAGAAGAATCGTAGGACAAATTTTATAACAAGATTACGTTATTGCTGCGTTCAACTAAAGCTTTGCCTGACTTGTTAGTTTCTCAGGCCATAGCCGACAATAATCACTGTCGAAAGTGGGGGGGGAGGGGGGCGGACATTTATCAGTGGGGGGCTAGCGCCCCCCTTTCGCCCCCGGTAGATACGCCTATGGAAATGCGCACCCGGCAATACAACTACCACTTGATCCAAGACAACGCGGTGGTTCAGGCCGTTGGCTCCGACGATCTGCGCGAGACCATAAGGGCCGTAGTGCTCGAAGAACTTCGTGGAATGTTTACGTCGTCACAGCCCCAAGTTGCCTCGACCGCAGACATCGTCCGCGAGGAAATCCAGCAGTCGCTGGGCATCCACAAGTCAGCACAGCTGCAACCGCAAGCCGTAAGCTACGCTGCTGCAGCCCGACGCAACGCTCCCCCTTCGCGTACACGTCAAGACGCCACTCCGCTGCAGTTCCGCCGCCACCACCGACGTCATACCGCCCACCAGCCGGCGAGCGATACATGCAGAGGATAACCGATGTTTCGCGCGCCCCCGACCACCGCCCACTATGCTACCACTGCGGAGAAGCCGGCCACACGTACCGCCGCTGCCAATACCGTGAGATGGGAGTGCGTGGCTTCGCTGTAAGGGTGCCACGTCCGCAGCCAGGTGAACGGCCACGTGACATGGCCGACTACCTCGCAGGAGTGCAGTGGACAGCCCGACAACCTCCCCGTTCGCCGTCGCCCGGACGCTATGTCTCACCGCAGCGCCGCCAGTACACTGGACCGACCTGGGGCCGGTTGCATTCCCGTATCCGGAAAACTAAGGGCAGCAGCCGATGGAGGTGCGGTTGTTGTACGATGAAATACCAAAGATTTACGCCGTGTACCAGTTGTCTTACCAAATGAGCTCGAAAGTTGTCAAAAAAAAAGAATAAAATATAACTAAAGGTTTATAATTTAGGAAATCAGTGAGGTATCAATTACACAACTAATCATGCCAGATGTTTTCATTAACCTTTGACTAAAAGAGCCAGGCGAGTTAGTGTAACATGAGATTTGAGAATGCCATCCGTATACAAATTACACTTTATAAAATTATGCGCGTCATGCAAACGTGTCATCAGTACACCTGATCCTTGAATTGCCAGCCCTTGTCTTACGTCCTAAGTTTGAGAGCGTATGCCTCTTTCATAACGTTCTCTACACTAGCCCAGTGTTTAAAGACAAGTTGTTCCTGCATCAATACCGCATTTCACCTCTCAGTGATTCACGAATAATGATCGGAGTACCACCTTGCAACACGGTCCCTATGGCCCGTTCATGTACCACAGGCAACCCACGTCTAGAACCACATTTTCGCCCCTATATCCGTCTTGTGTTATGCGAAAAAATTCAAGAAGGCTGCCAACAACAACATGTGAACCCGCCGCTCTCCACTGTGGAGTCTCCAGACCTCGAGACTATGTAAACAAATTTACAAGTAACACCTCAAGTACTTGTAATCGCAGTATAGGGTACGAATTTGGGCTGGTTGGTGCATGACTTCAAGTAGAAAACAGCGCTACGAGACGGGACAAAGAAAGGGCACAAACACGGCGCTGACTATCAACCAAATGTGCTTTATTCCACCAGTCCGCATATTTATACTCCACCATGACTAAAGAAAGCATAACAAAAAAACAGAAAAAGCCCGGTCAGCCTGTGCAAAGACAAGAAATCCTTAACTCGACAGAAACGCTATCTCCTTCGGAAGCAGTGAAATCGAGGGGAGGCTAACACATGCCTCGCCGCCTTTACAAATGTGATACGCTTCAGACACGAGACGCGCACGTTCGTCATAGTACTTTGATATGAAACTCGAATCTTTAAAAGATGGCTGGCAGCCGCATTCATTGCAATGAATGGACAGTTGACTGTCTTTTGCTCGTTTAGAGACCTTGTTCGCGTGCTCGCGCAGGCGGTCATTAGCACATCGGCCAGTTTGACCAACATAGTAACGCCCGCAGGAAAGAGGAATCTTATACACAACAGAATCGCAACATTCAACAAACTTTTGCCGGTGCTTCTTACTACATCTTTCCGTCTTGGTTTCTCTGTTTACCTGCTGACACAGGCTACCAAGTTTATTTTTGGCAGAGAATAACAACCTTACCCCAGCCCTACTGACCACCTTTTTAAGATTATGTGCCACCTGGTGCACATACGGAATGACTGCAACTGGTTGCTGGGGGTGTGTCGGTGATTGCACAGCTGTTGAGACCCTGTTCTTAAAGCTAGAAAGGAGGCTTTGTGCGATGCTGGTCAGTACAGTTTCCGGGAAACCTGCCAGCTTCAAACGTGCTAATTGACAAGAAAAACTCTCCTCAACCTGGTGGTCACAGGACCTCTCAAGCGCCGCCTTCATGCAAGCCCTGGCAATGCCGCGCTTCACAATCTTCGAGTGCGCGGACGAAAAAGGGAGAAGGCTCTTCTGCGACCTAGGCGCATAACCCCAACAAACATGGTTGTTTGAGAACGAGAGTTCCAAGTCCAAGAAGCGTAGCCTATTGTCTAAGGGATGCTCAGTGGTCAACTCAAGTGGAGTTAATTCCGTGAGGAATATGTCAAAAATTCCAGCAGCAGGCTGTACGTCACGAGGGTTAGTGCAATAAAAAACTAAAAAGTCGTCCACGTACCGCATTACCTTTACCACGCTAGTCTGTCTAAGCTTGCTCTCAAGATTACGGTCATAGCGGGCTAGTAAAATGTCGCTGAGAGCAGGGGCGATGCATGAGCCAATGCAGACTCCTTTTCGCTGAATGAAAAGGTTATCGTGAAAACTTATAAAGGTGGATTGCATGTAAAACTGTAAGAACTCTAAACATTTGTCGACAGTGATTCCACATGCATTCTGAAACTTAACAACACCGTATCCGTCAATGCAATTACTAACCTCAGCACACACATCATTCTGAGGCAACGAGTAGTATAAGTCCTTGATGTCGACTGAAAAGGCACGCACACCCACTGGGCAGTCATCTCGGAGATAGGCAGAAACAGTACCTGGGCTCCTTATGAGGTAGGGGTCGTCGATGTCAAGTAGGCACAGGAACCTTTGCAGGAACGCACCAACTTCTCGCTGCCAGGTACCGCGCTCGGAAACGATGGCCCGGAACGGGCAATGTTCTTCGTGAGTCTTGGCGCTGAAAAAAGTTGAAAGGCTGGTTCCTTTGCAGGCCTTCACGGATGATGCCAATTTGGCAAGTCCAGCTCTTTCGCACAGCTGAACTGCCCTAGTTTTCACTTTCGTGAGGACCACTCCTTTCGCTTCGTGGAAGTTGCTGTTAATGGCCGCTTCTGCCTTTTCCTTGTACATACCACGAGGCACCACGACGAATCCTCCCTCTTTATCAGACAGGAGCAGCTTCAGGCCGGCATCCCTAAGGACAGCAACCGCTGAGCGGAGCTTAAACGTATTGCCTTTCTTAACCCGCTGAGGCAGGCAGTCCACTCCTTCCCTGATGCACCGGTCAACTTCATCCGTCTTTGCTTTACCAGCAGCTGTTCTGACGAGGCTGAGTAGTTCCGTCTTGTCCAAATCAGGGTGCTCACAGAATTTTGGCCCGAGTTTGAGAAGATCAGCCACGTTCTTCGGAACTGAGGCATCCCCGAGTACCTTGACATCTTTACCTTGCTCTGAATTCTGACGTTTGCTCCTAGGCAGTCGAACGACCAGGTTGCCCCAAAGGAAGTCTGCAGTCTGAGACGCCAATGGCAAGTCTCCTAAAAACCTCCTATGGGCACTGGGTGAGGACATATCACTGTAGTTCACAATCTGCAGGCAGTCCGTGAAGAAGCGAACCTGTCGGAATGCCTCCGCAAAATGCGGCACAACGTGCGCGTCTCGTGTCTGAAGCGTATCACATTTGTAAAGGCGGCGAGGCATGTGTTAGCCTCCCCTCGATTTCACTGCTTCCGAAGGAGATAGCGTTTCTGTCGAGTTAAGGATTTCTTGTCTTTGCACAGGCTGACCGGGCTTTTTCTGTTTTTTTTTGTTATGCTTTCTTTAGTCATGGTGGAGTATAAATATGCGGACTGGTGGAATAAAGCACATTTGGTTGATAGTCAGCGCCGTGTTTGTGCCCTTTCTTTGTCCCGTCTCGTAGCGCTGTTTTCTACTTGAAATACTTGTAATCGTTTTTACAAATTCGAAGAATAAACGCTGCTCCTTATTTTCATCTGCGCTAGTGTGGAGGGCGGAAACTTATAGGTACTATGGCGTATAGCGCACGGTCTTCTAGACTTTTCATGTCCTGGTACGGGCTACTGTTTCTGAACGCAAATGTGCTCTTAAAGAACCCTAGGAGGTCGAAATTTCTGGAGCCCTCCACTATGGCGTCCCTCATAATCATATCGTGGCTTTGGGACGTAAAACCCCAACAATTATTCTTATTATTATTACTCCGCCCGCATCTTAGCCAGCAGGCGGGGCTCAAATCCGCGCCGCCCGACATACGGTCGCCTCACAAAAACAGGCATGGCAGCTGCCCAACTTTTGTGAGCCACATGCACAGCAAATAATCGGAACCGGAAACACGCAGCGGCCACCATTTTTTTGTAGACACCGCCTATCCCCCATAGTGGGTATCAGCCATAAAATTGTTTGCTAACAGAAGCAGCGTTCGAGCAGCCGCGGTAGCACTACGAAGAGGAAAATATTTTCTCTTCGTTATCTTTGTGTTCAGCACTCTCTGCACATAGTGATTCTCAATTATCACGTACTTTTCATTTTCTTGTTCCCCCCACGTAACTTTAATCAGATTAATCTGGGTACCAGGCCACAAAGGGATAAAAATGAACGAAATGGCGGACACTCTGGCGAAAGCCGCTCTCAGTGGTCCGATACTATCGATTATCCCCACATCAGCACTCATAATTCGTGACAGATTTCGAAGGCGTGCCATAATTCAAGATTTCGGTACAACATCAATCCCTATCTAAACGAATATCGACACCTCTTGTTCCCTTGGCGTAGGAATTTCTGTTTAACAAGGAAAGATGAAGTTATTTTTACTAAATTACGATGTCGCGTTCCTAAATTAAACTTTTATATGCATAGATCTGGTCTGGCTCCTTCCCCTCTTTGCTCGTTTTGTAACCAGGACGAAACAATTGAACATTATTTCTTGTCGTGTAAGCGCTTCAATTTACCGAGGAAAAACATTCTCAAAGCAGCGTTTAATCGTGTTAGATTGGATTTCATTACTTCGAATATTCTATCCTTGGGAGCCTCCTCATTAGGTCATTGTCGCCGGGATGTCTGTTCTGCTGTACAAAAATTCTTAATTGAATCAGGGCGATTTTGATCTGAATTTTTAAATTAGCATTAATGATATATTCTAACCTTCCGTAATTCATTTTCACATGTGACCACTTTTACCTATAAATTATTCGTTTCTTGGCCAATCCCCCAGAGTGGATGTGAGCCATTTATAAAGGTCATCATCATCATCTTCGAGTGTGGCCGACCGCTCGAAGCCATGCTGGCCCCTCTTCGGTCCTCCCGCCCGACGTCCTGAACGTCACGTGGCTGTGAAAATTTTGCGTGAGTGTTTTCATCTGATCCTGGCACTAGCTGTGTTCCCTATGCGTAGTGGTTTAGATGGATGCGGCGCTCAGCTGCTGGTGACGGGTTAGATTAGGGACCTCGGCGGCTGTATTTCGCCGGAAGCAAAATACCATGACGCCTGTATATGCTTATACAGTTAGCTGCACGTTAAAGAAGCCCATATGGTCCGTTTTAAGCTGGAGCTGCCCGCTACGGTATGCCTCATAACCATATCGTGGTAATTGCACCTACCTCGTCATTTTGTTTTAATGCAACAGCGTTATATGTGAATTTTAGCCGCTTCTGAGGTATTATGTTCCTCAATATGCGCCAATCTCGGAGGCAGTGCAGTGTCACATTGCACCTCAATGCGCTAGCTGTCGCGATAGAAGCCTTACGAGAAACTGGAGCTGCACGTTAAAGAAACCCATATGGTCCGTTTTAAGCTGGAGCCGCCCGCTACGGTATGCCTCATGACCATATCGTGGTAATTGCACCTACCTCGTCATTTTGTTTTAATGCAACAGCGTTATATGTGAGTTTTAGCCACTTCTGAGGTATTATGTTCCTCAATATGCGCCAATCTCGGAGGCAGTGCAGTGTCACATAGAACCTCAATGCGCTAGCTGTCGCGATAGAAGCCTTACGAGAAACTGGAGCTTGGCGCATGCGCTAAACATTCCAAAGAGGGAATCCATTGTACGAGCGAAATGTGCATGCAATTGTAGTCTGATGATTAGAGCATTGGTCTGCCCTGCTGAAAGAGATTCGATCCCATCATCACTCACAAATTTCATTGCGGAATTGTAAGCGGATTTACTCACTTAGCAGGTATCTAACAGAAAACTCAAGATTCATTAAACCTACGAGAGACCCGCCACGGTGGCGTAGTGGTTATGGTGTTCGACTGCTGACCCGAAGGCCGCAGGATCGAATCCCTGCCGCGGCGGCCGCATTTTTGGTGGAGGCGAAAATGCTTGCGGCCCGTATACTTAGATTTAAGTGCACACTAAAGCACCCGAGGTCGTCGAAATTTCCGGAGCCCTCCACTACGGCGTCCCTCTTAATCGTATCGTGGTTTTTGGACGTAAGACCTCAACAATTATTATTAAACACACGAGATCGCTTAGCAGTGTGCAGGTAATAGCAAGATTGTACGACACACAACGCATAAAAACGTCGCGGCGAGTACGATGCAAGGGAGCATGTGGCTCACGTACGCGCAGCTGTTCATAAGTCACAACCATCGCAAACTACGTTAAGGCAGGTAGCGCAAAGAGACACGGACACAAGCGAAGAATAAGTGCACAGGATGGCGCTTGTCCTGTGCACTTATTCTTCGCTTGTGTCCGTGTCTCTTTGCGCTACCTGCCTTAACATGAGTTCCCACAAACTAGCCCAGTTATCCGTTCTCGTAAGCAAACTACGTCTACCATCGCCTAATTAGTAAGGTAGCAATGCTTACTTGTAAAACGTGCGTATTTCTGACACATAGCTTTAACTTTCCTTCTGCGTTAGCCGCAGCAGTGGTACAGTGGTTAGGGTGTTCGGGTGCTGACCCGAAAGCGGTGGGTTCGATCCCGGCCGCGCCGGTCACATTTCGACGAAGCGAAATGCTAAAGGCACGCGTACTTAGATTTAGGTGCGCGTTGAAGAACTCCCGGTGGTCAAAATTTTCAGAGGTTGCCGTTATTGCGTGCCTCATAATCATATCGTGGTTTTGGCACTTAAAACACCAGATAATATTATAATTGTTTCCTGCTGTCTTATGGTACGATCTTGTATCTGAACAAAACGGTTACATAACGCAACAAAAAAATAGGAATAAGTAACACAAACAAATATGTTACGAAAAGGCAGTACCCTCCCGACGCTGCTATATATGGAACTTGTTGCAATAAAATATTGTTTTCATGTAGCCCATTTAGCTACGCTAGTTCATCGCAATGAACTTCGGCACATTGTCGTTGGGGCAACGCCCAAAACTCCTGGGTATGAAATAAGGGAGGCCTCAGGCCCAGAGCCAATGTTTCAAAAATAATTCGACTACCAATAATTTTCCCTTTTCTTTAGGATGTCGAAATGCATCGTTTTAGCGTTGGTTGGTAGGGAAGGTCATTGTTTCGCTACAACTTATGGTGTGGAAAAGCAAGCATATAATAAAAAATGAGAAATGCGCCGGGCACTAAGCATCTTTGCAGCTTTCATCCCACTGTTTACTACCGGTACATGATGAGAAGAAGAAAGGCAATACAAGTAATGAATTTTTCTGGCGAATATAATATGCTAGAACACAACTTTTCCGGGGCCTTTGTCGGAGGAGCCTCGAGATATCTGTTCCTTTGCGTATCTGTGTGCACTCTTTGTCAGATGTTTCTTTAAATATCTTACAGCCTACGGCCGCAGGCCGTGAAGACAAAGAACGTGGCGATTTATTGCCCTAAGCAATAATTAACTAAGAACAATGGGTGCAGTCAGGCATGCGGCAGCGTATACAAACAATGAGGACGCTTTCGCATGCATTCAAACTGCCCATGGAGAAGTAGCCCATCGAGCTCACTTTTACACTTAGTTTATTCTCACTGTCAGGTCGAATACGCTAAGGTTCACACATTCTACGCTACATCTGGTTCGAAAATACATGATGCTATGACCGAACCTGCACAGCCGCACTCCGTGCAAGAAGAAAAAAAAAAGGTCGCTGCCGTCGGTCAAGCGAAGGTCAAGAGAAAGCTCAATCGAAGCTCGACTGATAGAGTTACTCGAGGAGTTATAAAGTGTTAAGTTCTATGTTACTGGCCTTAGGTTGGAAGAACGAGCTAAGCCTATATGGTAGACATTCACAAATAACGACAGGTAATTTCTCACTGTCCCTAAAGGGAAAGGTGTGCAATCATTGTATACTGTCAGTTCTAACACATGGGGCGGAAGCTTGGGGGATAACAAAGAAACTCTGGAGCCTTTCAAGAACTTCGCGACGTGCAATGGAACGCAAAATGAATGACGGGAAAAGAGGAGGAACGTCGGTATTCGATTCAATTTCCAACGCACTTTTAGTATTCCACATATTCCAACAAACAAGATTTCATAATAAGTATTGAAATCAGCGCAAAGAATTACATACCTCTGCTAAACTTCGCAAGATTCGGTTCAAATATAGATGCATAGTTTCAGTTCGCACATTGCACCCCCCCCCCTCTTATTGCGCTTTTGCAAATGTTATGATTAGAGGTCGGATTTTTAGGCATCAAGAAATCACGTTTTAGGCGCCAAAAATAGACAGGCAAAACAACGTTTTAGGCCTCTAATATCGTAAATATAGGCACAATAAAATTTTGCATAACTGCAAATAATTTCGAAGGAAGACGTGCGCGACGCCTATTTACGACAGGAAAACAAGAAATGATATTTTTTAAGATGACACGCGGGCACCAACAGTTGAACGTAGCCGTGCAATTGTCCTTTGTAACGCACGCTGTGCAGAACATGGTTTCTCCTCTTATTCTGTAGCCTAGTGGGTCAAGTGTCCACTGTAGAATCAACACACACCTCTGTGCCTTTCTTTTCGGCATGACCGAGAGGGTAGAGCAGGAGCAGGCATCCAGATCGCTAAAAGGCCAGAAGGAGGGGATTCTTCCTATTGGCCGGGTCGAATCGTGTAGAACCAGTTTCTCCCCAGGCCGTGAACACCTTAACCCTTTCAGTACCGAGTTTGTTTGTTTTTTACCAAACACAATACAAAAATACGCTTTTTTTTCTTCGCCAATTTTATTCTACTTGTCCTGAAACGTAAAAAAAAAACTATTTAAAGGCACTTTATTCGCAAGATACAAGCAAAATATTTTTTTTAATATGCAGAGGATTGGTTTCACGGCCCTGCACCACAAAAAGTGCTCTAACCTCTCCTCGGTGCAGAAAATGTATTTGAAATTTAAAAAATAAGCACAGGTATAAGGGAGCACGTGTGAAAAAAAAAAGCTTTGGACGCGGCGGTGGGGGTTGCTTACACCTATCGACGTCTATAAACGTTGGGACGCGGTCTTCGTCCGAATCCGATGATTTAGAAAATATATGCTGTTCTGTGCAGTCGCTGCTTCACTCACAGGAGAACTGAATTCATGAATTCCACAAAAATCTCGGGAAACAAGCGTTTTCTTCTTTTTTTCTGAAAAAAAAAAAGCTGCTCCCGGCATGAACAGCTCAGAGGAGGACGCCTTTTTCTAATTCTCGCTACCAGAATCCAGTATTTTCTCGACCAAGATAATTGATGGTAGCGCAGGCCAAAGACACGGACAAAAGAAGGCACATGAGACACCACAGCGCTAACTTTCAACAACTATTTTATTACCAGCTGATCCCGCTAGTATATGTACTCTCTCACGGTCATACGTCACGTGTGCATAGCTCTGACACCCATAAACTTGTAACCTACACGTGTACATCACATACATGACCACACTGTATCAAACGCATTTTTCTTATAATGCTTATCCACAAAGCAGTTTTATCGCGAATACATGTAATCCAGTTCCTTATTTGATAACACCACTGACGGACTGCTCACACACGCGTCACCAAACGCTGAAATCCTGCTGGCCTCCATTATCAATCGCGTCATCTCGCACCTACTCCTACTCATGATGGCCGTTTCATGAAACTTAGGTCTGCACTTACATGTGTGACAATGTAGGGAAAGAAAACCGTCAGGAGCAACGCTACTTACTTTGCTAGTATGTTCGCGCAATCTATCATTTATACATCTGCCGGTCTGTCCGATGTATGACTTTCCACAAGTAAGTGGAATCTGGTAGACGACACACGTGTTGCATTCAACAAACTTGTTTCGATGCTTCTTTTCGCATACCGCATCTATTATCTTGTCTGGCCTTGTATTTCTGCATAGGCTCACCAATTTATTAGGGGCTGAAAAAACTACCTTTGTGTCACATTTTTCCGCAATCTTCTTTATTCTGTGAGAGAACTTATGTATGTACGGAATGACAGCAAAGTTCCTCCTGCTTGGGCTCGCCCTATCCTTCTCCTCGGAACCTTTCTTTAGCGCTTCTCTATGTAAGCCTTCTGCAACCGACACGACGAGGTTCTTAGGATACCCGGCATCGCTTAACCTCGAGACCTGCTGTCTGAAGCTCTCATGCATTAGGCACTGGCATGACTTCTTGAGTGCCTCACTCAAGCACATCTTCGCGATTCCCCGCTTGACAAGTTTTGTGTGCGCGGAATGAAACTGTAACAGCGGCTTATTTGCTCTGGGTCCATAGCTCCAGCACGTCTTTTCATCAGAGAACACGAAGTTAATGACAAGAAATCTAATTCTTCCGTCGCATGGCATTTCAAAAGTCACTTCAAGTGGGTTAAGACAGTCACGAAAAACGCTACACACATTAGTACACTGATTGGCAAACTCTGCACATGTGTCATCGATAAAAACTAAGAAATCGTCCACGTACCTAAATACATTCACATTAAATTCTTGCAGGCGCTCTTTTAGGTCCCTGTCTAATTCCGCTAAAAACAGATTACTTAAAACTGGAGCTAAGCACGAGCCAATGCATACTCCTTGTTTTTGCAGGTACAGGGCACCATCGTACTTTATGAACGTTGACGACAAGTAAAATCTAAGTAATTCTAAAAAATTGTCCACAGATGTGCCTGCCTGTGTGCTGAATCTAACGGCTCCGTGCTCATCGATACATTTACCTATACATTTCAATACTGCTGATTGCGGCAGAGAATAGTATAGATCTTTTATATCAGCAGAAAACGCTTTTAACCCTAGGTCTTTCCGCTCTCTTACAAAACTTAACACTTGTTCCGAACTTTTTGTCATGAAGGGGTCATTTATGTCTAGCAAGTTTAATATCCTTTGCAGGTACACAGCAACAGCCTTCTGCCACGTGTCTCTCTCGGATACTATCACTCTGTATGGTACACCTTCCTTATGAGTTTTAGCGCTAAAAAATGCATCTAGACTATCATTCTTACTTTTTCTCATACCGCTAAGGACACCTTCTAGATTCATCTTCTTACACAGTTCTATTGCTTTTGTTCTCACTTTTGCAATGGAAATATCCTTTTTGCTGAAAACTGCCGTAATAGCATTTTTAGCCTTTTCTTTAAATTCTTCATGTGGAAATACGGCAAACCCCCCTTCTTTATCAACTGGGAGTACACTCAAGGCATGCTGTGTCAAGTATGTTTCCACACGTTTTAGAGGCAAATTACGGCAAGGAGGCTTACACAATTTCAAGGCGTCTACACCTTCGTTGATGATCCTGGTGGCTTTCCACTTACTTGTGGAAAGTCATACATCGGACAGACCGGCAGATGTATGAATGATAGATTGCGCGAACATAATAGCAAAGTAAGTAGCGTTGCTCCTGACGGTTTTCTTTCCCTACATTGTCACACATGTAAGTGCAGACCTAAGTTTCATGAAACGGCCATCATGAGTAGGAGTAGGTGCGAGATGACGCGATTGATAATGGAGGCCAGCAGGATTTCAGCGTTTGGTGACGCGTGTGTGAGCAGTCCGTCAGTGGTGTTATCAAATAAGGAACTGGATTACATGTATTCGCGATAAAACTGCTTTGTGGATAAGCATTATAAGAAAAATGCGTTTGATACAGTGTGGTCATGTATGTGATGTACACGTGTAGGTTACAAGTTTATGGGTGTCAGAGCTATGCACACGTGACGTATGACCGTGAGAGAGTACATATACTAGCGGGATCAGCTGGTAATAAAATAGTTGTTGAAAGTTAGCGCTGTGGTGTCTCATGTGCCTTCTTTTGTCCGTGTCTTTGGCCTGCGCTACCATCAATTATCATGCAACCATACCAACAAGCCCAAATCGCCACCCTCATCGACTTCTCGACCAAAATGCATGCTTTAAGTGCTTATTTTAATTTTGTTACTGCACCAGGTGTTCAAGCCAAACAGAACTCAGCAAAATGAATCAGGGTAGCTTAATTTAGCTGTGCGAAAGTGCTACTTCCAGCGTGGACGAGCTCAGCTCGTCTTCGGTAGGGAAAGGGTTAAAAAGTTAACTATAAACTAAACAAAAGCCGCGTGCACACCACATTTTTCTTATTTCGCTCTTCACTCTACTCTGATGACTCTCCGCAATTTTGCATTCGCCAACCGCTCACGCGATGTCAGTGCGGCGGCATATGCTCGCCAGTGCGTCCCATTTCACTGCTGCTAGCGGTTGTTTCCGGGAGTTGGTTGAACTAGAAGACTAGGGTGAACCCTATAGAGTTCCGAGCAGTCAATGTTGCGTGGTAAAATAAATAATGGGCTCAGTCTCCACCCGGAAGAGAAACTTGAGGCTTAATAGTGTTCATATACGCGGCAATTTTGAAAAAAGGCATTTATAGGCATTCATAGGCATTTATAGGCATATAGGCATACAGCATGACCGCCAAAAATAGGCATTTATAGGCACTATAAAAACACTATAAAAGCCCTCCTTAGCATCTAATTCTTGCTCATATATCAAAATGGCGCGATAGGAGCGTAAGGAACAAAAAAATTCGGCAGATCCCAAGCGTTGTGGGAATTGGTTTTATACGAAGCATTCAGCGAGTACTTCTGTGCTGTATTTTATTGCTTTGAGCCAAGCGTTACAAGGTGGACCGACGTGTTTTTGTAAGTGTAGTAGCTGTGTACACATCGTGGGCTTACCAGGCCCGTCGACAACACTAGCGTTTAAAGGGTAACTTATTGTACGACGTAACGTCAGCCCTCACGTTAGAGTACGTACGTCAGTATTATCGAAACTAAGTGCACTTTATGGTGCAATCATGTGAATATCATACGTAACTTTCGTTAATGTATTCCTCCAGGGTCGAGCAATGCTTCTATATAGCTTGCTCAATCATAGGAATGCAACTGTAATGTTTATTAGACTGCTATAAAAGCGGAGCCAACACTGGAACCACAGACGTTAATCTGACATGACGCCTGTTTCGTAAGAGTACATAAGTAGTGTTTATTGCTTTCTTGTAAAATTAAATAGCGAGCACCACAAACACAACTGACGTTCCACCGACATTACGCCTGCATAGGCTGTTTTTTCAAACCAGTTTATAGACCTGGCGTGGCTCTCTGAATACCTGATTGCCAAGCAGAAGGCTTGGGTTCCATTCCTGCTGGGATCCTAATTCTTATTCTTTCCGTTCGTCGAGTCAATGCTGTCGATGTCGGTTTTTCTTAACGCTCTCGCATTTAAATTACTGATGTCTGTTCTCACCGTTCCTGGGTAGATACAAGCTGTCAATCACCTGTGGAGCATACCTGTGCACTACAGCCCGTGGTAAACGGGTATGTGCCACACGTGTCTGGAAGAAAGGGTTTGACGATGTACGCGACAGGATTTTCACGTTTTTATGTCATGACCCGACAGTCATTTTCGTCAAATCATCTTACCCTCCCCTGCCAATTTTGATCTACACCCAGTTGAGGAGGCGATCATGAGAGCACCCAGACGTAGGTGGATAGATAGATAGATAGATAGATAGATAGATAGATAGATAGATAGATAGATAGATAGATAGATAGATAGATAGATAGATAGATAGATAGATAGATAGATAGATAGATACGCACAAAGTGCGAAAGGTTTGCTAAGAAATGCTTCGCATTTAATAGGCATTTGCCTAAAATCCGGTCTCTAGTTATGACAATATTCAAGTGTAATTGCCAGAACACGCCAGCATGACATGGTGTACGAGGCCGAGCACGTTCACAAAGTAGTGCGAAATTATGAACAAAGCCACCGAAATTTATGGCGAGCCATTGCAAAATTAACAGACGTCTAAAAAAACTCGTGGGGTCCCTTGTGCATTCACCTAAGACGACTCGAAGGCGAAAGCCATCTTCTTTTTCTTCCCAGTCGATGTATTGATGCTGCCTCGCTACTCACCGAAAGCTTTCCGCACCTAACATGCTTTTCCAGTGCCTCCAGGATCTGAAGCACCTTAGCTGGTTTTGCTCTGCCTCCATCATCTGCTCACCTTTGACCAAGCTACGATGTCATGTGATGACATCGTCATGTGACATCACTGTGACGTCACAAATGTTGCCTATCTGACGCCATATATTGAAAATCTTGGCGAAAAGCTTGTAGGGGATCCCAAAGTATTCTGGAAATTCATTAGGTCTAACGGTAAAGATAATAATTCTATTCCTGCTTTAAAGGTATCTGAAACCATAGTTGACGGTGGCAAAGATAAAGTTAAAATCTTCAGTAATTTTTTCTCGTCAGTGTTTAGACCTAAGCTCTCTCGCACCGTCAGTGTGATTTTTAAAACTGACATTAGTCCTTTGCCTGAAGTTGTATTTGGTGTAGAAGGGTTGCGCGAATTACTACAGAGACTGAATCCATCTACCGCATGCGGTCCGGATGATGTTCCAGCGGCAATTCTTAAAAACTGTTGTGGAATACTACGTTTTTACTTCTCTCGTTTATTTCAAAAAAGCTTATCTGAAGCTTCATTGCCGCATGATTGGAAACTGGCACGTGTAGTACCCATTCACAAAGCTGGATCGAGGAATAGCGTTGAAAACTACAGGCCGGTGTCCTAGACAAGTATAACATGCAAACTAATGGAGCACGTAATTTATACGTCAATTATGTCACACTTAGTTAAACGTAACCTTCTAAGCTCTTGTCAACACGGTTTTCGACGGGCCGTTTCATGCTCATCCCAACTAGTTGAATTCTTTCACGATCTGGCCTCAGCAATAGATAAAACGCAGATAATAGACAACGTATTCTTAGACTTTAGAAAGGCATTTGACGCAGTTGCGCACGATCTTCTGATTTCAAATCTTAGAGCCTACAAATTGGACGATAGCGTCATAGCATGGGTTGCCGAATATCTTCGTGGTAGGCGGCCGTCTGTGGTGCTCAACGGTTTCTCTTCCACATATGCTCCGGTAACATCAGGTGTTCCCCAGGGTTCGGTTCTGGGTCCGCTTTTGTTTTTGCTGTTTATTAATGATATCGCTGGTGATGTCAGATCTTCATTTAGGATGTTTGCGGACGACTGTGTTATTTATAGAGTTAGAAAAAAAGAGAGTGACATTACTTTATTGCAGGCTGATTTAGACGTAATAGGAACATGGTGTGATAAATGGGAAATGTCATTAAATTTTAAGAAATGTGTTTACGTCACCTTTTCAAGGAAACGCGCATTTCAGTGTTTCACATATGCATTAAATAATATGGCCTTACAGAAAGCTGAAGAATATAAATATTTAGGTATTTATATAACGTCTGATTTACGATGGAATAGGCACATTTCTTACGTTAGGAATAAGGCAATAAGTTCGCTGAGTTTTCTCCGCCGTAATTTCACTCAGTTGCCGGGCAAATTAAAGGAACAGCTGTATTTTAGTTATGTCCGCAGTATGCTTGATTACGGATGTATTTGTTGGGATCTGCACACAGTTGTTCTGGCTGACCAGCTTGAAAAGGTGCAAAACAAGGCGGCAAGTTTGTACTGGGCAATTATAGTAGAGCATTAAGCATGACAGACAGTAAACATAAATTATCGTGGCAGCCACTACAAGACCTTCGGAAAAACCTAAGACTCAAATTTTTTCACTCTGTATACCATTCTAAAACCGGCATTGATCGAGAAAGATATACAGTTACCCACCTTTGTGTCGTCGAGACGCGACCATGCACTGAAAGTCCGCGAGTATCCTTTCAAGGGTGACGTTTTCAGGTATTCTTTTTTTGCACGAACCATAAGAGAATGGAATGCTCTAGCGCCTGACATTGTAAACATTTGGACAATGATGTCTTTTACCACGCTTTGTGTGTGTGATCAATTTGTACATAATTTGTACTGTAACCCCCCTGCTGTAATGCCCACTGGGGCGATGCAGGTATGAGATAAATAAATAAAATAAAATGATGAAGCCTTATGGTGACGTCATCACGTGATGATTTTTTGCATCACGCGTGTTGTCCCCGACGCCGCGGACACGTCACGCGGACGGTCAATTTTCGTGTTTGATGAGGCATCTAAGGCTTTCGCCTTAAAAATATAAAAACCCCGCAGTATTTTGGGTTATCTTGGCATGAAGCAGCTGTAATGAACATCCTGCCAATCAGTTGTCATTGCTTCTTCCAATTGAAAAAGCACGCTTATAGAGGATTAAACTATATGACAACAACATAGCCAGTAGCCGTTTTCGTTAACTGGAGGAATAGCGACATGCACAACTGTGTCGCTGATTCGCGTGCAAATCAAACAGCTACCCTTCCTTCATGACAACATCAAATAACTGAAGATGGTGTACTACCAAGCAATATAGTGCTGCACAAGGCGTAAATTTCCTGTACGTTATTTATGTGCAACAAGCTTACTTTTTCATGTCTGGTTGGGTTTTTTTTTTTTTGCAAAAGTCAGTAGTTGTACTATTCGCACTCGAAAATATTCGAAAAATATTCGATTCGATTCGCACTTGGTTTTCATTATTGGAGTTCGCTTCGAAGTTGACAGTTTGATAATCGCACACCTCTAGAAAAGAACGGAATGCATTAAAGAAGAAGCAGGGGTAACCAAAATTTTAGCTGACATTAGGAAGAAAAAGTGGACCTAGGCCGGTCACGTAATGCAAAGGACAGATAACCAGTGGTCAGAGCGACGCAATGAATACCAAGAGATGGGAAGCGTAGCCTAAGGACGGTAGAGGGTTAAATGGAGTGACAGAGTGGCAGTCATAAATGGAACCAACTCGCACAAAACAGGGTCAGTTTGATCATAACTGTTGGGGTTTTAGGAAGCAAAAACCACGATATGATTATGAGGAACGCCGTATATTGGAGGGCTCCGGAAATTTTGACCGTCTGGTGTTCTTTAACGTGCACCTAAATCTAAGTACACGGGCCGCTAGCATTTCGCCTCCATCGAAATAAGGCCGTCGCGGCCCGGATTCCATCCTGCGACCTTCGGGTCAGCAGTCGAGCACCGTAACCTCTAGACCACCGTGGTGGGTGAGGGTCAGTTTGAGATCATTGGAGAGGTCTTCGTCCTGCAGGGGATACAAAAATAGGCTGATAATAATGACGAGGATGATGATGACTGTATATATGAAACTGAATAATGTGTTGCGTTGCATCTTGAACTTGGAACTGTGAAGTTTCTGTATTAATTTTTCTATCGCGTAAAATGCAGCAAATGTACAAGGGTGTGCCCCGCCCAAGCAAAGTGTACCCAGCCAAGGCGCGTGAGTGAAAGCAAGCAAGGCCAGTGCCATGGTGCAGTTCTACATACGCGAATACACGATGACGACCGACGGCTGGCTCAACCTCCTCGAGGTGGTGAGTTGGCGTACAATGTTCTCTTGGTTTCTGCGGCAAACGGAAGTGGTTTGTCGCCATACACCGTTCGCTCACAGCTGAGCAGAGCTCTGCACAGGAGCACAACTCGAGTGCTTCGGACGCGTTACGCTACTCGCGTCCGCTCTTGTTCCTGTTGACCGTATGCGTGAATTGTGCGGCCTTTCATCTAAATGGATTATTGTAATTATATCGGAGTTAAATAAAATTCTGGCATAAAATGCTGTCGTAAAAACGTTGAGCAATTTAAGATATACACCAAACGCGTGGGATCTCGTCTGCAGCCGTAGCATTGTGTAAGAGCGCAAATATCACCACCGCCGGGACATTACCATCGGGCGCTACTCTCCTGCTAGCACATTTTAGGTTACATTAAGTTTGAAATATTTACTGTACTATTGGAATCGTAAACGAAAACTGGAGAAACCAGACGCTATACGAGCATGGGGAACGGTCTCAAATGATTCAGTAGTTCGAATACATCAGCGCATAAAAAGAAAGAAACAAAGCAAGAAACGACGATTCGAAAGCACGCCAGGGGTGACGTGTAAGCATAGGTCGCTAAAAAGATTCGAGCTCACTCGGACTCGCTCAAGAAATGTATTTTGCTCTGAGGGTTTCCTCGGACTCAGACTCACCAATATTTTCCTCAGCTGGACTCACTCAGACTCACTAAACTTATGCCCAACCGGACTCAGACTCAGACTCAAAAACATATTACTCAGCCGGATTCACTCAGACTGAGACTCACGGCTTCACCTGAGTCTGAGTGAGTCGACTCATAAATCCGTTGGCGTAAAATTAGCTTTTTCGATCATGGTGTCAATTCTCTTTAACGCCAATACTCACATAATCGGTGAACTACGATACGCCTTTTGACCTTGTACCATCAAATACGAGTTATCATCATACATCATATGTAATCATTATCATATATCAATCCAGTAAGGGCATTTTTATGAAATACACGACTCACACAAGATAGTTTTATCAAGAACTTCCCATAAATTAGTTTGCGGGGGGAAGTCATGCCCCCCCTTCCCCTAACTCGCGTCTCTGATCAATAAATATTGAGATGGCGCATGAATGTTAGTGTGCTGAGATATGTGTGAATAGACTTAAGTATAAACGTAAGTCGATATAAGGCTGATAGTAATGCTGAAGATGAGTAGATAGGACCGTAAGTCGGCATCAAAAGGTGGAGCTCACTCGGACTCAAGGAATATATTTTGAGCTTAAGGCTCACTCGGACTCAGACTCACCAATATTTTCCTCAACTGGACTCACTCGGACTCAGACTCACTAATATTGTCTTCAACCGAACTCACTCCGACTCAAACTCGACTCAGACTCACGGCCTGATCTGAGTCTGGGTGAGTCTGAATGAGTCGACTCATGAGTGAGTTTGTCGACTTATGCGTGTAAGTGCCTGAAGTGATGTTTTGAGAGGACGACGGTGGAATGCCCTGACAAAAAAATATGGCAAAGACCAAGTTAGTGGAGATAACCAACAAAAAGGAAAAATTATAGCGCATGAACCATGGTTGCTTGTGCGGAAGCGGTGGAAACAAACAAAAAAGAAACGGGGACGCTCTATTTTTTTTAGTGGTGCCGGAGAAATTGCGTACTACGCTGTTATGGGAGAGAATCGTGTTTGCCTTGATTTCGATACACTGTCATCAATGTGTCCAACAGTATAGCATTGCTGATGTATACATATTCGACTACAGATTTCAGCGGGAAGTTGTTTAGAAATTCGTATGTCAGAAAAAAATCCTACTCTGTACAAAAGACAGGGATAATAAGGAAGCGGCGTTGTTTTAAAGACGCAAGACAAAAGTAGCGCCGTATGTGTGCTGCATTCCGAGATGAGTTCTACAGAAAATGTGAATTGATGAGCGCCTATGTGATGAGCGCCTATTTTTGTCCTGGTCCTCGCGCTGTTTCCCTCCTACGAGCGCAGCCGCGTTTGGTGACGCCGGGGTTGTGTGGTTCGGTGCAGGTGATCGGCGCCATTCTATGGGCCATGTACGGCAGCCTGGGCGCAACCACGCCGAGCGAGCAGTTTCTCCACAGCTGCGCGTCTGTCTTCGCGACAAATGGATTCTTCGTCCTCATGTCGTCGGTAATGAGCATCCAGACAGCCCTCATGCTCCCCAAATTGTTCTACGTGAGTGAGCTCTCTCATGGCGATGCGCCGAAACCTGTGGACACGCGCCTTCAAAATAGCAAATACAACACTCCACATTCTGTTGTAGATCACCATTACTAAGGCTAAGACCGTCTGTTACTGATCTGAAGTGTTACTGCTACTGAATTGCGAAAATGATCACCCTTTTTTTTAATTTAGCGCGGAGCGATAATGGCTTTTTCGGTCCGGTATGCATACTTCTGCATAACTTCAACATTCCACTAAATTCAAATGTGACCTAACTACTTTTCTAAATACCTTATTAACTTACAGATCGATTTTAATATCAGCAATTTGCACTTTGCTTAATTAACACAAGTAATAGCAAACATAACTCGTTTCTCGCGGTAATCACGAAAAGAGATATGCGAGTATGTTCACAGTGCAGTCAGAGCCGAGAGCTGCTGTTCTCTCTCATGGAGAGCTTGTTGGGAGAAACGATAATTAATTGTATAGGCACATGCCTATTTTAAAATGTTAACGACTCTTTATTACTGGGAAAGAACAGTTTTAGGAAAGAGGACAATGGGTGAGCTATCAGAGATACAAAATACGAAGCTCTAAGCCTTGAAACTGATATGCAATAGTTAACGCTCTTTTTTTTTCTGCGACAGTACGGGCGCGAATCGCTAAACTCGGGGTAGTAGGAAATTGAAAAGCTTGATTACTCCGAGCTGTTGGGCTAGTGTGGAGTCGTGAAAATTCACATTATCTGCTGAACGAACCAATCGATCGGTCATCAGTAAGAATAACCCGACGCACCTTTGAAACACAGGTCTGAAAGCCAAACATTCTTTAACGCGACAGCGTTATTTAAAGAGCCCGTGTAGCAGAAAATGCGGTGTCGTCGCCGGTGGCGTTATCCGCGAGCAAACAATCCTGACTGGTGCCAACAGTAAGAATTGGTGTTCAAAATCGAAGCGAGGCACTCTACGTGGCAGTGATTTATTTCACCACACAGACACGCCAGTGCTTGCGACTGCTTCGGAAAGAGACCCTTTACAGGCGCCTTGTCGGTCGAGGAGTCACATTAACAGACGTAGTATTGCGAGGCAGAAACGCAGAAGAATCGCACCAGGCGTCACACCCGTGAGTTGCGTAACGAGTGGGTGGTTTAAAGATGCCCACCAGTTACGAAGGGCATAGCCACAATTCATTATCAGCATCACCATTATCCGCATCACCAACAAAGTGTACAGCTATGCAGGTGCTTGTATTGCCTTACAGCCGCGTAGTGGGTGCTTGGTTACTTCGCAAAATGGTGAATTAGGATGTAGAGGGCACTTCGCAACTGTACTTGCAGTATGCGCCCTAGGTGAGACTACAGTGCCCTACGTCACGCGCACACACGTTCCTTCCCTAACGGCATGGTTGAGGTGTCCACCGAGAAGCGAAGAAAGTGATGCGACAGAGAATAAGAAAGTGATGCGAACAGGGCCTGGTAACGCTATCGCGTTACAGTCTTCAGCTCAAGCTTAACTTTCCTCCAAGTTTATGGTCTTGTCCCACGATCTGCCGATTCAGAGAACAGTAACTAATGCTAACCAAAGCGTAAAACGAGGGGAAAAAATTACACCATCTCCCGCTAATGGGGACCCTGAGGCGATGCGAAGCCGGAGCTCGATCGCGTTCCGTTGGCGTTCGTTGGGCATGCTACCGACCTCGCGTCGTGGAACGCGAAGAGGAACACTACGCGCGTCGTGTCTTCCTGTAGCCCGGCCGTTAATTCTCACAGGGCGAGCGGGGAACGTGGTCGACAGGCGCGCGAGAGCGTAGGAGAGGAGAGAGAGTGGGAAGGGACGTGCATGCGCTGGCGCTCATCGCGGCGTTGCGCAGGAGAGAATTTCGGCATGTCGAGCCTGCATTTCAGAAGAGTCAACCGAAGCAAGCGCTGGACAACGCGCGCAGCGCTCTACCCGCTTGAAGGAGAGGAGACTAGAGGAGGAGAGTAGCGCATGCGGCGCGAGAGCAGAAGCGAGAACGCAGGAGAAGCGCAAGCAGGTGCTGGGGGAGAAGTGGAGAGAGTAACGCGCAGCTGTTGGAGAGAGGGAAGGAGGCGAGTTGCGCTTGCGTATACATAGTGTGAGTGCGGAAGCCGAGGCCCACGCCGCGGGACATACTCCCGAGCATGAGATGCTTTCGCATCTAAAAGAGGTAACAAGTGCACAAGATGGTTAGATGCTATTCCTCAGGTCGCGGGGAAACATCTCGGCGAGCTTAAAAATGGCGGTAAATCAGGCTAGTTCGCTGCTCATGTTCGTAAAATAACAGCGCAAAAGACGACGGACAAACACACAGAGACAAACGAGCGCTCGTTTGTCTCTGTGTGTTCGTCTGTCGTCTTTTGCGCTGTTATTTTACGAACATGAGCTTAAAAAACTGTCGTTAAATAGCTCTCACTGGCGCTCATGTGTTCAAGAATGCGGATTACGAATACGTAAAGAAAACTTGAGTTTTTGAACAAATGAGCCATGATAGTTCGCGGGTACAGTGTGTAGTAGTTTCTACAATGCTTATGCCGGTGATCCGTGATGAGAAAAAAATGGCTAGGAGTGATTGTGCATATTAGCACGAGTGAACTAAATCGCGAAGCGTGTTGCGTACATCTGCTGAATAGACAGAGGTGCGCACCATGGCTATAAAGGCAGTGTTTTCATGCTTGAGTGCTGACTCCGCGTATCTGTGCTGTTCTTTCATAATACATGAATACGTGAGTAGTTTCGTTTTTCTTTCTTAGTTTTTTTTTCTTTTTTCAGAGCCAAATCCACCTTAGGCGGAATTGACAAAAGCGCAGTTGTTAGCGATTAACAATATTGTCGGACCTGCTTCAACGTTTTTTTTTTGACACATTGATATGTAACCTATAGTAATTGGATCATTCTCATTGGAACATTTCATCAGAGCCTGCTTTGAATAGGCAATGAAAAGAAGCCAAGTCGCAGCGTATGAACGATTTCACAATGCTTTGCGAGAAAATTAACGACATTAGTGTTCTTTCAGCGGTACCGTCCACTGTTGGAATGAGAAGAGTCATTAGTAGTGCCGATAGTCGTAGATATCGCCAATAGTCAACGGCGAGAGCATGTGTTTTCTTTAGGCATTTGTAGCGTGACAGGGCTGGGCGGCAGTACAAAGCACCAGAAAGAAAGTGCCACGCTGCACGTTCGGAAGTGCACATTTTTGCCATCAGGCGTACTACGTTGATATTTCAATCACAAGAGCACAGTTTAGATTTTTCTTCGTGAGAGCACTTGCGAATTCGTACTTTCTTTGCGGGGTTTATGCGGCGCAGCTTAGTAAAATGTCTTCGTGCGGACCTGTCCTAATCGTCTTCGTCGCCGTCGTCGTTCATTTTAAGTGCACAGCATTGGAACAATTGCACACAAGCAAGGTAACTGGTCAAATTTGAAACGTACTGGTGGTGGCTGCTGTTAGTTGTTTTGACACGAGCTGTTCCGGTTAAAAGTGAATCTGACTCCCTTCGATTCAAACAAGTCCAGGATTCGACTCATTTTTGTTTCGAAACTGATCTTCTGAGTAGACGTTTGAATTGGTTATTGACCAGTCTTTACCAGAACTGTTTTTTTTTATACTGAAAAAAAAACACCTAAATGTGCCTCACTCCACCATCAAATTTAGGCTACTTTAGGTTTATGGTTTAGGTTCATTTTCAACAGAAAATATCAGGGCGCTTCAGTTTCGCCTTCAGTAGAACGCGATAGCTTTATCAGGCCCCGTTCGCATCGTCTTCTTATTAGCTTGCCAGCCTCCGCTTCTTAGTGGAGACCTCAACAATGTCGGGACGAAAGGAATGTCTGTGGTCGTAACACTGGCCGTTTGAAACTCTCCTAGAATGCCCGCCTACTGCGAGTACAGCTGCGAAGTGCCCACTACGCCATAATGCTTCCTTTTGCGAATCAGCAAAGTGCCCACTACGTGTCCATAAGGCAATATGCGCAGGTGCACGCTTTAGTTGATGTTGTTACTGATGACGATGAACAGTTATGCCGGAGAGCTTTGTAACGTGTGGGCCTTTAAACCAGCTACTCGTTGCGCAGTTCAAGTGGTGTGACGCCTGGTGTGATTCTGCCCTTTTGCCACGAAAACTACATGCGTTAACGGGACTCCTCTCACTGCATTAATCCTGTATAGGATTTCTTTCCGAAGCTGTTTCAAGCCCTGGCGTGGCTTTGTGGTAAAACCACCTGAATGACACGCAGAAGGCCTGAGTCCGAATGTCACTCGAACCGAAGATTTTTGTTCTTTATTTATTTGCATCTATCTCGATGTTTCGCTTACGGACAACGCCTATTTTTTTGCTCAAAACCAACGACGCCGCCACCGACGCCGACATCGGAATTTCTGCTATATGGGCTATTTAGTGCTATCGCGTTACAACCTCCTCGTGCGTACCAACCTGACGTAAAACTTATTTTTACGTTTTGAAAGAAATAATTTACTATGGAAGCTGCGGGAGACGAAGCTGCATTACAACTTAAGTGTGCGTTGACCAAACTACACGTATGCACCACAAGTGCGGACAGTCGGGCTTGTTGGTCGTACATACTTCAAGGAACAGCGCAAAAAACGACACTACATACAGAAGAAGACAAGCACGGCACTAAGTCTCAACAGAGTTGTTGAAGAAGACAAATACAGCACTAACTCTAAAGAAAAAAATTACACCATCTCCCGCTAAAGGGAACCATGAGGCGATGCGAAGCCGGAGCACTTGCACGATCGCGTTCCGTTGGCGTTCGTTGTGCATGCTACCGACCACGTGTCGTGGAACGCGAAGAGGGACGCTACGCGCGTCGTGTCTTCCATCTAGCCTGGCCGTTAATTCTCACAGGGCGAGCGGGGAACGCGGTCGACAGGCGGGCGAGAGGGGAGCATCGTAGGAGAGGAGAGAGAAGGGGAGGGGACGCGCATGCGCTCGAGCTCATCGCGGCGTTGTGCAGGAGAGAATTTCGGCATGTCTAGCCCGCATTTCAGAGGAAGAGTGGAAAGGGGGATGGGAGAGGGTGAGTGGAGAGGGGAAGGGGAGAGGGGAAGCGGAATGGTGAGGGGGAGTGGAGAGGAGGTATGTGGAGAGGGTATGCGCATGCGCAGTGAGGGTGGTCACGCCGCACACCACCACCACCACCACCGCCGGATTGAGCTCGACCTTAAGATACTTCGCATCTAAAATACAGAAGGTGACGCACAGAGCACGGACTCTCAACACCTCTGTTGAGAGTTAGTGCTGTGTTTGTCTTCTTCTGTATGTCCAGTCCCCCGCAGGGGCGTCTGTGGAAGCAGGCGTTTGGTGTGTAGCGACACCACGGACCCGAGCTAACGGGGGGGTTTCGACCCCCTCCCACGCCTAGCCGTGCGTGGCATTGCCGTGTCCGGGGAAAAGGGGATCCTGGGGGTTGAGCCGACGCCGGGTGATTGGACCTTTAAGGCCCCCCGGCAGAGGCAACACACCCCTTTGGCCCCGGCTTCACGTAGACGGCACCCCTGGGCTGACCCACCCAGGGGAAATCGGCAGTCGCCTTTTCCTATCTCTTTGTCTCCCCACATCTTCGTCTTTCTCTATTACTTTTTAATCTTTCCTGTCCTCTCCTCTCTTCAATTTACTTCCGTTTTTCTTGGCGGCGAGGGTTAACCTTGTGTATGTGCCCTCTCTTGGGCACATTATATTTGGTTATAGTAGCTGTGTACAGCTGGCGTAGACATACTTTATAGCAATATAAGTGTTGTCGCGTCCCCATGTTGGGCTCCATGGTGGGCGGCTGGCATGGCTGCCGAAACTATACATAATCTATGGCCTCAACCTCATTTCCTCCACTGAATGATCGCCGTCTCACAAAGAGAGGGCGCACCGAAGAGACTTTCAATGCCTTGTGCAAACCCACAGAAAATTTTCCACGGTTCCACGTAATCCACTGCGAAACACTAGAAAGGAACGCAAGAACGATCTCTCCTTTTCTTGTATCGAAATGCCTCACCGACACAGTCGGTCAAGGCTATAAGGCTACAAGAATGGCTAGTGGGGACCTTTTGCTAGAAGTTCAAAGTAAGACCCAGTATGAAAAACTTCAAAACTTGCCTCTTTTGGAAGCACCCCTGTCTCTATTACACCACACCGATCCCTCAACAGTTCCCGAGGTGTAGTATCTGACCAAGACCTGTTGGACTTGACTGAGAGTGAGCTCC
This sequence comes from Rhipicephalus sanguineus, assembly GCF_013339695.2. Classification (NCBI taxonomy): domain Eukaryota; kingdom Metazoa; phylum Arthropoda; class Arachnida; order Ixodida; family Ixodidae; genus Rhipicephalus; species Rhipicephalus sanguineus. The sequence continues at coordinate 136,329,928 of NC_051186.1, forward strand.
TTGAGGGCTGGAATGAACATCATGTAACGCACGTACAGCGAATTAAAATCAGACGTGACGACAAAGAAATCCCGACAAAACACCTGATTATATCATTTTCCACAAGCACCCTTCCAGAATATCTTGAAACAGGCTACCTGAAGCTTAAGGTCAGACCTTACATCCCAAACCCGCGGCGTTGCTTTAAGTGCCAGCGTTTCGGTCACGGCTCTCAGAGCTGCCGCGGCCGTCAAACCTGTGCCAAATGTAGTTCGCACGATCACCCTGCAGACGACTGTGTAGAAGTTCCCCGTTGTGCAAACTGCGAAGGTGGGCACGCAGCCTACTGTCGTAGTTGTCCCGCATGGAAAAAAGAAAAAGAAATAATAACACTCAAGGTAACGGAAAACAGAGGCGCGAAAACGCCTTTCTTTTCCACAGGGAACTTCATTCGCGGACGTGGCACGCAAGGGGGCAGTGTCACAAAGGTTCGCGGCGGCCGCACGTACCACGCACAGTGGACGGTAGCGCCATCTGCCCCCTCAGCGGAAGCAGCCCGTACTGCTCCGCAACCAAAGGGCATGCAGGCCTCCGGATCTGCAGGCCCGGAGCCTTCTGTTCAGGCAGAAAGCCCCAAAACACTGACACCCGTCCGCGTAAGCCGCGACCGGGCATCCAGCGCTTCTGCCGATGTGATGGACACAACGGCAAGCCCAACGGCGCCTCAGGCGCCGAAGGAGCGGCGCAGCTCGTTCGAGCGCGCCAAAAAAGAAAAAGCCCGCATCACAGGGCCTGGCAAGGGCTCTGTGACTTAAGGTAATAGTTCTTTCAGTACACACAGCACTAATTTACACTCAAAATGGATACACAAATTATACAATGGAACGTCAGAGGTCTACTAAGAAACCTCGACGATATCCAAGAGCTGCTACATGAACACTCACCAAAAGTGCTGTGTGTACAAGAAACACATTTAAAACCCAAAAACACGAATTTTCTACGCCAATATGTCATATTCCGAAAGGACCGGGATGATGCTGTGGCGTCATCTGGTGGCGTAGCCGTTATAGTTAACCAAGGAATTGCATGTACCCACTTACCACTCCAAACATCCCTTGAGGCAGTGGCTGTTCGAGCCGTCCTATTCAACAAACTGATCACAATCTGCTCACTTTACATACCCCCGCAGTGCCAGCTCCAAAAATATGAATTCGAGTCCTTAATAGACCAACTTCCAGAACCATTTCTGGTCCTTGGAGACTTGTATGCCCACAACAGTCTATGGGGTGACTCTCGCTGCGATGCGCGAGGTCGTCTGATTGAACAGTTCCTTTTCTCTTCTGGCGCATGTCTCTTGAATAAAAAACAACCAACATATTATTGCCTTGCAAACAGAACATACTCGTCCATAGATCTCAGCATAGCGTCTCCATCACTTCTGCCCCTAATTAAATGGAAAGTTATCAATAATCCTTACGGAAGTGACCACTTTCCAATACTTCTTAACACACCAATTACAAATGAATGTCCCCATCAGGTTCCAAAATGGCAGATTAAGAAGGCCGATTGGGAACAGTTTCGGAAAGTTACACTGTTAAGTTGGACGGACATGTCTTCCTTAAGCATAGACGCAGCTGTAGAATACTTTACATCATTTCTGATTGATGCCGCAACCAAATGTATTAAACAATCAAGTGGACACACTGGAAAACGACGAGTTCCATGGTGGAACAATGATTGCAGAAATGCGCGTAAGAAACAAAACAAAGCATGGAATTTGCTTCGCGACTCCCCGACAGCGGAGAACCTTACAAATTTTAAAAAATATCAAGTCTCAAGGCAGGAGAACGCGCCGACAGGCTAGAAGAGAGAGTTGGCAAAAATTTCTATCAGGCATCAATTCATACACACAAGAAGGCAAACTCTGGAACATGATTAGTAGGGTAGAAGGACGACAAACACATTCACTGCCTCTAGTAAACACACAAGGCGACAGCTTAGAAGACCAAGCGAACTTTCTAGGCGCACATTTCGAACAAGTGTCCAGCTCGTCGCACTATTCCGAGGCTTTCCAACGCTACAAGACAACAATAGAAAAACAGAAATTAGAGCGCAAATCCACAAAACACGATGCGTACAACAGAGCTTTCTCCTTAGCTGAGCTGCAGGCATCGCTAACCTGCTGCAGTAGTTCCGCCCCAGGCTCCGACCGTGTAGTATATGACATGCTGAAAAACCTACCTGCCGAAACGCAAAAAACCTTACTTTCCTTGTACAATGCCATCTGGTTTTCCGGCGAGATCCCCTCGTCTTGGAAAGAAGCGATCGTCGTTCCCATTCTTAAACAGGGCAAGGATCCATCCTCCGTTACGAGCTACAGGCCCATCGCACTTACAAGCTGCCTGTGTAAACTTTTCGAAAAGATGATAAACCGCCGACTTATGCATTTCCTGGAAACAAACAATCTACTTGACCCGTACCAGTGCGGATTTCGCGAGGGTAGATCCACCACCGACCACCTGTTACGTATCGAGGCACAAATCCGTGACGCATTCGCCCACAAGCAGTTCTTTCTTTCTGTGTTCCTCGATATGGAAAAGGCTTACGACACAACATGGCGCTTCGGAATACTAAGAGACCTGTCGCACCTTCGTGTACGTGGTAGAATGCTAGATATAATAGAGAGCTACTTGTCGGATCGTACGTTCCCTGTCCGAGTAGGAAATGTTCTATCAAGACCATTCCTACAAGAAACCGGAGTGCCACAGGGTGGGGTGCTTAGCTGTACACTCTTTATAATCAAAATGAATTCCTTGCGTCTTTGCATCCCACGGAATATGTTTTATTGCACATATGTCGATGATGTGTACAGCTCGGCTTTAAATCGTGCAACCTCTCGATGTGTGAGCGGCAGGTCCAGCTAGGTTTAAACAGGATCTCTAAATGGGCAGACGAAAATGGCTTTACACTGAATGCACAAAAAAGTACTTGCGTCTTATTCTCCCGAAAAAGAGGCCTCCATCCCGATCCTGACATTGACCTACATGGTCAGCGTCTGTCGGTAAAAACGGAGCACAAGTTCCTAGGGCTTATCCTAGACACGAAACTTTCCTTTATAACACACATCAAGTACATCAAACACAAGTGCATAAAAACAATGAATGTTCTAAAAATATTGTCACGCACTGCGTGGGGTAGTGACACGAAGTGTCTGATGAATTTGTATAAAAGCCTCATACGCACTCGCCTAGACTACGGGGCAATAATCTACCAGTCTGCGACACCAAGCGCCCTAAAAATGCTTGACCCTGTCCACCATCTAGGCATTCGGCTATCTACGGGTGCCTTTCGTACTAGCCCCGTAGAAAGCCTCTACGTTGAATCGAATGAGTGGTCGCTACATCTCCAGAGATCTTACCTATCCTTCGTATATTTCCTCAAAGTAAACGCAAACAACGAACACCCCTCACACACTACAATCAATGAGCTGTCTGCTTCTGAACTTCTTCACAACCGTCCTTCGATGAGACAGCCGTACTCACTTCGTGTAAGGGGCCTAGCTGAAGAAATGGGTGTGCCACTTCTCGAAAACTGTCTAATGGCTCCCGCTGCCTATCCCCCACCGTGGCAGTGGCAGCTTATAGACTGCGATGTTTCTTTCGTCGAAGTTACCAAGCATGCGCCACTAGCACACATCCGTACACACTTCCTCGAATTACAATACAAGTACCCACACCCTGAATTCTTTACAGATGCCTCAAAGTCCAACACTTCCGTGTCGTATGCAGCCGTTGGTCCATCCTTTTCCGACTCCGGTATTCTGCACCCTGATTCCAGTATCTTCACGGCAGAAGCGTACGCCATACTTGCGGCAGTTAAACACATAAAACAATTAAAACTGCAAAAGGCAGTGATATACACGGATTCATTAAGTGTAGTGAAAGCTTTAAAAACTATGACAAAACACACAAATCCGGTCCTTGTCTCGCTCTACTCTATTTTATGCACGATCTACTCACTTAAACAACATGTCCTAGTGTGCTGGGTGCCAGGGCACCGCGAGATACAAGGCAATGTGTTGGCGGATCAGCTAGCAGCATCCGCCCACGAAAACAGTCCCAATACATCTGTAGCTATCCCTCCAATAGACTTAAAACCATTCCTCAAAAGAAAGCTCAGTGCCTTTTGGCAGAGCACATGGGATAGGAAGACACAAAACAAACTGCATGTTATCAAACCGCATCTAGGTAATTGGCCGCCGGTATCGAAGTCACGATACACAGAAAATACACTCTGCAGACTTAGGATTGGCCACACATACAGTACACATTCATACCGTTTGTCCGGAGGCGATCCACCTTTGTGTGATCACTGTGGCGATCCACTAACTGTATTCCACACCCTACTGCAATGCACGGAACTAGACGCTCTCAGAAAAAAGCATTTTTCATCAATATACCTGCAGTTCCCACTTCATCCCGGTATGTTCATTGGCAGAGAACCACTTTTTAAATATCATTCTCTCCTCGAATTTTTAAAGGATGTACATAACTTCAACGTAATTTTTCCAGGCGCTCCGTAGCGCGGCCTCATGATTGAGGCTGCTGCTGCGGTTTCTATCAAAGGAAGCACCTGCCTCCCAGCCTTTGGGGTCAAAGGCCTTGAGGAAGCATTCGTGCTGCTTTCCCGCCTCTCACTTGTAAATACCATGCTCACTCGTCATTCATCCCACACCTATAGATCACACCACTTGTCACTGCCATAATTTTATACTGTATACACATCTTTTACGCTTTTTTATAGCGCGTGATTTTAGGCCTCTATACAGCCACAATACACCCTGTCATCGTAATCATTGGTCATAGCTAACACCACACAAAAGACATGGCGCTCTTTGGCCACCCATGGCCCTTGCGCCACAAAGCCTCACTAATCATCAATCATGTATGTCCAGTCGTTCTTTGCGCTGTTCCTTGAAATCCGAACCATGTACGACGACACACGCGCCAGCAGTCAAGACGCGCGCCACGCACGTGCTTGCCTTAGCATGCTCGCTCGCTCTTTCTCGGAGCGAGCACTGTCCAAGACTGCAGGGGCAAGGCACCGAGTCACACACATTATGCTTAAAAAGACATGGGCTGGCAAGGGTTGCCATGCGGCATTAGTATATTGCAACTAATCGGTGTACGCCTTTTCGCAAAGAAAGTACGACTTCGTTCACCAAGTAATTGTGGTGGATTATGCCTTGGTTTTTGTTTGTTACGCTTGCAGAAGGCTATTTCACCTCCACTTTTCTTTGTACTATACGTGTCATAGATTAATGAATAAACCAAGTGCGCAGAGATGCCGCTTAAACTGCTACATCTAGTGGTTCCATGTTACATGGTTACTGAACAGTGAGTGTTATTTATTCGGGTGTTTCACGCTCGCGTAAACGTACTTCATTCATTGCCTTCCAGTACACCCTGTTCCACCTAGTAGCAGCAGCATGTTACATTTGTGGTGGAGTCTCCACCATTGGGAATTCATCCGTCATCGATGGGGTAAGTCACACGAGATTTTATTCGAATTTCAAGGCTCGCATGTTGATGCGTTGTTATGAAAGAACAACGACATGTTAATGGCAAGAACAATATTTACTTCGCGTCACTGATATTTTGATAGATGAAAACAGGAGCTAAGCGTTTAGCATTATGCTTAATAGTGACTGGTGGCATGTTCGCAGAATATTCAAACAAAAAGTTTCACCCGCCGTGGTGGCTTGACGGCTGTGGCGTTGCGCTGCCAAGAGGGAGGACAACGGAATCGGCTCCTAGCCGAAGCGATACATATCGATGTTAGCGAAATGCAAAAAAAAAGAAAACAAAAATCCTGGGTACCTACAGATTTAGGGGTGCGTTCTAGAAGCACGCGGGTTCAAAATTAATCCGTAGTCCCTACTCCCTAGCACGGTGTGCATAACAATCATATCGTGGTTTTGGTACGTAAACGCCTAGAATTATATTTTAAATGTTTTTGCCCGCTACGAACTCGTGGTCGAGCCTTTTGCCACATAATTTGTAACGTTACCCGTACCATTGCGTTTCGCATTGACTGCAACACTGACAAAAGAAAAAAAAAACTAAAGAATTGTCATTGGTACTATAAGATCCTGTGCGTGCGTATAGATAGTCGCTTTCCGTTTCACACTGCACGTCTACGCGTCAAATGTCGCACTTTTAACTGATTTCGTCTTTTCCCCTTTTGTTCTCACAGATCATCGCGATAGTCTGCGGAGTATTTCATTTGGTCCATTTCATCTATTCCATGATCAAGAACTGAGACCGGATGAAGAGCGGGTCCCATGCGCAAGATTGCATGTGCTGTGGCATTGCATGAACTAAGCTGTGACGAAGTGAAATTGGGCCTGCTGACACGCCAATCAGGGGCCTAATAAATTTTCTACATGCTTCGAAACGCAGTCGACAAATATAACGTCAAAGGTCGCCTGAGTTTTTTTTATTTCTTTTTTTTTACAAGAATGTGTTTTATGCCGAGGTCCACGAAGACTTCACTGACGTATTTGCGTCACGGAAATGACGTCGGTGAAATGCACATGAGCAGATGGCAAAGGAAAACTAGAAGAAAAAGTTCTGTTGACGGAAGCCGAACACACGACCTCACGGTCTGCGACGATAGTTGCCGGGCGCTCTGCCTAACACATGCAGGAGGCTTCACAAACGCGCCTTTTATCTTTCACACTTTCCTCTCACAGTGTTCTTCGTTGGCGGGGTGATGTCGCCGCCTGGGAGTAGTAAAGTTACGTAATGCATCGTGAAACTACCGAGCGCCGACTGGGAGCGCGTCGGTAGTCTCAGCGCATCGGAGGCTTTCGCTACAGTACTGTGGGAAACTCTATTGTCTGTGAAATGCGGCGTGCGCGGTAATTTGATTCGGTGACGACGCAGTTACGTGGGTCGCCTTTTGCGTCAGCGTGCGACGCCTCCTCGACAGTTTAGAGCAGCTTCCAAATGGACCAACGGTGTTTCTCCGCTGCCTACTGCTTCGAGTGCGGTGGCATCGACTAATAAAACGGCTGCAATAAGCGCCGCAGAAAGGCAACGATGTAGAAGGCCGAATGCCGGCAAAGTGGGTGCTTTGGTTCAGCGAGGGACACGCCTGTGGGAAGCGGAACGCCTTCGCACGCTCACGGCTCAAGCTACGAACTCTGCCCCTCCCGCTCCTGAAGAGCTTTTTGGTAATGTATGCATAGTGTACCCTATCACTGGGGAGCGCATGCCTTCCCGTTTCTCTCCTCAAATGACGACGCTCTAAAAGAGTGCATATCGAGTACCAGTGTTTATTGTGCCCATGATGACGCCATCTATGCGTGGGATTCACCATATGCTGTGTCCAGGTGTATGTTAACTACTACAGCTACCATATATATTTAATTATGATTATAGACGTTAGCCGTCGGGGTGGAGATGTGCCACTAGGCGTCAACGTGGGTGCATCCACATCAAACGGTGCTATAGCTGCCAAACGCCAATAGACATTGGGCGAGCTTTCGTATATCAATGTACAATAAACATTCAACTACTTCTATGAGCACCCGTTTCACGTTGTGTTGTACCGATTCCTATGACGGAAGGATCAGCTTTTTTTTGTCTTTTGCAGTCATCGTAATGCATTTAACTTCAAATGGACGCCATGGTTGCTTCAGGTATCGCTAGAGTGTGCGCGTACAAAGACGTATTTGTCTATTTTCGCGACATATGCAGCGATTAGAACGTAACCAGTGATTAAGAGCGCCCGTCTGGCTATATTATCAGTGGGATGTTGTTCTTTTCTTTTTTTCTTCTATACATATTACGCGGTTTTCGAAGCACACGGTCGAGAGGGCATTCGAATAGTCGTAGTTCCTAATCCAATCAAATACGAATGTTTGGGAGAAATGGTCATCGCATGACGAATCGAATACCCAGAAATTCCTTATTTCTAAAACAGTGCAATGTAAAAGTTGTCCGAGGTCCACTACGAAATTGCTCGTCTACACCACTTGATACACGTAAGACTGCCCGCAACTACAAGGCTGTGTAACTGGGGAGCATGTGAATGAAAAGTGGGGCAAAGGTAATCGTATAGGTGGCGCACAGTGACTATACTGTGACTTGCAGGAACAGCACATAATAGCCGTAGAGGTATGTGTTCGTTAGGGGGGCAAAATGCAATGCGACCGCGTCATGCGTGCTTTTTAACAGCGAAGCTGTTAAAGAAGACGCAATCTCGGACGAACCAAAAAACAATCATCATCATAAACGGGCATGTGCCACAGAAATTGGGTAAATCCCACTACTCACCACTGGTCCACTAAAAATGAAGAAGGCCAACAACAAATGGCTGCGAAGCGACGGCAGTGAGCCAAGACCCCGAGTACGTTACTGGGGAACGGAAAAGGCAACGGCGGCTGCGAGAAGACCCCGAAGCGATGCAAGTCCCTGCTCGTGCCGCTTGTTGTGCTTCATCTTCTTCTTCATCTTCTTCTTGACGCTGTTTCGCTGTTTGTGCCGGGCATTGCTGCGGTGGGTGCTAGCAACGAATCGGCCCTGCCGCTGGTGAAATCTGTGGCCCAAGTCGGCGGACACAAGGAAAGCACACGAACACGCGCACCCGGCGCTGCGCTTGAAACGAATGCTCGCTCGTCGGGGCCCCACTGCTCCGGGAGCGTGGTGCGACTTTCGTTGTTTCTCAATTTTGGAGGGAACAGTATATAAGTAAGACGTGGTAAGAGAGAGACCACGTCTCTCTCTTAGCCCGTAGATCTATGAGAAGTGTGAACGCTTGGTTTAAGCGCTAGTTTCTGTCTCTAGAGTTCGGACATCCTTGTCGTGCCTGTGACTGTCTGGTTTAACTCGAACCTCTCTGCGCTGAGGATCAACATAGAAACAACCTAGCATCACCTAGCTAAAGCCTAACAACGACCTAGAAGCAACATAGAAACAACCTGCATCACCCAGCTAAGGCCTAGAAACAATCTAGAAGCAACGAGGTTAGTCTTCAGAATCGTCCAGGGGTGCTATGCAGGATGGCCTGAGTTTGGCCAAACTCGGGATCTTTCCGAGCTCTGGCGACATCCCCTTTTGAACGAGCTTACAGTACGAGAACGTGAAATCATCCCTCAGCGCGCTCCATTCCATTGGTTACAATGGAACGCGGCGTCACGTCAAGCGCGGTCGAGAAGGTTGGGTGGTGTCGCCAAACTGGAGGCACCTTCTTTCATTTGTTTGTCGTTCGTTCCACTGAGCGCAGAAGTGCACCCATGCAGGAAAAGTGGCAGAAAGCTCTAATAACTATATTTTTTGTGTGTGCGCGGCTCGTTTGAATTCATTTTCAAGCGTTTAATGTCTGCAGCAAGTATCCTTTAGAATGATTAGCACCGTGGCCTCTGAGATTAGTTCCGACCGAGCGCCTTACAACACCGCGCTAGAGCTAATCGCCGAGGCCACGTTATAATCACCATGGTTTGGCCTGTACATTATAGCGCGTTGCTCGGCCAGCGCGCGCCCTCGTCGTTCTCTTCTTTATCGTCTGCTCGCTCCCGAGCACGTGGGCCAGGCTGATTAACTAATTGGCTGGGCGGTATACCTAGCTAAGTCAGGACGTGCTATGACGAAGCTGATTAGGCCAAATCATGCTAAGGCCGAGCTAAGCCACGTCTTACTAAGACCATGCTAATGAAGTCGTGTAAAGCTAAGAACAAGGTAATTAAGGTCATGCTAATTAACACGACGCTAATTAGGAGTGTGTAATTAAAACCAAGGTAATCAGGACTGTTGCAAATTGTGTAGAAGACGAGGAGTGGCGCCATTATCATTAAGGTAGCATCAGTATGTTCGAATAAAGAGGAGGTCGACGGGGGCGCTTCACAATGGGGACGGCGGCTTGTCCTTTTCTCTATATATTGGTGCTGTGAAACCCGGGAGAAAGGACCTCAAGAGGTGAGACCGAGCAGCCTTTACGATTTCTCGACTGCATCGGTAGCCTGTAGGACTGTCGTGACGCCGCTGTAGCGTGAAGCTGCTGTGCGAGGCCTAGCCATCCCCGAGACCCAGATCGTGAGGAATGTAAGCCCCACACCTAACGGATGTTCGGCGTGCAAAACGTTTGTGATGGATGCCACGAGGACTCTGACTTCGCCTCGCAACGCCGCCGGCCAGTAATTTGTTACGTTTCCGACACTGGACCAGATCATGGAGGCCCTATTCGAAAGGCGGAGTCAAGTACGCAAGGCCGTCACGCAAGCCAGTCACAAGCATCGAAAGTCTTTTGCACGTGCAGCGCCCATCAGTGAGTGAGTTGAAAAATAATCACCGAATTTTGACTGACCAGTATGAGGTTCTCAGAGGAATTGATGACGAGGTAGAAGAGACAGTTGACATTGATCACTTGGAAGCGGAGATAGAGGAAGCCGACGTTTACGTGCGCCAGACTATTCTAGCAAAGGTCAGAGCAGAATATAAGATCGCGGACACATTAAAAGCTCGGCAGGTTCACTTGGAATCAGTAAGGTAACAAATTAAAGCAGAAGTACAGGACAAAATGACCTGTCTGTCTACGTCACCACCATCTAGCCAATGCGTATTGAACAGCAATCATGTCGCGCAGAAGCCAGACGAGTCGGCCACACAACCAACAGCTGAACGTACTGAACGCTGACAAATGAGTTCTCCTACTACAGAACAGAGAATTCGAGAAACCCATACAGAAGGAGAACCTCAGCTTCTAAAGACTTCTTGCATGCCTTGGGAACTCTTCTCAACGTGCAACACTCAAAAAGCTAATGACAAAACAGCTGGAACAAAACAGGTGTGCGCGGTGGAAGACATTTCTGTCAGCGAAATGCGAGAAGCATTTGTAAATCCAAAAGGTAATCGACGAGATATTACGGATGCATGCGAACCACGGACGACAAATTCAGATGTTAAGTCATCAACGCTCTTCGTACAAGTGCCTAGCGGAAGCAAATCAAGGCCAGTTCATACAGCAAAAAGAAAAGGAAAGAAGACCATGACGACACAAAAGCAAGCCCCGTGTACTAATCATAGCTGCGGCTCTTCGAGAAAGCTGCAGACGGCAAGATCGAAGGCAATGCGGGTGATATAGCTTATTTCGGCTGAGATGCAGAATACCGAGACAGCGTCAAGGCCACGAATGAGACAGTTCAGATCAAAGCAGAGGAAAAAGACTGATGTTTTCTAGGCAAACGCAGCCAAGACAAAGAAATCAGGAAAATTTTCCAGAAATGGCTACACCAGAACCTCGTGGAAGTGTCTGCATTATGGACGTTCATGCCAACGCAAACTGCTCATCGAGAGCACAAGTTCACCAAAGTCGACGCGTTCAAAATCGCGGCTATGGAACAAGCGTCGGAAGCACCGCTGGAAGAACAGGTGCAGGAGAAAACCCGGATGATCCCACCTGGATTGACTTGGACTGAATACAAACACCGACGAACAAATAGTGTCTACTTAGAACCCGTATGTGTTAGTGTTCATCGTCAGGCATCACTTGGGGGTGCGGCGGATGTTGCAAATTGTGTTGAAGACGAGTAGTGGCGCCATTATCATTAAGATAGCATCAGTATGTTCGAATAAAGAGGAGGTCGATGGGGGCGCTTCACAATGGAGACGGCGGCTTGTCCTTTTCTCTATAAGGACCTTGCTCACCGAGATCGTGATAGTTAGGGTCGTGATAATTAGGATTACGCTAATTAGCTCTGTATGTATCAGGACCTTGCGAATTAAACCTGAGTAATTAATGACGCGGTAATTAAAACACTAACAATTAACGCCAGTTAACACGACGCTAATTAGGAGTGTGCAATTAAAACCGAGATAACTAAGGCCTTACTCATCGATGTGTTAAGATCGTGCTAATTAGTATTTTGCTAATTACCTCTGTGCTATTCAGGACCTTGCGAAATAAACATGGGTAAATAATGTCGTGGACACTAAAACATTAATAACTAAGAAAGAACAATTCAATATTATGTTGGTTAAGACCTTCCTAATCAATAGCACCAATATTGAGACCGAACTGACACGGACATTACTCGGAAGCACACCAAGCACACTGAGTAGACGAGCCACGTAAAAAGCTCGAAGAAGCTAGGTGATCACAAGCTACTCCGATGGCCCCAGCCTTGCACATGTAGTGCAAGCTGACCAAATTATTTTATATGCAAATAAGCTGCTGAGTAGCGTCCACCGCATGAAACACTTGACAGGCACACCGGCACTATGACAGTCACGAGTTGAACTGGGGCTTTTTCAGAATCAACGAGTTTGCGCCCGAGTTCGCGCGCCAATGGATTTGATTGACAGACGCCCGCGGCGAAGAGCGGGTCCGCCCATCGCGTTTGACCTTGCCGAGGAGCAGTGCTCACGCCGCAACGCCAGCGAGCGGCACGATTCATCTATGAGCTTAATCGCACAGACTATGCACACACGCACGAAGAACTAAAGGTTATATCATCATGTGACTACGTGTATCGCATTCAATTTCATCGCGCTCACGACGTACCACACACAGCCACGAAGCAAGCACCCCTAGTGGGATTTGCGACGAGAAATGTTATTATTTACTTGTTTGTGGAGGCATTGTTTCTACTGATTCGTTACGACAGAAAAATCATCAGACGTGTAATGTAAGTATAACAGTAACCTGTCCGTTTATTTATCTGTAATATTCTAGAGAAGCGAAACGAGCTGCACCAGGCAAGAAGGACGTGTTCGCCCTTCTCGCCTACGAGAGTGGAAATTTCCATGCTGCAAGTGGAACGAAGGAATTTTCCGAAAGAGGACAAACGCCCACGAACACGCCCGTGGGAGGCGCGATGATCAGTTGGCAAAAAGATAGCACGACAATCACGCTGACGTCGCTTTACTGTCAGAATATTCACTGAGTGGCAGCGCTGACGGGTTCGCACGCGGCGTTCCTTTGAAAACCGCCGCAAAAGCCGCATATGCGTTTGTTACGTCATGCTCGTTCTTGTAGCCGTTTTTATCAACGCTGCTATCGCGTGCTCCGCACTGTCTTCCTTTCATGACCGCCGTAATGCGAGCTCAGAGCAAACTCGAGTAGCCGAGAAGCTCGGGCCATCCTGCATAGCGCCCCAGTTTCGCTGTTTCAAGCATTGCGGCATAATGCAAGCTTCGCCACTTTTATGTATTTTTATTGCTATAGCAACTATATGGACAGTATCGGCTGATTGCGATATACGATGCACCGTATATATATATATATATATATATATATATATATATATATATATATATATATATATATATATATATATATATATATAAAGCCAGCTTCGTATGTTAAGTCTATGGCCCCCTTGGAAGACAATGCACTTCATTTTTACCAATTAGGAACTGCGTAGGACCTAGCAGACGCCGTCAAAATGTATGACCTGTTTGATGCAGGGTATTCAAGGTGGTGTCACCAGCCGTAATTTCTTTTTGCGCGTTTTCTCGCTTCCCATGTGCCTTCTGGCGGCAGGCGTGGTGATTTTGGAATTGTGAAAGAGTAATTTACTAATACGACAAAAATTGTTTTTCCCTTTAGTGTCCCTTTAAAACACTCTGTAACGACAAGGCCATCCATGTAGCCTTCTGGATATCTAGCACATATATCTTCATCATAGTAGCACCTTGCCACATCAAGAGAAATAGACGAAAAAAGCCAAATTTATTACATTTGTTGTGAACACACTAACCTAGATAAAAATTGTAACGAACCGCGCTCACCACGTGCACTTTGGAAATACGTACAAGAAGCCGACTGGAAAAAAAGAAACTATTTGTCATAGCATTCTCTTTATATATGACACCACTGCTATTATATACAGTGTAAGTTATTGTTGCATGGTTTATAGTTTATTTGTTTGCGTGTTATTGTACAAAAAAATAAAATTATAAAGAGATTCCGCTATAAGCACACCACGTCATGCACACCATCACATGTCCTGCCGCGCTAATGTTTATTGCGCTGCTTGCGCTAGCCGCAGGGGCGCACATCTGCCTTGCGAAATATGAAGGTGTCGGCAGTCGTAGTTCTTAACTTCTACCACTGTAACAAATTTAGAATGTCTTTTTGGACCTCTGCAGAATGAAAATAGCTGTCAAGCTGATCCCTTTGTTTCTCGCGTTCCTGAACGTTGTGCCACTCTTCAATTTAATCTATAAATGCCTCTGAGGGATTCTCCTTGCAGATTTCAGCAGTATTTCTTATGCGCGGCTTGCACAGGGCGCTGTTTTCATATTATAATGGTGTATGCCTTCCTAACAATGTTTTACCGGTAGAAGGTGGCCTACGCTGGTAAGACTACATTGGGAGGACTGGCAGTAGGTGGACGAAGTGATTGCGATCTATTTTCGGTGTTCATTCTAGTTTGGTAATAAAGGTGCGAATACGTTTCCCGGGCAGAGATAACGAAGGTGCCCCCCCCCCTCCCCACTGAAAAAAATTTCTGGCTACGCCAATGTTCTCGACGCTTACTCAATGTAGAAAACGTCCGGTTTTCTGCATACCCGCCTTCACCGTCTGGATCCGTCACTTCAAGTTCTGTCCGGACTATCCCGATCCAAAACAACAGTCCTCTGCCGCCTGTGGCTTGGAGTGTCTTTCACGAACAACTTTGCTTACCGAATCGGAATGGCAGACAGTGCTGCCTGTGCTCACTGTGGCAGCGAGGAAACCATTGCGCACGTCCTGTGTTATTGTCCCCACAATAGCTCCCAGAGGCAACAGCTCTCAGCAACGCTAGCACGCCTGGATGACCAGCCGCTTTCTGAACAATCAATTTTGGAGTGCCGGACCGTTCTAGCTTCCAGCCAGAAAGCGTAAAAGGCGCTGCTGAAGTTTCTGCGTTCAACCGACCTCGCTAAACGACTATGATGCTCCCGTGCTTGAGTGTGTGTGCGTTTTCGTTCTTTATTTTTTGTTACTCTTTTTTTCCTTCCTTACCTTTCTATCCCCCTTAACCCTTCCCCAGTGCAGGATAGCAAACCGAAAAACCTTTTCTGGTTAACCTCCCTGCATTTCACTTAACCTTTCTCTCTCTCTCTTTCTACTCATTCGATACATATTATTCGAGGTAAGGGGGCATCACCCGACATAGAATTCGCGATTCTTATTTCAAGCCAGATATTTCGTAATATACTTTGGTTTAAGCATGACTATACATGTTTAATGGACTTATGCTACTCCTGCACATTCCGACGCTGTTGTGGCAGTATCATGTAGCTCACGCACTATGTAGCGCAGGGGTCTCAAACAAGCGGCCCGCAGACCTCTCGCTAGCGACCTGCGGCCTGACTGTCTTCGCCCCATTTTAAAATTTTTTTTATAAGTACGTTCTTGAGCTACAGAGGCATGATAGGTCTCAATCATTTATTTCGCGAGACATCGCCTCCATCTACCACCTGTTGATACATAACCGTGAAACAAAACTCTGTATTGCAGAATTGGCGGCCTGATTTTAGTCATTTTGCACAAAGGTGTCGATACGCTGGTGGAAACCTGCCGCAAAATACCCTTCAGAAATGACCCATATATGAAATATTAAATAGGTCCTTAAAATGGCAGCGTTAGTTGACATCTGGTACAATCCATTCCTCCACCCCTCCCCCCCCCCCCCCCCCATCCTCCACTCTTACCTCCGTGACTGTCCTGGCCCTTGCGGAAGTAACTTTTCGTGAATGCGGCTCGTTAGCTGAGGCGAGTTTGAGACGCCTGATATAGCGGAACAAGACGAGCGCTGAGATGTTAATGTGGGCACACCAGGCGCGCTGTGCACGTCCATCTCGTGTCACGTGACCTCTGAGAGCCTAGACGGAGCCACGGAAAAAGGATGTGTCTTTGTTGGGATTCCATGTAACGAGACTCCGCGCAGCCTTTTCGTTTTAGTGGAGAGCTGGAACCTGCAAGAACGTTTCCCTGCCTTGGAGCTCCGGGATCGCACTTGCGGCGATGATACGTTATAGGTATTAATTTGTTATATTGCATTTATTACTGCGATTAGAGAATAACATTTAGGATATAAAATAATACGAATGCAATTAAAGCACCCAATAGCGCGATGTGAACTATACAGGCGCCTGGTCTATTTTCTTTTAGCTCGACCGTTTCATATATATCAAGTAGCCCTATATGCAAGAAGCAAAAGAAGCTCAGTGCTTGTCGCTCATAAAATTTCTCCGGATAGCTTGCCCCACATAAAAAAGAATCGTTTCATCGAGATAAAATGCGAAACGTATATGTACGCGCAACGTATGAGGAAGACACTTGAAGGGAAACTAAAGAAAAAACAATTCTTCTGTTATCAGTAAATTACTCTTAAAATTCCACAATCACCACCCTCGCTGCGACAAGAGTCTTTGCTAGTAAAAAAACGCGCAGAAAGAAAATGCGGTGCCGACGCCACCTTGAAAATCGTGGAACAAGCACCGTGACGTCATAGATTCTGACGGCGTCTACTGGGATCTACGTAGTTCCTAATCGGTAAAAATTATGTACATTGACCTCTGAGAGGGCCACAGACTTAACATACCAAATTTCAAGAAGTGTCGTTGATCCAGTGTCGCCGAAATACGACAAATACAGCTTGAAATTCGTGACGTCACGCGCGGAAATTTCGGCGCGAGATTTAAAAAGGAAACATTGTCCTTGATTTTCTCCTTATGATGGTGAAACTAAGTACACTCGAGTTCTCAGAGTACACTTTATCAGTCTTAACCGATTCATTGTATCACTTTAGTGTGCCGTTAAGAACGGAGCAAAGTTCAAGCTCGCCACCTCAAACCCGGGCCCGGCTTTAATCCCGGAGCTTCAGACCTGGCCCCGGTCCGGGCCCGCCGTGAGAACAGCCCGGCCCACGGGCCGCGCCGGGCCGGGGTTTTCGGTTAGGCCTGAGCCCGTGCAGTGCTCTACTCGCCACCACGAAGCTTTCCCCGCTTGCTGTCAGCTTATGTTAGGAGTTTCTCCAGTGACACTCTTGCAGAGTCGGCATCGAGCAGGTGGCATAGACTGCTGGTCAAACATTTAAGTACAGTGCATGGATTGCCTTTTGTGTTCTGAACTCGCACGATTGCAGTGCGGTTTTTGTATCGAAAACTAAGGTGGTTGTCCCGCCTGAGAGCTGAATCTTAACAACGTTGTCCATAGTGTCACTTTGCAGTTATGCTGGAGGGTAAGGTAGTGCAAAAAGCGTGGGTGACGAATCAGATATTTTAGTGGGCGAACTTGTGCCGTCAAAAGCAAGTACACAAGGCACGACAAAAGCGACAAGCGCAGACGTACGTTGTTAATGGAAGTGCCTTGCATCGCATCGAGAAGTCGTATGGGCTTTGCTTTGGCGTATGCAAGTTAAAGTGACGAAGTAACGACCCAACCTGAACAATATCGGTCACATTCCAACTATAACATTTTACGGAAGCAATGCACAGAAACAGTAATAAAAAAATGGCTTTCATCATATGCTTGTGTCGTAGTGCTCATTTGCACGTGCGAAAGGCAGACATACACTCGGTAAATGCATAATATTAATATTTGTGGTTCCACATTCGAAAACCACGGTAAAGAGGAACGCCGTAGTGGAGGGCCCCGGAAATTTAACCACGTGGTGCTGTTTAACGTGCACCTAAATCTAATTACAAGGGCCTCTAGCGTATCGGTTCCATTGAAATGCGACGGCCGCGGCCTCGATTCGATCCCGCGACCTACAAGTTCGCGGCAGAGTGCCATGAGCACTAGAGCACCGTGGCGGGTCCTCGGTAAATGATAGTGAAAATACTTACTCATTACGTCATTGCTCATTAATTACGTGCATACATGGACCCCCCATGTGATTGTTACGTATTTAGGAAAATAAAGACTGCAGTGAAGGAGTGCCTTTCTTTGCGCAAGTTGGTGCTATATATTCACGGTTTACCAGCACATGACAACGAACACTACATACATATGCCGACGATTCATGTTTGTAATTTGCCTAAGGCTTGCACAGTACTGTGAGATAGATCGTTAGCTTATCTGTTGTTCATTCTGCACCATTCGGGACTACATTGCCGCAGTAGTATGAAAGTTGTACACCTGTCATCGCCAAATCTACTCCGAAATCAACATTTCATTGTGATCTCTCATATTTATCTCGGCTTCAGTTCTGGAAGCACTTGTACTGCGACTTCATTAAAGAGACCATGGTAATTGGCTTACGGACTTCCCACCCTTCGCAGAACAAGTTCCCCATAGCGTATGCTAGCAACACATTATACTATGTGTTACGACCCTGCCGCGTACATCCACCTGTATATATTGTGACGGAGGCGAGATGATACACAAGTGAAGTGGCAGCCAAAACAACATGGCTGAAAAACCCCACGCGCAAGCGCTTCTCGCTCACTTGTCGTCTTCACCTTCGGAGAACACCGCGCTAGCTCATGTCCATGACGCACCGTGACATCACTCTCCCGCGGCGAAAGCGCCGTCACGGCGCTTGGTATGGCAGCGAGGGACTAGGAGGGCAATACGGTTTCAGTCTGGAAACGTGCACAACGTCCGTCTTGTGGGAGGAGGTCAAAGAGGCAATGTCCAGGGGTGTGACCTCATAATTCACGTCACTGAGTTGTCGTAACTCTTTATAGGGGCCATGGTAACGGGGCAGAAGCTTCTCTGATAAGCCGACCTCGCGGTGTGGTGTCCAGAGGAGGACCAGAGATCCCGGCGGGAAGTGAACATTTCGGTGGCGACTGTCATAACGGTCTTTTTGGTGTGCTTGCGACAAGGATAGTCGGTCATGGGCAAGCTGACGAGCTGCATGGGCTCGAGCAACGATATCGCTGGCGTACTCTGTAGACAAGGGTGCAGCGGAAGGAAGGAGCGTGTCAAAAGGTAACGCTGGATGTCGTCCAAATAGCAAATAAAACGGTGAATAACCAGCGGTGTCATGTCGTGAAGAGTTGTACGCAAAGGTGACAAATGGGAGTGCTCTGTCCCAGCCACGGTGATCAGGGGAGACGTATATTGACAGCATCTGAGTCAGCGTTCGGTTCAGACGCTTGGTCAATCCATTCGTCTGTGGGTGATAAGCGGTGGTAAGCTTGTGCTCAGTGGAGCAGGCACGCAGGATGTCATCCACAACACGTGACAGGAAGTACCTCCATCGATCGGTAAGCAGCTGCCGGGGGGCACCATGACGAAGAATGACTTCATACAAGAGAAAGTCAGCGACGTCAGTGGAGCAACTTGTTGGCAATGCTCTTGTGATGGCAAAGCATGTGGCCTAATCTGTGGCAACTGCAACCCATTTATTTGCCGAAGTAGACGTAGGAAAAGGGCCCAGCATGTCAAGGCCAACACGGAAGAATGGTTGCGCAGGTATGTCGATCGATTGGAGAAGACCGCAAGGCAGCGCAGAAGGGCGCTTGCGGCGTTGGCAGCGGTCGCAAGCAGCGGCGTAGCGGACCACAGAACGGTACAGGCCGGGCCAGAAAAAGCGACGTCGCACGCGATCGTAGGTACGAGAGCCACCAAGGTGACCGGCTGTCGGTACATCGTGGAGTTGTTCGAGAACACTGGTACGTAGATGGTGGGGTAGCACAAGAAGTAGTTCCGGGCCATCGGCGTTGAAGCTGCGGCGGTACAGAATGTTGTCATGCAACTCGAACAGGCGCACGGAAGGGTCTCGTGAAGCGGAGGTTAGACGGTCGATGATGGAAAGTAACGATGGGTCCCGTCGTTGTTCGGTGGAGATATCAGCCAAAGCGCGGATGGAGAGCACGCAGGCGTCTGATTAAAGGTCAGTGACGTCGTGCGCTTCAACCGGATGACGTGACAAACAGTCTGCGTCTGTGTGCAGTCGTCCCGACTTGTAGTGGACCACGAACGAGTACTCTTGCAGACGTAGGGCCCAGCGACCGATACGTCCAGATGGGTCCTTTAGCGATGAGAGCCAGCAGAGAGCGTGATGGTCTGTGACTACGGAGAAAGTTCGGCCATACAGGTAGGGCCTGAACTTGGTCACTGCCAGGGGCGTAGCCAGAAATTTTTTTCGGGAGGGGTTCAACCATACTTTGTTTATGTTCGTGCGTGCGTTTGTATGTGTGCGCGTATATATACACAAGCAAAACTGAAAAATTTCGGGGGGGGTTTGAACCCCCCAACCCCCCCCCCCTTGGCTACGCCCCTGGTCACTGCCCACACTAAAGCTAGGCATTCACGCTCAGTCATGGAGAACTTCCGTTCGGCGGGCGAAAGAAGACGACTAGCGTAAGCAATTACTCGATCCGTGCCGTGCTGTCGTCGGCCGAGGACCGCCACAATTCCATGGCCACTGGCATCGGTCCGGAGCTCTGTATGCGATGCTGGGTCGAAATGGGCCAGTATTGGTGGCGTAGTTAGCAGATGAATAAGGGTAGAAAAGGAGTCTGCTTGCTCGACGCCCCACGTGAAGGGAACGTCCTGTTTTAAGAGATCAGTAAGCGGTCGGGCGATGTCGGCGAAGTTGCGGACGAATCGACGAAAATAGGAACATAATCCTACAAAACTTCGGACGTCCTTGGTTGAGCACGGGACAGGAAATTCTTGTACTGCTCGCACCTTGTCTGGATCCGGTTGAACACCGGCAGCACTCACAAGGTGACCGAGTATAGTGATTTGGCGCCGTCCGAAACGACATTTTGCAGAATTCAGCTGGAGAGCGGCTTTTCGAAAGACATCCAGAACGGCCGACAGACGCCTGAGATGGCTGTCAAATGTAGGTGAATAGACGATGACATCGTCTAAGTAACATAAGCAGACAGACCACTTATATCCTCGGAGGAGTCCATCATGCGTTCGAAAGTTGCCGGGGCATTACATAGTCCGAACGGCATGACCTTGAACTGGTAAAGACCATCGGGCGTAACGAAAGCGGTTTTTTCGCGGCCCATGGGGTCGACGGTAATTTGCCAATAGCCGGACCGAAGGTCGATAGATGAAATGTATTGGGCACCATGGAGGCAATCGAGAGCGTCATCGATTCGAGGCAAATGGTAGACATCTTTATGAGTTACTTTGTTTAAATTGCGATAGTCGATGCAAAAGCGCCAGCTGCCATCCTTCTTTTTGACGAGCACGACCGGGGAGGCCCAAGGGCTGGAAGATGGTTCTATGACGTCTTTGGTAAGCATTTTGTCGACTTCACTCTGAATGACTTGGCGTTCCTGTTGAGATACACGATATGGACGCCGGCGTATAGGACTGGCGGCACCAGTGCTGATCCGGTGAGTCACGACAGATGTTTGGCCTAGAGGGCGGTCGTCAAAGTCGAAAATGTCACGATAGGATGCTAGCAGACGATGGAGGCCGGTAGCTTGCGCTGTGGTGAGATCGGGAGCGATCATCTTGTTAATGTCATCGAGAGGCAAAGTGAGATCAGCATCATGACATGGGGACGTAACATCGGCGTCCATATCAGCAACCTTGCAATTGTCAAGCGGAGAGATGGTGGCCAAAGACATATCTTGCGGAAGAACTTGCGTCAACATACTGACGTTCAGAAGGGGAAGGGTCACTGTACTATCAGTCACGGAAACAACAGTGTGAGCAAGAGCGACGTCTGGGGCCATCAGTACGTCAACAATAGGAGTCACGAGGTAGTCACCATCGGGCACACCACGTGAAGACGACAGAGTGACGTATGTCGCAGCTTGTGCAGGCAAGCGAACGTAATGGCGAGAGCATAAACGTGGAGGTAGGTCGGCTGGAAAATCGGCAAGCTGCGGCAACTCGAGCTGAAGAGCACCAGTCGCCCAATCAATGAGCGCAGAATGACGTGACAGAAATCCAAGCCAAGGATTAGGTCGTGAGGGCACTTCTCAATGACGGCAAATTGGACTGATGTAGGATGACCGGCAATAGAAACACGGGCTGTGCACATCCCTTGAACGGCAGGAGTTCCTCCATCAGCTACTCGGAGTGTACGGGAAGCGGCAGGCGTGAGTACTTTGTGCAGTCCGCGGCGAAGGTCTGCGCTCATTACAGAAATGTGCGCTCCGGTATCGATAAGCGTGGAAATAGTCACACCATCAACGTCTGATAAGCTTCGTCTCGTGAAAAGCGTCAAGAGAGGATTTATGGAAGAAGTCGACAATGCAGCGTCACCTGCGGGCGCTGCACTGTTTAGTTTTCCGGATAGGCAGAAGCAGGGTTGAATGGGGAGGACGGTCGGCGAGTGTGCGGCGAGCGAGACGACTGGCGACGTCCTGGAGGCGAACGCGACTGGTGGCCGTGCGGCGACGGAGAGCGGCTGGTGAACCTTCTGTAGAAGTTAGGCGAAGCAGACTGGGTGGGAGGTGCGAAGTGGGTGCTGTCCCGTCGGTGGTGAGGGGCAGACGATGGCCGAGGTGGCGAGGACCAGCGGGTATCGCAGTAACGGGCTACATAGCCGATACGATGGCAGCGAAAACAAATTAGTCGATTGTCAGTGGTTCTCCAAGCAGCAGGGTCGCGAGATCGGGCCGGAAACCGCTGCTCGTGATAGGAGAGGGCGGACGCCACGAAGTTTGCTGTGGGCTGGTCACAGTGCACACAGAGTGAATGCCTATGCTGGCGAGTTCCTGACGCACGATGGCTTGAACCATGGGAGTAGTGATTGGGGTCGTGCCACTTGCAGTAGTGTGAGCCGGAGCAGGGGCCATGGCTTCAAGTTCGCGGCGGACAATGCGGGTCACCTGGTCTGATGAAACTGGAGCTGGTGGTTGTGTTCTGGTACGGTCTTCGCAAGAGGATGTTGCAGCCGTATTCGGAAGCCGGGCAAACACGGTGTCTATGCGCCGGCTCTTAGCTTGCTCAAAGCGCCGGCACTCCTTTATAATGGCGTCCACTGTCGAATAATTTTTGCATATTAGGAGGTTGAAGGCGTCATCCGCGATCCCCTTGAGAATATGTCCAACCTTGTCGGCCTCCGGCATCTCGGCATTGGCTTTTCGACACAGTGCTAGCACATCTTCTATCTACGAGACGTACAATTCCGTGGAAGTCTGCGCCCGAGACGCGAGCATTTTGTTCGCGGCCATCTTTCGTCCGACGGGTTTCCCAAACAAGTCCAACATTTTCCCTTTGCACGTCGCCCAACTCCCGAGTTCAGTTTCGTGGTTCTCATACCACACTTTAGCAGTTCCCTGGAGGTAAAATATCAGATAGGCCAGCATAAGAGGCGGGCCCCAACGGTTGCGAGCACTCACGCGTTCGTACTCTGCCAGCCAATCCTCAATGTCCACTTCATTATGATCGCCGGAACCATTAAACGTTGCAGGATCCCGTGGGTGTTCGAGCACGACCGTTGTAGTCGCAGGTGCAGCTACAGTCGCCGCATCTTCTTCATCCGCAGAGAGACCGGGCGCAGATGCAGAAGCCGTATCATCCGCCATTGTTGTCGAGATACCTTTCAAACGACGGCCGCTGCGGAGTTCCGTTGCGAGGCGTGTCGTACCCAGCACCTCCACCAAGTGTGACGGGGGCGAGATGACGGTGTAATGGATATTTACACAAGTGAAGTGGCAGCCAAAACAAGATGGCTGAAAAACCCCACGCGCAAGCGCTTCTCGCTCACTCGTCGTCTTCATCTTCGGAGAGCACCGCGCTAGCTCATGTCCATGACGCACCGTGACAATATACATCGACGTTGTTTCATCGCAGAGAAAGAAAACTAACAGTTGAACGAAGGATACAAGGCACATCTGTTGTTTTGAACCCTTTCGCTCGTGTATGTGCATGCCTATTTAATAATGAGAGACGCCGTAGTGGAGGGCTCCGGAAATTTCGACCACCTGGGGTTCTTTAACGTGCACCTATATCTAAGTACACGGGCCTCAAACATTTTCGCCTCCACCGAAAATGCAGCCGCCGCGGGCGGGATTCGATCCCGCGACCTTCGGGTCAGCAGTCGACTGCCATAACCACTAGACCACCGTGGCGGGGCATGTGCACGCCTATTTCCTGAAGGAAAGTTGGTTCCCTAAACACGCAAAATATGCCTACGACCTGGTGTGCTCTGAAGGGAACTTGTGCGGCGTAACTTATGCGTTAATTGACCGCCGCTTAAGATACATGCGTTAATGCAATTGTTCAGTCGTTCGTCTTCAGGCAAAAGAAGATCGAAGTCCACGGATGCACCATAGTAAGGCTCACGACTCATACTCGCAGGTGACGCGGCCATCCCGGAAGTGTTCTTCACATAAAGACATTTGTGTCATTTTCTTCACTGTCTGAGTTAATGTTGCCTCAAGGCGGTATGTGAGCATTTCACCTGCCCTGAGATGTCTTCGCAAATGTGAAATGGCTGTCGACTACACCTGAGGTTATCCTTCCAGGCAAGTAGTGTTAGTGCTGTTTAGTTATTGTAACCTGAGAAGTTAATTCAAAAGTGCATGTGTACAAAACTGTGATGCTCATCTGCGACCTTGTTGTCCTTTCAACACAAGGATGCAGATCTTTGCTGGGCTTTGGTATGACGGGTCATTGCTCGTCGCGTATTCGTGACCTCCCTTTGTGCAGTACTGAAGTCTGTGGGAGATGAGTCATCCCTGATGTTTTGGTACGTTCATAGGCGTTCTGTACAAAATCACGCATTTCTAATATTAATACTGCAAATGCTGATAATTGTTTTCAGTTGATGGCAGTGCGTCTACTTTTCGTGCTGCTTGGCTAATCATATAGTATAATAAAACACACCCAAATGAATCTAAATAAAACTTTACCTCATGTACGAGGAAGACATGGAAATATTAAAAATGTTTGCCACAATGCACTACACTTTAGTACATGCTGCGTAATACTTTTTTTTACTATGAGAAAGCCACGTTATGCCTACAAACATCTTAATCTCATCTACCCACCTAATTTTCGTCTCCCCCCCCCCCCCCCAGGCAGCGATGGCGTTGTAGTAGAGCATCAGCCTCGCATGCAAGAGGTCCGTGGTTCCAATCCCGGTCCCGGACAATTCCTAACCGTATTAAAAGAAATCCGCGTGATGATGGAATTGCCTAAAAAAATTACACCTTCTCCCACTAAAGGGGACCATGAGGCGATGCGAAGACGGAGCACTTGCACAATCGCGTTCCGTTGGCGTTCGCTGGGCATGCTACCGACCTCGCGTCGTGGAACGCGAAGAGGAACACTACGCGCGTCGTGTCTTCCCTCTAGCCTGGCCGTCAATTCTCACAGGGCGTGCGGAGAACGTCGACAGGCGCGCGAGAGAGAGGCAGCGTAGGAGTGGAGAGAGAGGGGGACGGGACGCGCATGCGCTGGCCCTCGTCGCGGCGCTGCGCAGGAGAGAATTTCGGGCATGTCGAGCCCGCATTTCAGAGGAGCCAACCGAGGCAAGCGCTGGACTGAACGCGTGCAGCGCTTTACCATTTGAAGAAGATGAGACTAGAGGAGGAGAGTAGCGTATGCGCCGTGAGAGCAGAATTGAGAACGCAGGAGAAGCGCAAGCAGGTGCTGAGAAGTGGAGAGAGTAACGCGCAGCTGTTGGAGAGTGGGAAGGAGGAGAGTCGCGCATGCGTAGTGTGAGTGCGGACAACGCTGCGTGCGGATTACCACGCCGCCTTGCAACATTTGTAATTGCTGTCAGCCACCAAATTACCTAATATTCAATACTGAACATTTTAGGGACTGCAGCAAGCGGGCATGTTTGTACTGGAAAGTTGGGATCAGTCTCTTTTCTACACGATTCCACTAGGAAGAATGCCAGCATGTCTGTGCTTGAGATATCTCGCTGCAAAGTATGATGGCGGATTGCATAATCAAGCATGCAGGGCGGTGTGGACAGGCGCAATCTTCCTCCGTGATGTGACGAGCAGTAACTGCTTGCTATCGCCAGCCGGTAGTAACAGCGTGGGGGGAGAGGGAGGGGCTTTGCGCCAGCGCTCACCGTCTTGCATGTGTAATATTGCAAATCGGAATGAAATTTTGCAGCAAGATATCTCGCAGCACAGACATGCTAGAAGAATTGTTCTAAGTAGAACTGCGTAGAAAAGCGACCGCCTCCAACTTTTCAATACAAAAATGCCCGCTTGCTTCAGTCACTAAGAAGTACTTCATTCAATCATAGTTAACTGGACGGCGGACAGCGATAATTATTATCCCACTGTGACTCCATGCATACATAACTTATCAGCAAAGGTGATTATAACGAACCTCCCGGTTCTGAAATAAAAAAAAGCCGCACCTCGCCAAATGGCATCGTGAGGAAATGCGAATGCATTTGGGTGCACCCGATGAGTGTGCGATTATTAATGAAGAGAGACGAGTGTGCACGTAAGCATTATTTATTCATACGTCAGCACCTGTTCGTGTTATCGTTGTACCTGACGGCCTGAATCACCGCCTTGTGGTCGCTGAAGTGCACGGTCAAAGGGTCTTTGAGAAGCATACGCGCGGCACAGTTTCGCGTAAAGACCAGATCAATGCAACTCCCGTGAATGGTAGTGGGGCACGTGTTGTCGGAGGCGGCAGAGAGACAATGCATAGAGTGCTTGGTCTGCATGTACTCCACCATCCACTCGCCACTCTTCTTGCGCACGTCAACGTTGAAGTCGCCGACCAAGACAATGTGATCAGAGGGTTTGGAGCGCACACGCACACTTTCCATAGCCGCGTCCAGCATCGCGGCAACGGCGTCCCGAGCGAGGTTGGGCGCGAGGTACACGGTCACCACAAAAACTCCGTCTCCGGTGTAGGCAAGGGTGTACAAGTCCTTGTACGGAGACGCGTCTCGAACGGGAGACGTGGCAACGGTGTGCGATATCAGTTCCCGTACTCGCATCGCGGAGCGAGCTCCGCGATGCGAGCGCCCTCACCGGGTACACTCCTCCTCTCCCTTACCCTCCGCTGCTCCGCGATGCGAGCGCCATCACACGTACGCGCGCTCCTCCTCCGCCTTACTCTCCGCCGCTCACCACCTGCTCCGGTTGCTAGGCGCGGCGCAGCTGTTGCTAGGGGCGAGGAGGAGCGCGCGCGGTAAGATCTGTGCGCACGCCGGCCAGGGACGCACGACAATCTCCGACTAAAAAATCCATTCGCATTTAAAAAGCAATAAAGGTGACTTCTGAACATCCTGTATTCTGCTCTTGATGAAGTGAAAAATCAAACAACATCACAACTGCACTATAGCCCCAGTGAATATAAATCACCAAACTTTAAATTTCTTGCATAAAGTCGCAGTAATGCAAGTTTAACGCCTCTTTCAAGTGCTACAAAATACTGAAATTATTGGGCGAACATTACTAGAGGTTACAGCAGTTCGAGCTTGGGTTTCTTGGTAGTGCGCTGCTTTTAACGAAAACCTATACACAGAGGCCCAGAAAGACATAACAGCGCTCTGCTGCTCTGTCCATAAGTGTATCAGTGCATACATCACATTCTGTGCTATGATTTGCAGTGATACTAGTGCAGCACCACTACGGTTGTTAAAGCAGAACTTGTCGTGAATGTTGCACATAATTTTCAAGAGAAACAGTTTCGCCACAGAGTGCAAGTTGAACATCAGAATTAAAATTCACCAGCACAACATTTATCCAGCAAATAAAATAATGAATTCTTTAAGATGTATTGAATGGTAAAAAAAAATCTAAAACATTCTTACTGTGCTGGAAAACTAACTACAGACCTTTGCATTATATCAACACTAAAAATATAATCCAAGCAAACAGATGCCGCAAATCGCCCGTTGTACTAAAAATTGTAAAACTGAAACAAGTGTTTTCATACAGCAAGCCGTTTCATCGTCCTTAACAGAAGATGTTCATATTTGACCTCAAAGTAGGGGAAATTTGCAATACCGCAAGTAGATGCACTTGGAACCACTGGAGCACCACTGTCTAGTTGATACAGCACATGACACCTCTGAAGGGATTGCAAGAATGTCACCCTGCATTGAAAAATAAAAGGCATGCATTGTGAGTGTGTACTGCATGTGCACCTCGTACTACAGCGCAAACACAATGGTAGACATGTGTTCGCTATTTATTGTCTCCTTGTGTGTTCGCGCACTAATTAGTAATACAACGTAAATACACACAAGCTTCCTCAGACCCGTTCACTACAGTATATCGCTCATTAATGTCCTGTACACTGCAGAAAATTGTGGTGCAGTGTGATGGCATGCATAATCAGTTGCGCAGGGAACAAATGGCAAAGGGAAGAAATCTGACGCTCTGGGTGCTACTGGTCTCCCTGTGTATTAGAGAAAGAAGGCGCACACAGTGGCGAAGCTTTTATACAGCTGCTTCTGTTTTACGAGCTGGAAAAAATTGTTTATATGGAGCACCTACTAGCTATGTGATCAACCTAGGCGAACTATTGTGCTGTAATAACTTTCATATACGCAACAAATGAAACCAACAGACAATCAATAAGTAATAACTTCTTTATTATGGGAAGGAAGGTTGATTTAATTGGCTGTTAGTTTCTTAGTTTCATTTGGCTCTGTCTAACAACGAAACTAGCCCTTGAACAACTACTCTCCTTTAATATCAATATAGTTGTGCGCTTCATCGGTAGTACATAGGTGTGTGCAAGTATTCGGAATTTCGAATACAAATCGAATATTTCCCTTATATATTAATTATTAGCATATCAAACTAAAAAATGCGAAATCGCGCTTTTCCTAATATACGGACAAATTCGAACAAATGAAGACTTTCCAGTGCTACGCATTCTTGTTTTTCAAGTAAGACATCACTAACACGTAATCGTTCTAAGCCCGCTAAGGTTAAAACGTAATTGCGACGAATCGCCAACCTGTCGTAGTGGCTGGCCGTATGCCTACCGTTTGGCGCATGCCGGGATCACGTTTTGTCGCGGAAAGATTAACCGTGCCCCTCAACTCGTGATATGGCCGACGCCACGGAAAAGGTCTTTCGTCCTTTGGGAGAGCGAAAGGACTATCAATAAGTCTGAGTTCAGCGCCAATGCACGCGGCAACGCCGTTACAGATAAACACCGGAAAGCACGAAAAACGCGATTACGGCCATCTATGAACTTGCCAGTACGGCACAGCCCTATCACCATAAGAAAATGAAGCCATCTGCCACAGCGCTGTTGTATGCGTGCTGTACGGCTTAAATAGGTGACGAGCCAAACGTACCTGGCCGCCATTGGCTGCCACCTTCGTTCCTTGTGATGAACCGCGAAGTGCGCGTCCGTCGCGGAAACTAAAACAGCTGGCCCTCGCGGCGTCGACCCAACAAGACACTTTCAACACCCGCGGCACCTTCGCTCTGATAGGAGAGGAGCGGGTACGAAGAATATTCTACAACATGGGGTCGGCAACCTGAGGCCCCCCCGCAGGGGCGTCTGCGCAAGCAGGCGTTTGGTGTGTAGCGACACCACGGACCCGTGCTAACGGAGGGGTTTCGACCCCCTCCCACGCCTAGCCGTGCGTGGCTTTGCCGTGTCCGGGGAAAAGGGGATCCTGGCGGTTGAGCCGACGCCGGGTGTTTGGACCGTTAAGGCCCCCCGGCAGAGGCAACACACCCCTTTGGCCCCGGCTTCACGTAGACGGCACCCCCGGGCTGACCCACCCAGGGGAAATCGGCAGTCGCCTTTTCCTATCTCTCTCTCCCACGTCTTCGTCTTTCTCTCCCACTTTTAGCCTTTCCTGTCCTCTGATGTCTTCTATTTACTTCCATTTTTCTTGGCGGCGAGGGTTAACCTTGTGTATGTGCCACGGTGTAAGAATATAATCAGGTGATGACACTCTTCCCCCAACGCATGGGAAACTGCAATCCACGCGCGTCCAGATAATGTTCGGGTTCTTATCATATGACTTGCAGAGGGCGCTACGAAAAGCGGGGCAGTCGTCTCCATAGCAACGCGCATGCTACTGATAACGTGCATTTTTCTGTGCCATTTTGTCGGATAATGTGCATCCGCCAAGCGGCGTCGAGGGGCGAAATCGAGAGAGCAACAGGAGAGGGAACGGCGAGAGCGGCGGCGATGACGCAGCACCGCCGTGATTGGGCTACTCACTGGCGCTCTCCGCCTCAAGCCATTAGATGGCGCACCACTCAACGGACCGACCTACCGAACGTTTTCTGGCCGCTTAGGCGCGCGCAGTGTCAACACCTGAATATTCTTACACCGTGGTATGTGCCCTCTCTTGGGCACATTATATTTGGTTATAGTAGCTCTGTACAGCTGGCGTTGGCTCGCCTTATAACAATATAAGTGCGGTCGCGTCCCCATGTAGGGCTCCATGGTGGGCGGCTGGCATGGCTGCCGAATTCATCCATTATCTATGGCCTCAACCTCCTTTCCCAAACTTAACAATCGTCCTCTCACAAAGAGGGGACGCACTGAAGACACTGTAAACATTTTTATGAAACCTCAAGAAATGTATCCACGATTCCATGTGATCCACTGCGAAACAGCTGACAAGAATGCCCGAACAATATCCCCTTTTGTTGTGTCCAAATGCCTCACTGAAACACTCGGCAGTGGATATCAGGCATCGAGAATGGCTAGCGGAGATCTTCTCCTGGAAGTTCAAAACAAAGCACAATATGAAAAACTATCCAAACTTGTTTCGTTCGGAAACACACCTGTCTCTGTCACACCACATCGTTCCCTGAACAGCTCGCGAGGTGTAGTCTCAGACCAAGACCTGCTTGAATTGACAGAAAGTTAGCTCCTCGAGGGCTGGAGTGAACAGCATGTGACAAATGTACAGAGAATCAAAATTAGACGCGAAGATAAGGAAATCCTGACTAAACACCTAATCGTCACATTTGGTACAAGCGCACTGCCAGAACATCTCCAAACAGGCTATTTGAAATTGAAGGTTAGACCATACATCCCTAACCCACGCCGTTGCTTCAAGTGCCAGCGTTTCGGTCACGGCTCTCAGAGCTGCCGTGGCCGCCAAACCTGCGCAAAGTGTAGTTCACATGGACACCCAGCCTACTCTCGCAGTTTTCCCTCATGGAAAAAAGAAAAAGAAATCATAACACTCAAGGTAACTGAAACTATCTCATTTAAGGAGGCGCGCAGACGCCTTTCCTTTCCGCAGGGTCCTACTTTCGCGGACGTGGCACGTCAGGGGGCAGTGCCACAAAAGTTCGCGGTGGCCGCACGTACCACACAGTGGACGGGCGGCAGCGCCATCCGCCCCCCCCCCCCCCCCCCCCCAGCGGAAGTAGCCCGAGCTGCTCCGCAACCAAACGGCATGCAGGCCTCCGGATCTGCAGGCCCAGGGCCTTCTGTGCCGTCAGAGGGCCCCAAAACTCTGACACCCGCGCGCGTAACCCGCGAGCGGGCATCCAGCGTCTCTGCCGAGGCGATGGACACAACGGCAAGTCTAACGGCGTCACAGGCGCCGAAGGAACGGCGCAGCGCTTTGGAGCGCGCCAGAAAAGAAAAAGCCTGCATCACGGGGCCTGGAAAGGGCTCTGTGACTTAAGCCTACATTTCTCTCCATACACAAAGCACTAATTTAAACTCAAAATGGATACACAAATCTTACAATGGAATGTGAGAGGTCTTCTCAGAAACCTTGATGATATTCAAGAACTCATACACGAACACTCGCCAAAAGTGCTGTGTGTACAGGAAACACACCTGAAAACTAAACACACGAACTTCCTTAGACACCACGTCATTCTTCCGTAAAGACCGAGATGAAGCTACCGCATCATCTGGTGGCGTCGCCATCATATTAGATAAGAGCGTAGCATGTCAAGGTTTGCAGATACAAACGCCGCTCGAAGCAGTGGCCGTTCGTGCTGTTATTTTAAACAAACTTGTTACCATTTGCTCACTGTACATCGCCCCTCATCATCAGCTGCACAAACATGAATTTCAATCCTTAATTGATCAATTACCTGAACTCTATATCGTCCTTGGAGATGTTAATGCCCATAGCCCTTTGTGGGCGACTCTCGTAGCGATGCGCGAGGCCGTTTGATTGAGAACTTTATCTTTTCCACTGACACATGCCTATTAAATAAGAAAGAACCCACGTTTTTTAGCCTGGCGAACAAAACATACTCGTGCATTGATCTTAGCATCGCTTCGCCCACCCTTTTATCCGATCTTAAATCGAATGTTATTAAAAACCCGTATGGGAGCGATCACTTACCCATACTGCTAAGAACTCCAAAAGAAAACAGATATCCACCCCTGGATCCAACTTGGAAGGTAGACGGAGCAGATTGGGAGAAGTACCAGAGTCTTAGTAGTATCTCGTGGGCCGAGATTTCCCCCTTAGGAATTGATTCTGGTGCTAGTTATTTTACCGCTTTTATTATTGACGCAGCTTCAAAACGTATTCCCCCAACAAGTTGTGGTGCCTGCAGACGTCGTGTCCCGTGGTGGAACGACTACTGCAGGAACGCTCGCAAAAAGCAGAACAAAGCGTGGGGTTTACTACGCGATTCCCCCACTGCAGAGAATCTGATCAATTTCAAACAAGTAAAATTCCAAGGAAGAAGAACGCGCCGACCGGCAAGAAGATGCAGTTGGGTGAAGTTTTTATCAGGAATTAATGCCTACACAGATGAAGCCAAGGTCTGGAACAGGGTAAATAGAATAAGAGGCCGACAGACACACTCACTCCCTTTAGTAGACACAGAGGGCAACAGCCTTGAAGACCAAGCAAACTTCCTGGGCGCTCACTTTGAGCACGTATCCAGCTCATCGCACTATTCAGATACATTCAAACGGTAGAAAGAGGGAATAGAAAGACAAAAACTAGAAAGGAAATGTGCAAAACAAGAGCCATACAACGAACCATTCCACTTAGCTGAGCCGCAGGCAGCGCTAAACTGCTGCAGCAAATCTGCGCCAGGCTCTGACCGTGTTATATATGAAATGTTGAAACTCTTACCCCATGAAACACAAAAAACTCTCCTGTGCCTGTACAACACTATATGGTCTTCCGGCGAGATTCCCTCTGCGTGGAAAGAGGCCATAGTAATACCTATCCTGAAACAGGACAAGGATCCATCCTGTGTTTCAAGTTACAGGCCTATAGCACTGACTAGCTGCCTCTGCAAACTATTTGAAAAGATGATAAACTGCCGACTACTACATTTCCTTGAATCAAACAAACTCCTCGATCCATACCAGTGCGGATTCCGAGAGGGTAGGTCCACCGCCGACCATCCCATTCGCATAGAGGCACAAATACGCGAGGCTTTTGTTCATAAGCGGTTTTTCCTATCTCTCTTCCTTGATATGGAAAAGGCATACGATACCACGTGGCGGTTCGGAATATTGAGAGACCTCTCACACTTACGTATACGTGGTAATATGCTAAATGTGATCGAGAGCTACCTGTCCAATCGCACATTCCGTATTCGAGTGGGCAATGTATTGTCTCGACCGTTTGTGCAAGAAACTGGAGTGCCACAGGGCGGTGTCCTCAGTTGCACACATTTTATTATAAAAATGAATACCCTGCGTTCGTACATACCACGTAATATGTTTTATTCAACATACGTAGACGATTTACAAATAGGTTTTAAATCTTGTAATCTCTCATCATGCGAGCGACAGGTTCAGCTCTGTGTCAACAAGGTCTGCAAATGGGCAGATGAGAACGGTTTCCGTCTGAATCCGCAAAAGAGCTCCTGCGTTCTGTTCTCTAGGAAGAGAGGCCTCCACCCCGATCCCCGATAGAGTTGCAGGGTGAGCTCGTAGCTGTTAAAAAAGAACAGAAATTTTGAGGCATAATTCTGGACACGAAGCTCACGTTTGTACCACACGTTAAGTACATTAAGGAGAAGTGCATGAAGACAATGAACATCCTAAAGGTGCTGTCCCGCACAACTTGGGGCAGCGACAGAAAATATCTTATGAGCCTCTATAAAAGCCTGATACGCACGCGTCTAGACTATGGGATGGTAGCTTTCCAGTCTGCAACACCAAGCACCTTCAAAATGCTGGACCCTGTCCACCATTTAGGCATTCGCCTTTCTACGGGTGCCTTTCGAACAAGCCGCGTGGAAAGCCTTTACGCGGAATAGGACGAATGGTCGCTAAATATACAAACGTCGTACCTATCTTTTACGTATTTTTGAAGATAAATGCAAGCACGGACCATCCCGCACATCATGTCGTAAATGACATGTCCACCTGCCAGCTCTTTCAAAACCGACCCACTGTGAAAAAGCCCTTCTCGCTGCGTGTGCGAGCACTAGCTGAGGAAACAGGCGTCCCATTGCTCGATCACCGCTTAATGGCTCCAACTTTATACGCCGCGCCATGGAAATGGCAGGTTATAGACTGTGACACATCTTTCGTAGATATCACAAAGCATGCCCCACCTCTACATATACAGATGTACTTCCGTGAACTGACACACAAATACACCTGTCCCGAGTTTTTCACTGACGCGTCCAAGTCTCACGCAGGGGTGTCCTACGCAGCGATAGGCCCATCTTTTTCGGAAGCTGGTGTTCTTCACCCAAGCACGAGCATCTTCACAGCGGAGGCTTACGCAATACTGGCGGCAGCAAAGCACATTAAAGAATTAGGAATAAGTAATGCAGTCATATACACGGATTCGCTAAGCGTCGTGAAAACCTTAAAAACTACTAGAAAGTACAAAAACCCAGTCATTGTCTCGCTATTCTCCCTCCTGTGCGACATTTACATTTCCAAACAGCATGTAGCTGTATGCTGGGTGCCAGGGCACCGTGAAATCGAGGGAAACGAACAGGCAGATGCGCTTGCAACATCAGTCCATGCAAACGCTCCGCAATCATCTCTAGCTGTCCCCGCAATGGACCTGAAACCCCTCTTAAGACAGAAGCTGAGGGATTACTGGCAGCGTACATGGGACCAACAACTGCATAATAAACTACATGTAATCAAGCCTTACATCGGTGACTGGCCAACCACATCAAAAACACGCCGCACAGATGTAACACTCTGTCGGCTACGTATCGGTCACACACATAGCACACACGCACACCTTTTGTCCGGTGGTGATCCGCCCAAGTGTGAGAGATGTGGAGAACCACTTACGGTGCTTCACGTCCTCATTCAGTGCAAAGAATTAGACGCTATGAGAAAGAAGCACTTTTTATTACCCTACCGACAGCAATTTCCACTGCATCCTTCCATGTTCGTCGGTAGGGATCCGCTTTTTAAATATGATTCATTGCTCGCGTTTCTTAACGACGTGCGTAGTTTTCATGTGATCTACGCAGGCAATCCGCAGCACGAGCTCTGAATAGAGGTCGCTGCTGCGGTAGCTACACACAAAAGCACCTGCCTCGCGGCCCTTGGACTCAAGGGCGTTGACGAGGCACTCGTGTTTATGCCATATATCTTCACCATAGTTTGATCACCACGAGCAGAGCCATGCATTCCATTTACACACATTTCACGTCGCCCCCATGATCTTAATACTTGTATGTTTTTACCCGCCTTAGAGCGTGGAATTTTAGGCCTCTATACAGCCACGAAACACTATCATAGCTCACATCCCTTACATAACGTAAAACACGGGTCATTGTGACTTTTTCAGCACTGTTCATGGCGCTCTTTGGCCAAGCATGGCCCTTGCGCCATTAAAACCCACATATCATCAACCTGAGG
Organism: Rhipicephalus sanguineus; assembly: GCF_013339695.2. NCBI lineage: Eukaryota > Metazoa > Arthropoda > Arachnida > Ixodida > Ixodidae > Rhipicephalus > Rhipicephalus sanguineus. The sequence goes on from NC_051186.1 coordinate 136,365,538, forward strand.
CCCGCGGGGCAGTATTATGTGGCACAACGTCAGGATCTCTTCCCCCTTCCTCTTTTCACCACCTATCTAAAGGCCGACATGGCAGTTTTGACCTCAAATGGGGTTAGACAAGGACAAAAATTGCTTGCAGTTGGCATTACAACGTTTGTAAATTGCAACTTTAGGAGATGCGTGCTAAACACAAACGTGAATTTTATTCCAGTTTTGTACATTATTGTTCTTTCCACGAATTATTTCGCTTTGACTGCAAACCGTCCATAAAGCTGAGTACATGAGCCGTCAAAATAAGTTGCCGGTGTGCGCCGCGCGCTATACACCAGAGCACGCCTGTCTCGCACCCAGGCTGCTGGCGAGCTGAGCGGATACTCTCGCACCCAGACGCCGGGCTGACCGGCCTGCCAAGGCGCGCGGGCAGCACCAAGTAAACAGGGCAAGCTGCAGTTCTGAGGCTTTAAAGTGCGAAAAAGTACCCGTTCACGCCGCTTCAGCGTATAAGAGCTCGTCTGGGCACTGCTGCGTCGTCTTTGGATGCAAAAACAAGCAGCGCAACAAGAGCATATTAGCGTTGTCTGCGACGATTACGACGTGCCAGGGAAATAGTGCCGGTGCGGTGTTTTCAGCCTCGCCGCGAGTGGATAACTGTGATTCAAGCAAAAAAAAAAAAACTAGGAGCCGAGTGAAAATGCGCCAGTAAGTACACTAACGGCGTGTATTCTGCAGTGTGATGTCCACCTATTTCATTTTGCGAACCTAATTTGCGTGACACGCAGCTGGGTTGAAGGCAGGCGCGAGCGTTATGTTGGGGTGCACTTCACACCTTTAAGCGTTTCCTTTGAAGAAGATCTAGTGCAAGATAGTGCTTTCAAGCACAAGCAATTAGCATGCTTTGCCACTTTTAACGTAGTATTAAGCTTTGGTGCTTTTGATGGCATCCACGCCTTCGAGATTACGTCTTCGAACGGTAATAAATGGCACGGTGCTCCTCAACAGCTGGCCAGAATTTCGTGCTTTCATTTCAGTGTTTGGTGTCCCCAAATTTATTTGGACACGAGGCATCCAGCTGCACATAATACATATATTGGCACGTAAGTAAACAGTACCCGCGCCTATGACCTTTACGTCGCAGGCGTAGCTAACCGGCTTAACTAAGAGTAGCACAGTTTCGCTTGTAAAGCACCATCGTTACAAGAATAAAATCGTGCAGGTAGCTTCCAAAAGGGATCGCTGAACGATACTGCAGCTTATACTCTCTGATAGCACGCTTTTGTGAACAAGACGCATTATTGTAAGAGCGCTCGTGAAAAAAAATGACGTTCCGCGAAACTACCCGTAAAGCGTACTCTATTAGGCGATGCATGTGAAATGATCAGCTTTCACAAACCTTTGTGCACAACTTGTAATATGGGGCAACAAAACATCGTTTCACTCTTTCGCGAGCTGCACTGCAATTACGATTCACGCGGACTACAGCGAGAACGTTTTTTTTTTAACACGAAAGTGTTTTATGCCGGGGTCCACCAAGTACATCCGTCACGGATATGACGTTGATAGAATGGACACCAACGGGTGAGAAAGAAAAAAACCAAGAAAAAGATACCCCGCTGGGAATCGAACCCACGACGTTGCGGCCGCGACGGCAAGCGCCCGACGCGCTACCCACTAGGCCATCTCGGGAGATGCTAGGCACGGCGCGAACGCGCCTTATATCTTTCACACACTCTCTTTCGCGGCGGGCGGAGCGGGGCGGTGCCGCCGTCTGTGAGAGGTGAAAAGAAGTAATACTTCACGATCGACACTAGCGCGCTTACTCCGAGATTGCACGCGACATCTGAGGTCATGGTTACAGCGTCTCGATACCAGAGAGGTAGAGCGGCCGCGCTGGCGTCGCCGAGGCGGCCGAGGCACCCTTGACGCAGTTACGTTCTTTGCCTTTGGCTTCGTGTTAGCGTGCGTCGGCTCATATCTTCCACGTGCACCAACGGGATTTCTCCGCCGCCGACTGCTTCAATTGCGAGAGCACCGACTAACAAAACTGCTGCAGTATGCGTTGCAGAAAAGGACGCGATTTCGACGGGCGAATGTCGTGCCTTGGTGGAGCGAGAGCAGCGCCTGCGAGACAGAGGCCAGCGGGACGCACGCGTTTGCGGCTCAGGCTACGAACCTCTACCTCCCGTGTTGCTGAAGCGCAGTGCGTGTTATGTATGCATGAGCACAGGCGTCGGCTACCCATTACTAGAAAGCGCACACCGTGCTGTTTCTCTCCTTAATTGACGACGCTTTGAAGAAGTGCATACCTGGTACCAGTGTTGATTATGAGCTTGTTGATATCATCCTTACGCGGGATTCACGATTCGCTGTGTCCAAAATATATGTTCACACCGTCAGCTACCACAACAGTTTAATCATGATCATGGGCGTTAGTCGTCGCGATAGAGACATGCTGTCAACATGGGTGCATCCACGTCAAACGGTGCTATAGCTGCCAAACACGAATAGACATTGTACAAGCTCTGATATATCATTACACAATAAGCACTACTTCTGTGAAGACACGTTTCACTTTCGTGTTATACCGATTCCTATGACGGAGGGATCAACCATGTTTTTTTAAATGTAACAGCGTACGTATCTGACGAGGTTGCTTCCGCAGCCCACTCAGCACGCACTGTATACATTGTGGACTTGCATGAGGAAGATGCTCTTGATGCTCCAATAAAAGCTGCGAAAATGTCCAGGCTAGAAAAGACGCGAAACACGCTTTCCGACGGGCTGAGTTTCGGGAGTTTCACGTTTGCTCTGTGTAGCGTCTGCGGGCGTGGCAGCCCGCGCACGGCCACCTGGATCGGGGCGCGCGTGGATCGGGGCGCGCGGCGGTGTTGCTCCGGCCGTCCCATTCGGCGCGCGCCCCTTTGAAAAAATGTAATTGAGGTAGTTCAGCCGCGCGCCGCAACGCGGCGCTCTTCTCCTACCCCCTTGCGGATGATGCCGCGCTCGCCGCGCCGTAGACAGCCGCAGATGTGTTTGCAAAAATGCACACTGGACATTGTGCACGTGGTGACTGGAATCAAGGTACGCTGTTATGTATTGTTAATCGGGCTTTACACAGTGTGTGTTGTTCTCTGTAGCATATTACCGTCGAGATAGAGCCAAGCAGCGTGCTTAGGCGACTTCGTATGGCGCGGCGCGTTCATATATCCCATGACCACGGCCGCTACATAAGTGCCATATGACACATGTATTGTGCCGAGTACGTGATTTGCCGTGCTTCTCATTCTTTATTTTGGCGCTCGTTTCTCCCACGGCCGCCTGGACCGGAGCGCGCCATGCTTCTTTCTAAAGGAAATACATTTCGTCGTCGTCTGCACTGCATAGCTATCTTCTGCGGTCGTTGCTGGAAAACTAAATTGCGGTGATGATAACGCTGTAGACGTTTTCACCTTGCCGATGGTAGGCAACATTTTGGTGGGCACGTCTTTTTGCATTGTGAAGTTCCCACGATACGACAGTGATGTGAATGAGACGTTCTTATTTAAGCGCAGGCCGCATGTAGGCGAATTTGAACGCGAAAGCGATGAGCGCGCGCTTGTCGCCTGCGAATTAGCTAAGGGTCGGTCGCGCAATGGCCACTTTCGTTTTGGTATCGCTTGTCGTTTTAGCGCGACAGCATGGAAGAACCCGTTTCGCAGTAATTCCGGTGTCGGCGGCGGTGTGTGTGTGTACGTTCGTGTGCGTCTGTGTATGCGCGCAGATATCGCTGTCGCATTTAACTCTTAAAGGCGAAGCTTAAGGGTCCCCCAATTTCCACCTCCATTATTGCGTGCATGCGGTTTGCCCTTTAAGATTCGAACTAATCTACCGGTTCGTTGGCTGAGCGGCTGCTGATAAGGCTTTCTGCGTCTAGCATATATGTTTTCATATGCATTTTCACATTGTCATACCACGTTGATTTCAGGCAAGTAATTTGTTTTTTAGTCTGCGTTGGGATTCCGTGTGTAATTTACCGTGTTTTTCAGAAACGTGCCGTACTGCTGCGTGCCTTACTGTAAGTCAACACCAAGGAATATTACGTTGCCTCGACGCCAAAGTGGCATTCCTTCCAGCAGGTAAAGCTCGCGCACTCAAGGCCGCAGCATCCCAAGGGAAATACGCCAACCTCCTTTAAGCAGCGGAACCAACCTTCGGATCGTTTCCGCTATTCTGGAAGCACTCAGAAAAAAAAGGAGTTTTTAATAAATCTCGTGCTTTCCTTCGCATGTATACTTCTTACTGATATGCTGCACTTAAGAACACCAAAACAATTTTCTTAAAAAGTGACTCACGGGTGTTTTCGCTTTGGTCACCATCATCACGACAAGGACTGGCGCACACACACAAAAAATAAAGAATATAGCGATAGCCGCCATCCATCCTTTTATGTGCTTTTTGTGAACGTGGTGGAAGTGCTATGCTAACCCACGGTTACTCTACAGCGATATCTTCAAGGCGCCGCTATGCGCCGCAAACCTTCCCGCATAGAGCGCAAAGGAATGGAGGGGTAGTAGGCGCGCGCCGCGGTGCGGCGAAAGGAGTGGTCACGCCCCTTTCTGCAATTACGCCTCCTCCGTCCGAATGGGACGGCCGGAGCAACACCGCCGCGCGCCCCGATCCAGGTGGCCGTGGCCCGCGCATGTTGTTTCGTCGCGTGTGCGATAGATGGCGCGACGCGCGATGCAAATATGGCGATGCGCATGGAATTCGCTGGGTTTTGGGGGGGGGGGGGGGGTGATCGGACATCTCTGTTCGTTCCGCGTTCGTTCTGGCGGTGTCACGTCACAAAAGTGGGCGGTCCGCAGCTCTCTTCCGCCGAGAGGAAGAGGACAGCCAATCGTCAAGCGGGAAGTAGACGCGCATCGTTTGTCCTCGGCAAAGGGACCGAATATTTCAAAACGAAGTGTTTCTCGCCTTCAAATAAATACAGTCGTTATACGAAAAGATATTGTTTTTCTTTTCAAGCTCAGGCAGTTTCTGAAACAGCAATAGCTTTGAGTGCTGATATTTATTGGTGTTAGTTTTTCTAACGTGCTTGCTATGTTAAGTCGCGCACGCGAAAAAAAAAAGAGAAAAGTAGCGGTTGGCGCTGTTTTTCAAAATGTCGTCCCACCGGAATGTCTGGCTTGGCTCCCGGGTGTCGGATCGTCAAAGAAAGCTTCTGCTGGCTTTTATAAAAGAGCACCCACTGATAGCTACGCCGTTGCGCCCGCTGGGGCCGTCGTTCACGAGTGAGGACCGGGACGACACGTGGCAAAAGCTGGTAGCGCTTTTGAACTAAGAAGTCCCTGCGCGTAAGGCCACAGCCCAGTGACAGGCCCGTTCATTTCGTTCGCACTGTTCGTTTCGAGAACCGAAAGCGACGCCGCACTCGCTCATGGCTTCAAACCAGTGTTGTAGGCGTTACTGAAAAAAAGTAACTAAATACGTTACTCGTTACACTATACAAAAAGGAACGCGTTACCGCCCTACGTTACCTAAAAAAAAAATGTAACGCGTTACCGTTGCCGTTACCGGAAAAAAGTAACGGACGTTACCTCTGCCGTTACTCCGCAATCATAAATTTTAAACGATGTTTCTTTGCTGCAGGAACCCAAAATAACAATAATTTAAATCTGAAATTTATGTTTCACATAAAACTTCTAACCCAAACAACGAATATACCCAAAACGCTGATTTAACGAGTATTACTTGCCCAAATGTACCGGACGTTAGCAATGGTATAGTGGCTTAAAGTTGCCTTTAGAGTTACGTGTGATCGCTTCTGACTCTGACACATGGTGAAGCCATTTTTCTCAATGTGACATTATACAGAATGTGAGATTCAATCATCAACGCTATTCACAAAGAAAGCATCAATGAAATCTCACGAAATTTACAATAATTCTGATGGTGTGCTTCTGCTAGCAAAATAGATGCGCGAATTTCGTAGTAGTAAAGAAATGCCTAAATGGGCTAGTCACGTAAAAAAATATCCGTGCATAAACATTTTTTATTCACTTTAACCTGTATAATTACCGCAAACATTGCGAGCTTTTATGTGAGGGTGTTCAAGATCAGTCACACTCACTCAGGAGTTCAATAACCAGAAACTTCGCTGCAGTTGCAGATAGAAAAAGCAAAATTTAATTTAAAACAAAGTTGATGAGCCTTATCAACTTTGTAGCTACTGTAAAATGTTGCATATTTAGACATTTTTCAAAAACAGTTTCCTTAGCTCTACAAGTTTCAAACAATATTAATTTACTCTTTGTTGCGCATACATTTCATACACAAAATATCTTCTTTGTAACGATAATATTTGTGTTTTACAACGTCGTGAACTTTCGAGAACGACAGGTAATGAAATTGGTCCTTCCGGATTGAATATGTTTGATATTTTTCCCTCGTAAATTATGCAGTTAATAAGGAAATTAAGTTCCTTTTCTGGCTACTGGCATGGGATATGCATAAAATATAAAATACTCAATCAAATCCAAAATATCTATTTTCGGATCCGTGTCGATCTCCCGTGGAGTCACCCATTTGCAATAACCACGATTAGTGCACTAACTGCGGTAATGTCTGCCGTGTAGCTACCTGTAACCGTGGTTAGATAACCGTAGTTAGCTTAACCGCGGTTAAAAAAAGATTTTTTTTTTTGCGTTACAAGAAAAAATTCTACGTTTCGCGTCCCGCTCGCATTCTTTTTCAGGGTTTTCTTCCAGCCGGGGGTCACGCCTATTCTCCACAATAAGGCAGACTCTCGATCGGCAGTGCACTTGTAGACCGGTTGACGTTACCAGCTGTCGCCTGGATGGGCCAGAATTCCACAGAAAGCCGCTTAAGTCGACGACGCGGAAGTTGTCGAATTCGATGCTGTGGTCGTTTACCATGCTATGCTCAGCGAGTGTACTCCTTTGTCACGCGAACTTGCGGACATCGTTTTTATTGTCGCAGCCTCTCGGGGGAGCTCTTCGTTTCCCTCACGTAAAAATTTTCACGATCAGCACGTGGAATGGAGTAAACCAGCCCTTGCGCTTTCTCTTCGGACGGCCTGTCTTTTGGGCACGAAAAGGCGCAGGTGCCAGCAATCTATGCGGCTTTCATGAAGCCTTGTGTGGCGATGGCCCAAACCTCCACACAAGAAGTCGGCGCGTCTTAAGAAATTGGTCCCCACAATTTCCACACACAAAAAAAGCGATTCCGCCCGCGCTTTCTGGGTCAATGCCTGGCAGGCCGACAGCAATCCGACGCTGCGACAAAAGAATTCTTCGGGGCGAGCTCTGGGAAAACGGCACCCCCAGGATGAAAAAGTAACGAGTAACGTGACACCACACGTTACTGAAAAATGTTAACGTAAGTACGTTACCCGTTACAGTTTCTAAATTGTAACGAGTACGTTACTAAGTTACCAAAAAAAGTAACGCGTTACCGGTAACGCCGTTACTTGTAACGCGTTACCGCCAACACTGCTTCAAACGCATCTCGCACCTCCAACCGCAAAAGAAGCACACGTCGCAAGCGCCATTTTCTGAAAATCCGCCGTTGCGGCAGCCGCAACCGCCGCATCATGCCGTGCGAAGCCGTTTGTTCGCTCGAGAGAACGCGTGCGAACGGCCTCGCGATCCGTTCGTTTGTAGCAGACGACATGCTCGTTATGATGCGGTATGACGTCACCAAAAAGAAAAATAGCTACGCCTCTCAGAGACGTGGTTTTTTCCGGCTTAGGCTAATCGCGTGCGCCGCCAGAATGGCTGCAGAACGAACGGCGCAGAACAGAGATCTCCGATCACCCTACTCGTTATGACGCGATATGACGTCACCAAAAAAGAAAAGATCAAGCAAAAAAAAAAAAAAAGAATTGACGACACCCCCCCGCTTTGAGTGGCATCTCCCGCTTCAGCCAATCAGCGCGCTTGTTCTTCCCCAGGAGAATGAACAAGCGGAACAAACAGATCTCCGATCGCCCCCTGGCCGAAAGCGGAGGGTCAGCCGGTTGGAAAACGTGAAACTGCACGTGTCAAAGGTCATGATGTGTGTGTTTGTGCGTGTGAGAAGCGACACACGAAACAGCACAACGCAGAGAAAACACGAACAAGCAGCGGCAGCGAGTGTTTTGTTTACTTAAGTGTTTTTTTTCAGATTTTTCCTGTTAAGTGTGCAGCTTAACACGGGCGTTATGAGTCCCCAAGTAGCCCAGCTGTCGACCCTGTTGTATTGTATAACCTAGGCAGGTGTGCCGCCGCATTGTGCGAGCTCAGGCACACATTCACTTACATCCGAGTATTACACACGCGCTTTGTGATAGTAACAAAATGGCTGTGCGCAGCGGTCCACAGCAAAATGTAACAGGAAGCGCGTAACAGCCGCTATCCGACACCGCGGACGGCGCACACTTTCGACGCTGAAACTAGAGTTCCTGTATATGCTACCTTTAGGTAGCAGAGTTGCGCCACTCTTTTCCGGACGCCGCTCGCTCTGCCTTCGATGATTCCAGCAACTCTATGCGCCCAGCACCATCACGTGGTCATAGGTGGCTCCTTTGCGCTGCGGAGAAGCCAACACTTCGCAGGCGACGCCGACACTCCGCAGCAGGGGCGTAGCCAAGGGGGGGGGGGGGTTGGGGGGGTTCAACCCCCCCCCGAAATTTTTCGATTTTGCTTGCGTATATAGGCACGCACACATACAAACGCACGCACGAACGTACATAAAGTATGCTTGAACCCCCCCCCCCCCTCCGAAAAAAATTTTTGGCTACGCCCCTGCTCCGCAGATTCCGGCCGCTCAAGGGCGGTTGACATCGGCACTGTTTTTATTAGATAGTTATAGTTTAGCGTTAGCGTGATAGCGGGGGTTAAGGGAATATCGTTACTGTGCCGCAAACGTTCGTTGTGGACAGCATGTTTTAGTTTAGCGGAATAGGGTTTACGTGCCCAAGCTGGTACGGTGGCGCCACCTAGAGGAGGGTGAATGCGTTAAAAAAAGTGAACAGAAAAAAACTGAGAATTCTCGCCTGTATCCCCGCACGACGCAATATTACTGCCTTTTTTGTATATTTTCTTGCGTTCATTGTTTTTGAATGTGACGAGTGCAATAAAAGCCCCATGAAGATGTGTTTCGTTGTTCATGTGCATTATAAATTGTGAAGATGCGCTTTGTCCCTGTGTAATTGCTTAGTAATTGCATGCTGTGCAGCGGGGGTTGATATAACGATGATTTACGTGAATAAATGCAGCTTTCAAACATTGAGCGAAAGGAATGTTGCACGCGACAGGGCTGTTTAATCGCCCTGTCGCTGCCGCGGCCGCGATTGTAAGCATGCACTTTCGATCGCTATCGAGCCCGATTCAGTTGAAAACTAGATTACAGCTGGCTTCCTTCCACAGCTAACGTAAAGAAGCCAAACGCGACGGAGAAATTCCGTCCCTAACTGGCTCAATCGCGATTGAAAGTGCAAAATAATTTCATATCTGCAAATGAGAAAAACAGCGGAAAAGGAGACTAGACAAATGTGTGACCAACTAGCTCAACGAACCACACTTCTGCTATTTCATATCGCCGGTGTATGTGTTCGTCACACGATGCATTTTATTTCATGATTACATACTAGGAACGTAAGCGTAAAATTAAGGCTTGTAAGCGTTGAGCTTGTTAGTTTTGCTCTCAGCATAATAAAAAAATAGAAAGAAAGCAAAAAATAAATCAACACTGTTACTCTGTCGCGCGAGCGCGGCTCCTACGCGGGTGGTGAGTGGCTTTCCCGCAAGACTTCGGAGCCCAAGATGGCGTACCTTGGCGCAACTCTGCTACCTAAAGGTAGCATATACAGTAACTCTAGCTGAAACGTTTCGCTTCACGAAGACAGAACAAGGCGCGGATTCGAAGCGCGGCCGGCGCGACAGCAAACAACGAAAGGACGAGAGTTCAGAACAGCGCGTGCTGCGCCTGCGCTATGTTCGTCGCAGGCTGTTATGATCAGCCTGCCTGGCTTGGCGCCGCTTTGACGCATGAGACGTTGCGGCTAGTACTACCCTGATTTCTTCCTGGTCAGCGGTTCCAGAGATGCACCAAGAGCGGCGACAACACGAAGGTCGTTCGTCTAATATTCTCAGGTTGTCTGCGCCCCTCGTAAAACCCTTTGGGCACGCCTGACCGACTGACAGATTAGGAAGAGTTGTTGGCCGTCGAGGCGGCTTGCTTTGTCGTCAAGGTGCCCTGGACAAAGGACCCAGCGTCTGGGAACCGTCTGCGGATGCATTTCCCACGTTCTCCGTGGCGCCTTGTTGCCGCTGTTTCCACAATTCGTGGTCTGCCTCGCGCATAACCATCATTGCAACAGACTACGAAATTGACTTCCACGTAAGACTCAACGTCTTTGTGCTGTGCCGTGTAGTGCGCGATGGGCAGTGTTTTTCCCTCGCCATGGGACGGACTGGACGTGCCTCTTTCTCCTTTCGTGGGTTGGGAGGGTGGCGGCGTTTCACCTTCCCCTTTTGGGGGCGGAGGTGAAGATGGAAATTTTCATTGGACTGTCCTGGCATCCATTGTTTTTTCCTACAGGGAACCCTGGGAAGACCAGGACATAAAATGCGAGCGCCGATGCGCTCCCGACAAGCTCTCACAAGTTCTCTCAAGCTCTCACGAGCTCCGAGAGCTTCCATGATGCTAACCCCATCATGTAGCAACACGCTACCTGTAGCAGGAGAGGAGAGTAGCAGGAGCTGTTAACAGCTCCTGGCTACTCTCCTCGACATGTCCCCGGGACTCTGGCTGGCTCCGGTCCTCTGGGCAGAACCCCGTTTACATCAACTGGATGGCAGCGGTGTGATGCTGCTGACAACTGGAACACATCAACTGGTTAGAAGCAACGGGATGACCCATGCTTGACTCGGGCCTCAACGGTATGGTGAGTGCTTGACTTTCTTTGAGTTTTGCCAGGTTTTAGCTTTTGAAGTTTTCTAAATCTGTGTGTAATCTTCTGTGCGTATAGGCTTCGTTGTACCGCTACCATACGTCACAGCTATTCACCATTTTAGCTTTCATGTTCTAAAACTGGCAGTGTTTTACCGTGCGTCTAGGCTTCGCTTGTTCGCTACCTAACGTCACGGCGGGTAGAAAGTCCTCACTCGTGAAGACCATGCAGTTGGTAAAGAAGCTAGAGAGACCAGACCTCTTACTACTGTGTGAAGAGCTGGGAATTAAGGTTGGGATGGAAGAGAGAGAGCCGCAACTGATTAGGGCAATTCAGGAATGCGGTGCGGAGGATGACGAAATTGAGGAGTGCTGGGAAGAAGTAGAAAAAAGGCAAAAAGAGGCCGAGAAAACCAAAAAGTGGGCCGAGGAAAACGAAAAAAAGGGCCGCGGAAGTACGTAGGAGGGTGTCGATAAAGGCGGTAGACCTTTTGCAGCCGTTCGAAGTCGGCTTGGACATCGCACTTTTTCTTATTAATTTTGAGTGGTCATGCGAGTATGCCGGAATCCCCCTCGAAATTTGGCCACGAGAATTGCTAACGCTTCTCCCACGCGAGGCCGCCGCTGTAATAGCTAGACTCAGCAGAAAGGACGCTGAAGCGTATGACAAGGTCAAAGAGGCGCTGTGTAGCAATCGTCGCTTGTCACCAAAAGCATTCCGACAGCGTTTTAGGCATACGCGCAAAGCAAGGGAATCGGACGAGACCACAGCCGTAGCGAGTAGCTCAAAAGAAAAAGAGAAGCAGAAGGCGTTTGAGGCTAGAAAGCCGGTCGTCTGCCGCCGTTGCCAAGAGCCTGGTCATCTTTCGTTCGCCTGCCGAAAGCCTAGGAACGTTCTCTCTTTGGTGGACAGCAGCGACATTAAAGGAGCAGAGAGCGCTAAAGATCCACAGGTCGATAGCCAGGTAGAGATTGTGGGATCGTGCGGACTACACGTTACTGAGGCTGCCGGGTCACAAAACCTGCCCAAGCATAATCCCTCTTCGAATGACTCGGATATGCTTCTGAGAAAGGGCCTTTGTTTTGGTGACCATACGGCTGAATCTCCGACGAGTCCCACAGCTTGTAAGTCCGCTCCGGAGATGAAGAGCAGCGAGATTCAGGAAGTCTTAAATGCTGCTGATCCACGGGTTGAAAGCCACGACCAACACGAGAGTGGCGAGACAGTAAAGATAGTTGAAGAGGACGGTGTGCGTTTTCCGGTAGCCCGCGTGGAGGTTGAGGGACCGTTCAGACTGCTCGCCACGGAAACTTTGGTGTACCAAAACCTGCCCGAGCATTATCCCTCTCAGAATGACGTGGATATGCTTTCGAAAGGCCTTTGTTTTGGTGACGAATCGGCGGCAGCTATGACGGATCCGATGGCCTGTGAGTCTGCTCATGAGGTTCCGGAAGCAGAAAGCGCTAACGAAGCAGACTGTAAAAGTTCAGATGATGAGGCGCTTAGCTTACCACGAGAGGAAGAGGCGCTCAACATAGCGCGAGGTGATGAAGAGCTTAGATTAGCGCGAGGTGATGACTCTCATCAAGGAGAGACATCTGATGGCGAGCCGGCTGGTTTAGCAAGTGTCGATTGCAGCGTTGTTTCTGAAGAGCAGACAGCTAGAAATAACGCCGAGGATAAGCCAGTTGAGCAGCCTGGAGTTTTGAGCAATGTACTTCCGAGTATTATTGCCGAGTCGGGGAGCGTTCCGTGCCGCCCTGAAAGAGAAAGGCGCCAGCGAAAACTTCGGGGAAAGGGGAAAGGTCCAAGTTGCCTCGAGCGGAGGCTGGAAACCCCGAAAAAATTCTCTAAAAGTCAAAAGTTGCGGGTCTCGCACAAATCGAGATTAGGCATAAAGCGTGTCGCGAGGGCCAAGAAAAAGAGACGTCGAAGTGGTCGCCTGGTTTCAACATCTTTTTGGAAGGCTAAATGGTGGAGCAAAGCGAGGTGGGGCGTACGCGACTGTAACGACAAAGGTCCTCCGCCAAGTTTGCGAGAGGGTGACCGCTGCTCTGGGAGGCCCACAATGAGGAAGCTTAGGCGTCCGGGTGCGTCTTTGTCGGAGTTCGGGGCCCGCGGGACAAAGGTCACCGCCACTGTGTGCTTCGGACAGGTTGGCTTTTTGTCCCTCCGTCGCGATCTCGCCCATCGACAACTGTGGTATGCGCGTCCCCGCAGAGCACGTCTGAAAGGGTGCTGCATGAATTTACGCAGTGTCACGAAGGATACTAAGAATTTGTCTTGTATCCAGTTTTATTATTGTTTTGTTTAGCTGTCTAACGTTTGCATGTCTGCCGATGAGCAAGGACTGTGTCGATTTTTCAGTTTTATTTTCCTCCTCATCTTAACTGCAGACATTGAGATATTTGCTAAACTGCTTGTTTGCTTACATTTTGCAAAAGCTAGCACCCGAGTAGAGGGTTTTGCGCTGATTTTAGCAGAGAAGTAGGCTGAAGGTAAAAGCCTCTGTTTAAACCTTCTGTTCTTGCAGTGAAGTGTAGGTTTTGTTTCTCTGTTTGTTTTATGTTTTACGCGCAAGTTTATCTTAACAGAGAAGTAGGCTGAAGGTAAAAAGCCTCTGTTTAAACCTTATGTTTTTGCAGTGTAGTGTAGGTTTTGCTTTTGTTGATTTTATTTTATCCGCATAATGTTCGGACAGTGTAAGGCTACCAAGAATTTCTCTTGTATCCAGTTTTGAATTGTTTTGCTTTTAATGTTCGCGTGTCTGCAGATGGGCAAGGAATATGTCGATTTTTGTAACTTTTATTTTCTTCCTCATGATAACTGCAGACATTAAGATACTTGTTGAACAGAGTGTTTGCTTACATTTAGCGAAACCTAACACCCGAGTAGAGGGTTTTGCGCAAGTTGATTTTTAACAGAGAAGTAGGCTGAGGGTAAAAGCCTCTGTATAAACCTTGTGTAAATTGCAGCACACTTGTTAGTATGCGCATCAGTGTAATGTAGGTTTTTTGTTTCTCTGTTTGTTTTATTCAGTAAAACAAACAGAGAATTTATTCGGTATCAGCTCTGTTACCGTGCATAACGATGCTTTGCGAAATCCTGTGCGTGCTACATAAAACTGCATGAACTAGAATTGACGTATGAGCTGAACGGCACTCCGAGGTAGTACGTACGGAGCCTGCCTGACGGATTAGCGGCAGTAGTAGGCCGCCAGCGAGTAGCGCCATCGCTGCTGTACGGGACCACACGTTTAACGTGGTGATGGTTTGCAAACATAATACGCCGTCGTCATTACTTGCACAGTCGGGAGCGCGGAGTCACGTCTTCAACGAAACTCAAGCATTTACCATCCCATTCAGTAGCGCTTGTGTCACAGCTATGCTGAGACTCTAGCCGTGTGCAATTCACTTCACTCGCATGTTGCAGGTTCGATCAGCACGATCGAAACATGAATATCGAAAAGAATGCACACGTATGCTTTTCGCAACGTTGAAGAAGTTAGCCGAGAGGCGTGCATTGTGGCCGTGACTCCACGTTCGATCGCTTTAACCATTTCGCTTCGCTGGTTGAGCTCGAGCGTGTTGGCGGCATGCAGCACTCCATAACATCCACAATAATTGTGATACATGCAATGCACAAGAGGAACTGTGCTTTTATTTTGATCTCGCTCAAGGATAATATACGTTAAATACAATGAAATGACTTACGAGCGTGAAAGAACATTCAGAAACGCTCCTTGATTTGAACTTCACTTGCCACCGCCTCAAGGCAGCGCGTTTGAAACGCGTTTGTGCTGCCTTGGCACCGCCTAAAGGCAGCGCGTTTGAAACGCGTTGAAGCCGGTGGCAAGTCAAGTTCAAGTCAAGGAGCGTTTCTGAATACGGGGGTAACGCACGAGGGCACGTGAAGTCCAACTCGCTCCTCGTGAGTTAGCAGCTGATGGTTCATCGTCGCTGTCACTCTCGGTCCTTTCAGTCTTTTACGTCCAGTGAAAAATCTTCGTCGTCAAGATGGTTTCTTTGAACATCACTGCTGAAAGCAATCTGAAGAATTTCCTCCGCCGAACGACTTCGACCGCTCCGCATCACCACGTTTACAATTAGAGAGACGTCTGGGCGCGGAGAATATTTTGCTCTCAGACCGGTCAACAAGCAAATCGCTTGCAGTGTGCTGCCACCCATCAACAAACGTACAAGAAAAAGCGCCGCAGCGGTGGTTATGAAAGCCAACACACTGGCGAAGGACGGCGTGGAAAGCGTTCGCTCCACGAAAGGCGTCGAGCACACGCGTCCTCGAATGATTGAAACGTCGCTCGCACGATTCGTAACGGCGCTTTGCTGACCAAGGATAGAGGCCCTATTTTAATGTATCGCCAACTTGAGATCGCTCAGTTACACAAGACCACATCGCGATCCCGCGCGACCTCCCGCGTACAGTGTTATGGGACTCATGCACTTCAAGAAACAGTGACCAATGCTATATGCAAGTAAAACAGGATGAGCTTCAACTGAATATGTCAGACGATAACATTTAACTAACCTACGTGGTTACAGAAAGCCTCGCGAAGCTGATAGTATGTGTACGCTCAGGGCTAGCATTGGAAGCACGAGTTGCCACGTATTTTCACGAAAACTTCGCGTCTCGCAAGAACAAATCAGATTTCTCGTGTCACGGAGGGCCCGGTTTGTTCACTGATGCAGGGAACATGCAAAGTCGTAGTGTTCCTTTCTTGCCAAAGCGTTAACACTGAGGCTAGCACAGCCGAACAAGGGAGCGACTGCATAGTGCTGCCATTTTGTCGTCCAGTAACCCCCCTTACTAACCCCCCTCGAGAGGACGCTCCTGAATTCCGCTTGGCGGCGCGACAGTCTATGGGCATTGCGAATACCGCACGACGACGCACAAACACAGCCAAGCGCGAACGGAGCATAGGGCTGACGCGCTGGAGTTTTGAGTACTGTGGCGGAGCCTGGTGGCGTGCGCCGAAGTTGCTTGGGTAGTCAAAAATGGACGCCGACCGGCGAGTTACGCAGTTCTCAGTTGCTTTAAGCGTTTTACTTAATTTTGCGCCTAGTTTTCAGGCTCAAAAAGTGCTTAAAACGTACGCAGGAACTTGTCCGCTATGCCTGCAGAGTCTGACATGTTTGACGAGCGATCCCTGCTTCAACAAACCGTGCCGAAAGCAGGTGGTCTGGGCGACGGCTCTGAGCAGCGCGCGGTCCCGAAGCGCGGTCGCCGCCGTTATTGTTGCGTGGTTAATTGCCTCGAACATGGGGGTAAGGATCCTAATGTGCGGTTTTACTGGTTCCCCTGAAAGCCGTACGAAGTGGAGCGACGGAACCGCTGGATACGTGCCGTCCGACGCGTGAAGTGAGTACGCGAGCAAAACGTGGTTTGCAACGTAACGTGCTGATTACTTTTCGTACGCGTGTGCACGCGTTTATATATGTATATATTCCCTGTGTGCAGTCCAGACGGCACGCCGTGGCTGCCGACGGCGATCACGAGGATATGCAGCCGGCATTTCGTGCGAAGCGAGAAAAACGATGCCATGAGTCACCCTGCGTATGTGCCTACGATTTTTCCGGCAGCTTACAGCCGGCTGCTTCCAGCGGCCGGCTGTAAACATTGCGCGCCGTCGCTTCTCGACCGCCACCGCACGCTGACAGAATTTGACGAATTCCCTAGAAGCAAATGTAGAAAATTACAACCGTGCATGGGGAAAAAGTGTGTTTGCGACTGAATGCGGCAGAAAACGGCACACGACGCGAATGCGCTCATTCGGGCCGCCGACGGCTAGCCTTCGTCTGGACCTTTCTTGATTCCGTTTCGTCGTGTAATGCAAATCATGTCGGTTTTCTTAACAGCAATCTTTTCGTTTATGCACTGTCGTTAATCGCGCGAGCATGCCTCGTAAAACTTAACTCGAGTTCAACGTCGTATGAGATTCGCTGCACTTGCGAGTTGCAGAGCGCCGAAATGGTTCCTTTAATCTCCTGCACGTCGTAAACATACTTGATGTTGACAAGCTTCTTGCGTTTACGCAGATTGCTTGGCCTGAAGAACTCAGCCACGCCAGAAACTGGCCGAGATCCAAAGCGCAGCACAACCGACAGCGGCGGCTCCATTGCGCATCTGAGCTTATAGTGCTGCATGAGGCCGCCTGTCTGACTACTCGAAACCAAAGAACTTGTCGTAGGGGGCGCTTTTTAGCACCGTTTTCGCAGCGCCGCCTGGGCAGCCAGTCAGGCCTATAGCGCAACCTGCGAGGCTTCCGGGCTAAGAGCACCCCACGTGATTCTACGCGCCATCACGTGACTGCCGACTGTTTTCAACACCAGGAGCGCTAGGAGCAAAGGAGGGAGCCTTGGCTTCCGAGATGGACGGTGCGCTATCTCGGAGGTGATGGCATAGTTGGTAAGAATGGCAGACTGGGCTTGTTTGTTTAGCAAACTTGAAGTGTAAGGCGCGGCAACGACAACGGACAGTACACACACATTTGTTACACCGCGTGATGGGCATATAAACTGTGATGTTTTCGAAATAAAGATTGTTGAAAGTGGCGCTCTGTGTGTGCAACGTTTTTAGCACCAATATAGTTTCGCAGCTCCGCTCTCGTGCTGGCGCACGCGGCCGACGCGTGAACTTACGGCGCTGCGGTTCCATTTTGCTTCACTTGCCGTGGCCCCCGGGATCGGATACGGCAACGCTAGGGAACCAGCGCTGGAGTTTGGATGGATGGATGCTATGAGCGTCCCCTGTATAACGGGGCGGTGACAAGTGTGCCACCAGGCTCGACAAAAAAAAAAAACCGTTTAATATTTTTTTTTCTTAGCGTTGGCCTAGTGTCTTTACTTCAATTAAACCTATTTTACTCCAGAAAGAAAAACGTAAGTTTTCAGCTCCGTTCTCTGCCCTTTACGGCATAATGTCCTTATTTTTTTTCCAATATTTATTTTTGTCCTTTCTATAGTTTTCTGCCACCAATACTCTAACCATCTTTTATTTATTTCAATCGCGGGTGTGTTCAGCTTTCCATTGTCTCTAAAACCCAAGGCGTCATGTAGGATCGTGCCCAAACGTACACCTGGGTCGATGTCTCCACATTCAATCAGAAAATGCTCCGCCGTTTCCTGATCTTCTCCGCAGCACGTGCATTGTTGTTCTTTACTGAATCTCGCTTTATAACTACCCGTTCTAAGGCAACCCGATCTCGCATAAAACAGTAAAGCGCTTCCCATTGAATTATCGTAAAATGCCTCCCTCCTTATTTCATTTTTGCTCTTTCGGTAGTTACTCAAAGCCGGTTTTTTCTCCATAGCTGCCGTCCAGTAAATCCTCTCCGCCTTTCTGACTTTTCGCTTAATGTTCTTTGTTGACATACTGCTTATACTACCAGCCGTATATTTACTAGTGAGCCTCCTAGTTCTTTTTCTCCACCCTGTGTCCACGCTCTTCCTATACAAGTAACGGAACACCTTCTCTGCCCATCTACTCTCCTTCATATTCCTTAGCCTTTCTTCGAACCTTATTTCGCTCTGAGCCTCCCTCGCCTCCAAACCTGCCCATCCCCTATCGCCCTTTATAGCCTCATTTGTCGTCTTCCCGTGAGCACCCAACGCGAGGCGTCCCACAGTCCTTTGATTTATATCCATCCCCGATTGCATCTCTGCCCTCATGCACACCACTGAGTTCCCAAAAGTAAGCCCCGGAACCATTACACCTTTCCACAGACCTCGAAGCACCTCGTACCTATTGTATCCCCACAATGCTCTGTGCTTCATTATTGCAGCATTCCTCTTTCCCTTTCCTGCCGAGGCTTTTCCCTGTACCTCCATGTACCTGTCACCCTCATTTATCCATACTCCGAGGTACTTGTATTCGCTCACCCTCGGTATTTCTTGGCCCTGTATTGACACTGCCTGATCACAACGATCATTGAATACCATCAATTCACATTTTGTTACACTAAATTCTAGTCCTAGAGCTTCCCCTTCCCTTCCGCATATATCCGCCAGCTGCTGTATATCCTCTCGACTGTCAGCAAATAAGACAATATCGCCAGCATAAAATAATCCTGGAAGCTTCTGCTCAGTCATCACGCCGCCCTGTTTGTGTGACAGATTAAAACCAAAGTTGCTACCTTCTAGCGCTTTTTCCATATTCACCATGTACAGCATGAATAACAGCGGGGACAAAGGACATCCCTGTCTCAGCCCCTTGCTAATCTAAACGTTCTCTTTGCTACTCATTCCTTCCCATTCTATGCAAACTGTATTTTCTCGGTATATCTCCCTCAAAAGCTGTATACAGTCGTCACCTATGCCCACTTCTTTCAATATATCCCACAAAATTTCCTGATTAACGTTGTCGTACGCCCCAGTGATGTCTAGAAAAGCCATGTACAAGGGCCTATTTTCTATTTTAGATATTTCTATACACTGAGTGAGAACAAACAGGTTATCGTCTAACCGCCTGTCGACTCGAAATCCCTTCTGGAGTTCTCCCAAAATATCGTTGTGTTATGCCCACTTTTGTATTTTCATTTTTACTGCTTGCATCGCCAACCTGTATAGTACCGATGTAATGGTTAGTGGTCTATACGAGCGAATGTTATCCTTTTCTCCCTTGCCTTTATAGATTAAGTTCATCCCCGTAGGGGCGTCTGTGGAAGCAGGCGTTTGGTGTGTAGCGACACCACGGACCCGAGCTAATGGGGGGGGTTTCGACCCCCTCCCACGCCTAGCCGTGCGTGGCTGTGCCGTGTCCGGGGAAAAGGGGATCCTGGGGGTTGAGCCGACGCCGGGTGCTTGGACCTTTGTGGCCCCCCGGCAGAGGCAACACACCCCTTTGGCCACGCTTCACGTAGACGGCACCCCTGAACTGACCCACCCAGGGGAAATCGGCAGTCGCCTTTTCCTGTCTCTCTCTTCCTACACCTTCGCCTTTTGTCACTCGCTTTTAATCCTTCCTGTCTTCTCCTCACTTCTGTCTACTTCCGTTTTTTCCTGGCGGCAAGGGTTAACCTTGTGTGGATGACCAGTCTTGGCTCACCATATATGGTTATAGCGGTGGTGTACGGCTGGCGCTGGCAGGCTTGTCTTCGCACGTCTCCTGTCGCGTCCCCTTGTTGGGCTCGGTGGTGGGCGGTTGGCACCGTCGCCGAAACACAAACACATGCTATGTTAAGTTCATCTTTTTCGAAAACCTATCGTACCCTCAAAAGGGTACGCACCGAAGCATCCCTGCAGCTTTTCCCCAAGACCCACGAACATTTTCCAAAGTACCACGTTGTCCACAGCGAGCAGTCAGATGAAAAAGCCAGAACCATTTCACCATTTCTGGTAGCAAAAAGTCTTACGGAAAAACTAGGACCAGGTTACAAGGCGACTAAGATGGCCAGTGGCGATCTACTCTTTGAGCTCAAAGACAGAAAACAGTACGAAAACCTCACTAACCTTACATCATTCGGAAGCATTCCTGTCACAGTCACCCCACATAGGTCCATGAACGCCGTCCGTGGTGTCGTCTCAGATGAAGACCTCTTGAACCTCTCCGAACCTGAACTTCTTGATGGTTGGAAACAACAAAATGTCGTCAACGTTCAAAGAATCAAAATAAGAAGGGACAACCTAGAGAAACCAACCAAACACATAATACTAACATTTGGATCGAGCGAACTACCGGAGACCATAGAAACAGGCTACACAAAACTAAGAGTCCGCCCATACATTTCCAATCCACGAAGATGTTTCAACTGCCAAAAGTATGGACACAGCTCTCTAACATGCAAAGGACAACCCACGTGTGCCAGGTGTGCTTCTAAAGACCACGTGTCAGAGAAATGTGAGGCTGCAGCTCACTGTGCCAACTGCGGTGATGATCACCCCGCATACTCACGATCCTGTGTTGCATGGAAGAAAGAAAAGGACATTATTTCTTTGAAAGTGAGAGAAAACATCTCCTTTAGAGAAGCCAGGAAAAGATGCGCACCCTTCTATGGCACAACTTATGCGGATGCGCCGCGTCAGGGAGCAGCGTCGCACCGACCTCCGCCACTCGCCCGGCCCGTCCTGAGCGGACCGTCGGCTGTGGCACCTGCCCCCAAGGCGGCAGTAGTTCAGGCTACTCCGCCAGCTTGCGAACAGAGCCCCGCGACTCCAGGGTCGTCGGGTCTCAAGGCCTCGTCTCACCAGGCGAGGCCTCAAATCCGAACTGCCAGCTCGCGCGTGCGGGCATCCAGTGCCTCGCAAGAGGCAATGGACACGACGTCGGCACCTCAGGTGCCTAAAGAAAGGCGCGGCTCTTCCGACTGCGCCAAGAAAGCAAAACAAGTCATCACGGGGCCGGACGGTGGTCCTGCCTCCTGAAAGAGATTATAATACACGTGAACAATCGTCAGTTTCTTACTGTACACATAGCACCATTTCATGTACAATATGGATCCACAAATAATACAATAGAACATAAGAGGTCTTCTTAGGAACCTCGATTACATACAAGAACTCCTCCACGAATACAATCCAAAAGTGCTGTATGTACAGGAGACACACCTGAAATCCAAACATACGAACTTTCTATGTCAATACGCCATTTTCCGAAAAGACCGCGATGATGCCGTGGCGTCATCTGGTGGCGTAGCCATTATAGTAAACAGAGTGTAGCATGTACTCACCTAAAACTTCAAACATCCCTTGAGGCAGTTGCCATCCGAGCTGTTCTCTTAAATAGACTCATTACCATTTGCTCACTGTACATACCACCTCATCATCATCTCCACAAAAGGGACCTACAATCATTATTAGATGAGCTCCCAGAGCCCTATTTGCTTCTTGGGGATTTTAATGCGCACAGTGTTCTTTGGGGCGATTCTCGCTGCGACGCTCGAGGACGCCTTATTGAAGAGCTCCTTTTTTCCTCGAAGTTATGTCTTTTTAATACGAAGGAGCCCACATATTTTAGCCTCGCAAACAATTCATACTCTTCCATAGATCTTAGCATTTCATCGCCGTCGCTTTTAACCTATTTTAAGTGGAATGTTCTTAAAAACCCCTATGGAAGTGACCATTTCCCGATAATTCTAAGTGCGCCGAACCAAAAGAACCACCTTCCACGGGCTCCTCGGTGGAAGCTCGACTCAGCCGATTGGGAGCGGTTCCGAACTATTACTCACGTGACGTGGGCCGAGATGTCCGGTCTTACAATAGAAGATGCTGTGAAGTATTTTTTTTGCTACTAAAGTCACCCCTCGCGTAACAATCGTGATCGCTTACAATCGAGCAAACACCGTATTCAGGCTGCGGTGTGCGCTTGGCGGCGTTCATCGTATTGCCGTGTGTCTTATTTTCTTGTCTTCGGGCTTCACCTGCAAAGACTGTTTGGAATGCTCCGCGCAGACCGCGATGCGATGTTCCAGAAGCGGCATGATTGTTTTAGATCTTTCCGTTAATATTGTGCACGGTACGCGAATAGTCTAAAGATTACGTGGCCACCAGCGATAACGCTGGAACATCCGAAAGAACATGTATAAAAGCCGACACGCTTTACCACTTGTCAGAAATATTGACGGACGACGCTCCGACTGACTCGTTTCACGCCCACAAGTTCGGCCAAATAAAGTTTCATTTTCGACACGCCCACTGCTGCCTTCGTTAACGTAACAACCCCGTGACAATATACAGTACAGTATAGGTAGATGCATTTATGCACACTTATCACAATTTCACTATGTTCCCATTCTGCATGTACTTACATGTGGTGCTAAACGCTCCAGCGATGCGAGCAAGGGAAACCGAAACTGGAACTGAAATTGGCTGCAAGATGCCGAACTACTTGCGTAGTAACAAAAATGTGCGGATGCTGCGCCTCCGTAGCCTTCACTGCAACGCTAATATAAGTTGTCGCCGAGTGTAGTTGGATAAAAATGACAAAAAGAAGCGCGCGCGGCAATATTCTAAGTGCGATTACGTGCTGCCTACAGAATGCAGACGGCGCTACCAAGGGAGTGAAACTTCCTATACCATCCATGGAACGCGATATTCGCTTGCAGCGCCGGACGAACACCTGGTGTTTGGGGGCGGTACTAAAACATGGCGGCGCATTGCAGACACGCACTGGGGGACGCCATCTTGATGAGGACTGGTTATCCGAGTGGCGGGGGAAGGGGGATTTAGCGCCAAATTCAATTGGGATGCACAAGCCAAATTGAGCGAATGGAAGGTATTCAGATGGTGAGCGCGCGACCTTCGTCCTGTTGCGCAACCCGCCGCATGATCAAAACAACAATTGTTGCGTTCTGATTGATGAAGGTTTGCCCATCCACCTATTTTTGCACCACTTATTCTAAGTAAGACTTTATTTTTGTTCACGTGTACACATAAATTAAACACGAAAAAAGAGCAGAGTTTGAATGTTTTATTGCCTAAACGTACCATTCATACAGTAAAAACGCAACTTGAATATTTTACGTTTTTAGTCGCATACAAAAGTCGCTTCCTGATATGCCGTGCAAGCGTAGAAAAACAAAACAAGCAGCATGCAGATCGTACCTTTCGTCCGCCGGGATCCGAAAGAATTTTATCCGGTGTGGCTGGAAAAATTTTGACACCACTCAGCACAGCACGATTTGTGATGACGGCGCGAATCTATTCATGCGTCTGTTTCGTTGGAGCTTGCAAGGGTTTCGCTGAAACAAACTTTACGGTACTAAAAGCGGCCTTTGGGACACCGTAGGCCGTAGCATACATGGGCGCGCGACAAGAAACGCCCCTTTTTCGCCGTGAGAGATAGGACGGCACAGTTCCCGTTTTCCACTCCAGGTGGCGCTCGTATTTTCGCAATCTCAAACTGCAACCTTTAGGCTCACTTGCGTATTAAAAACTTCGGAGTTAATAAGTAACCTGGTTATAAATGTAATATGGAACAACAACGTTCATTTATGCTCGTAAGTAGTACAGCCCCCACACATTAGGATCGCTTTGGTCACGGGACAGAAAAACCGCGAAGTTTCATCCCCCTGGCGCTACTATCGCTTCCAAATTTTCGTCCCCACTGGCTTGGGTGCGTCCAGTGGGCTGCTCGCCAGTTGACGTTCGCTCATCGCCGTACGCAGACGCGACTGGCGCGTTTCTCGTAGGTTCTCGGCCGGTTGATTGTGTGTGGTCCGATGTGGTAGCAACTTGCTGCTCAGAGGAGCCAAGGGCGTATCTGGGAGGTTGGTGGATTATTGAACGTGGCCTTGTCACCTGCACGTATTCAATGAATTCAGAAGACGCGCTTCGTGCGGTTGCGTTAGCTGCGCGGCGTGAAGGGTCAGGCAGTTCGTCGTCGCTCTTCGCACAGCTGAGACGCGCTGAGCGCGTTTGTCATACACTCGGGTGCGGTTGAACGTGGTTTTATCGCCGATTGCTGCTTGTCGGAAGAGCTCGGACGCGTCAAGCGTTTTTCTCGTGGGTACGCGGGTGGTTGAATATGGTGTGATTGCGATATGCTCGCACTTCGAAGAGCTAAGGAGCGCAGAGCGCGTTCCCCACAGATGCCCGCGCGGTTGAACGTCGCGTGGTCGCCAGTTGCTGTTTGTTCTTAGATGAGTGCGGACGCGGTAAGCGTAAGCGTGTTTCCTGCATATTTTCGCACACTTGGCCGTAATGTGGTCGCAACTTGCTCGCTGTTCGAAGATTGGAGATGCGCTAAGTGCGTTTTCCGTGTTCTTAGGAACTGTTAATCGTGGTGTGTTCACCATTAGCTGGCTGTTCGAGCAGTTGGAAACGGAAATGAAGACGTTCAATGACGCGCGAATCGTGCTTCCGACAGATCAGCAGGCTATTGAACGTGTTGTTTACTTAGCTCCAGATAGGCCAGTGCCTCAAATTTTGGCTGCAAGGCTTCATAAACTCTACTGACTGAGTTGTGGTGTTCGCCTGTAGTTTCGTGTTGGAAATGCGATGCATATGCTAACGCAGACACGGCACTAGGATGTTTGCCCAGTCTTTCATCAGCACAAGTACTCGTAAAAACCACATAATCGCGCGGCGTAATAGTGTTTGTCCCGAATGTCGTACGTCAAAGGCGATGAATGGAGATTTCGCTTCAAAGTGTTTGTGCGTGTGCCCCTTGTTGCCTGGCGCCGATGAGGTGTGCGCATCGTGTTTGATGTATTAAATGCAAAGAAAGCGGTCGCAGGCACGGCGCTTGGGTGTTTGTCCTACATGTGCTCAAAGCCTTGAAAAGCGTACTCTCCGGTCGCTTTTTCCGTACCGGCAAGATGGAATAGTTTGATGCAGTACCCCCCCCCCCCCCCGCAGGGGCGTCTGCGCAAGCAGGCGTTTGGTGTGTAGCGACACCACGGACCCGAGCTAACGGGGGGGGTTTCGACCCCCTCCCACGCCTAGCCGTGCGTGGCTTTGCCGTGTCCGGGGAAAAGGGGATCCTGGGGGTTGAGCCGACGCCGGGTGATTGGACCTTAAAGGCCCCCCGGCAGAGGCAACACACCTCTTTGGCCCTGGCTTCACGTAGACGGCACCCCTGGGCTGACCCACCCAGGGGAAACTGGCAGACGCCTTTTCCTGTCTCTCTATCTCTCTCGCCTCATCTTCGTCTTTCTCTCTCACTTTTAAACTTTCCTGTCTACTTCTCCCTTCTCGTTACTTCCGATTTTTCCTGGCGGCAAGGGTTAACCGTGTGTGGCTCCCAACCTTGGGTAGACCATATTAGGTTATAGTGACGGCGTACTGCTGGCGTTGCGCAGACTTTTCACATGTTCTGCCACGTCCCCCTGTTGGGCTCCGTGGTGGGTGGTAGGCGCCGTTGCCGAACAAGCGACTTTTTCCATGGGACCCCCGAACCCCTCTTCCACCGATCGTGCCCCAAAAAGGGTACGCACCGATGCATGTCAATTCTTTTGGCCGAAAAACAACGGCACTTTTCCGAAATACCACGTGGTTCACTGTGAGCAACCATCTGAAAAAGCTAGAGCCATTTCACCTTTTCTTGTTGCTAAGTGCTTGAAAGATACCATAGGAACGGGTTATAAGGCCACAAGGATGGCAAGCGGGGACCTACTCCTCGAATTAAAAGACAAGGAACAGTACCTTCATTTGTCACATCTAGTCGCGTTTGGAAACATCCCCGTCTCTGTGAGCGCGCATAGGACCATGAACACTGTCAAAGGTGTAGTGTCCGATGAGGACCTGATTGGCCTCAGCGAGGAAGAACTACTAGAGGGATGGAAAGATTCAAATGTCACTCATGTCCAAAGGATCAAGATAAGGCGCGACAACACCGAAATACTGACCAAGCATTTCATACTTACTTTTGCCTCCAGCACACTGCCCGAGGCCATAGAAAACGGCTACGTCAAGCTTGCTGTACGACCATTCATACCAAACCCGCGGCGATGCTTTAAATGTCAAAGATTTGGTCACGCGTCTCAAGGCTGCCGAGGGCAGCTCACCTGTGCAAAATGCGGAACGACGGGTCATTCTGTTGATGACTGCGCTGGCGATGGGACTCACTGCGCGAACTGTGAAGGTGATCACCCTGCGTACTCCAGGGCCTGCCCGGCCTGGAAGAAAGAGAAAGATATACTCACGATAAAAGTAAAAGAAAACATCACGTTCCGCGAAGCACGACAACGAGTTTCATCGTCATTTCCAGCAAGAACATCTTTTGCCGAAGTGGTGCGACGGGGGGCAGCACCACAACGGCTTATCGCGGTTGCCCGGACCACTCGCAACGTGCCGAGGCAAACGCCACCCGCCCCCATGGTCGGAGCAGCGAAGGCTGCCCCGCCTACTCTGAATCTGACCACACCGGTGGCCACTACAAGCTCCGGCACCGTAGAGGCCAAGGAGAGCACATCGCCCTCCGGCTCGGTGGCGTCCAGACTTCGTCACACCAGGCGAAGTCACCACCTGCCAAGCCAGAGATCCCGGCGACTCCAGGGTCGTCGGGTCACACGACCACGCCTCGCCAGGCGAGGTCAGACAAACAGGCCAGCAGCTCGCATACGCGGGCGTCCAGTGCCTCAAACGAGGCAATGGACACAACTCCGGTGCCTCTGGTACCGAAAGAGCGGCGTAGCTCCCTGGAGCGCGCTAAGAAAACCAAAAAGCCGATAATGGGGCCCGACGACGGCCCTGCTACTTGAGCTCTAAATTTCGACCTAAACAACACTCACTTCCTTCTCGTACACACAGCACTACCTGACATCCGATATGGAAGCACAAATTATACAATGGAACGTGAGAGGACTGCTTAGAAATCTCGACGATGTCCAAGAACTCTTACACAAACATACACCAAAGGTGCTGTGTGTACAAGAAACACACCTAAAATCCAAACACACGAACTTTGTACGCAGCTACATTATTTTCCGGAAGGACCGGGTTGATGCCATCGCGCCATCCGGGGGTGTAGCCGTTATAGTTAATCAAGGAGTAGCATGCACACATTTACCACTTCGAAGTTCCCTTGAGGCAGTGGCTGTTCGAGCGGTTCTTTTGAACAAACTCGTCACCATTTGCTCTCTCTATATACCTCCACATTACCAAGTGCAAAAACATGAATTTCAGTCTTTAATAGATGAGCTCTCTGAACCTTATCTTGTACTTGGGGACTTTAATGCGCATAGCTGTCTATGGGGTGACTCCCGCTGCGATGCACGAGGTCGTCTAATTGAACAGTTCCTTTTCTCTTCCGGCACGTGTCTCTTGAATAAAAAAGAGCCAACATACTATAGCCTTGCGAACAATACCTACTCGTCCATAGACCTCAGCATCACATCTCCATCACTTATGCCATAGATGAAACTGTAGACTACAGCTTTTTTGATTGATGCTGCAATAAAGTGTATCCCACAAGCAGCTGGGCTGCCCGGCAAACGACGTGTGCCATGGTGGAACACTTAGTGTCGAAACGCGCGCAAAAAACAAAATAAAGCATGGAGGCTGCTTCGGGACTCGCCGACAGCCGAGAATCTGGACAGTTTTAAAAACATAAAGTCACAAGGCAGGAGAACTCGCCGACAGGCAAGAAGACAAAGTTGGCAGAAATTTTTATCGGGAATTAACTCATACACACAAGAGGCTAAAGTCTGGAACATGGTTAGTAGGGTAGCAGGCCGACAAGCACATTCACTTCCCCTAGTTAACACACAAGGTGACAGCTTGGAAGACCAGGCGAACTTCCTAGGTGCACACTTCTAACAGGTGTCGAGCTCGTCACACTACACGGAAGCTTTCCAACGATACAAAACAAGAATCGAAAAAGTGAAACTAGAGCGTAAATCCGCAAAAGACGAAGCATACAATAAACCTTTCTGCATAGCTGAGCTACAAGCATCGCTTAATTGCTGCAATAATTCCGCCCCAGGCTCCGACCGTGTTGTATATGAAATGTTCAAACACCTGCCATCTGAAACACAGAAAACCCTCCTGTCCCTATATAATGCTGTTTGGTTTTCCGGTGAGATCCCCTCGGCCTGGAAAGAAGCCATTATTATTCCTATTCCAAAACAGGGCAAGGACCCATCCTCCGTTGCGAGCTACAGGCCCATTGCACTAACAAGCTGCCTGTGTAAACTTTTTGAAAAGATGATAAACCGCCGACTTATACATTTCCTCGAAGCAAACAAATCACTTGACCCATACCAGTGCGGTTTTCGAGAGGGTAAATCTACCTCTGACCACCTTATCCGTATCGAGGCACAAATTCGCGACGCTTTTGTTCACAACCAATTCTTCCTTTCGGTGTTCCTCGATATGGAAAAGGCCTACGACACCACA
Organism: Rhipicephalus sanguineus; assembly: GCF_013339695.2. NCBI lineage: Eukaryota > Metazoa > Arthropoda > Arachnida > Ixodida > Ixodidae > Rhipicephalus > Rhipicephalus sanguineus. The sequence goes on from NC_051186.1 coordinate 136,394,248, forward strand.
TGGCGCTTTGGAATATTAAGAGACCTATCCCACTTAGGTGTCCGAGGAAAGATGTTGACCATAATCGAAAGCTATTTGTCCAATCGCACGTTCCGTGTTCGAGTGGGTAATGCCTTGTCCCGAATATTTGTCCAGGAAACTGGAGTGCCGCAAGGTGGTGTCCTGAGTTGCACACTTTTTATTATAAAAATGAATTCCCTACGTCTGTGTATTCTACGGAATATGTTTTATTGCACATATGTCGACGACGTGCAGATCGGTTATAAATCTTGCAACCTTTCAATGTGCGAGCGGCAAGTGCAACTTGCTTTAAACAAGGTAACCAAATGGGCAGACGAGAACGGGTTCAGCCTTAACCCGCAAAAAAGTACTTGTGTGTTATTCTCAAGAAAGAGAGGCCTCCATCCCGATCCGGACATTGATCTGGATGGTCAGCGGCTGCCTGTGAAAACGGAGCATAAATTCCTCGGCGTAATTCTAGACACGACACTAAGCTTCATATCACACATAAAGTATATAAAAACAAGTGCTTAAAAACCATGAATATTCTAAAGGTGTTGTCACGCACTACGTGGGGTAGTGACAAGAAGTGTCTGATGAATCTTTATAAAAGCCTCATACACACGCGCCTGGATTATGGGGCGATAATATATCAGTCTGCGACACCAAGCGCGTTGAAGATGCTTGACCCTGTCCACCACTCGGGCATTCGTCTTTCTACGGGTGCTTTTCGCACCAGTCCCGTGGAAAGCCTCTACGTCGAATCGAACGAGTGGTCGCTCCACCTGCAGCGATCCTACATGTCGTTTCTATACTATCTCAAAGTGAACGCAGACAAAGAACACCCCTCACACCCCACAATAAATGATTTATCTAGTTCTGCCCTTTTCGACCACCGTCCTTCGGTGCGACAGCCCTACTCACTTCGTGTGAGGGGCTTGGCTGAGGAAACGGGTGTGCCACTTTTCGAACACTGTCTATTGGCTCCTGCTGCACAACTACCGCCGTGGCGGTGGCAGCTTATAGACTGCGATCTTTCTTTCATGGAAGTAACGAAACACGCGTCTATTGCACATATTCGTACATACTTCCTTGAACTACAACACAAATACACTTGTGCAGATTTCTTTACAGACGCCTCAAAGTGCAATACTTCTGTGTCTTACGCAGCCGTTGGGCCATCCTTTACGGATTCCGGTATTCTACACCCTGAATCAAGTATCTTCACGGCAGAAGCTTACGCGATACTTGCTACCGTTAAACACACTCAACAATTAAAACTACAAAAGGCAGTGATTTACACAGATTCTCTAAGCGTGGTAAAAGCTTTAAAAATTCAGAAAAGACACAAAAACCCCGTCTTTGTCTCGCTGTATTCTCTTTTAAGCACGATCTACGCACTCGAACAACATGTCGTAGTGTGCTGGGTGCCAGGGCACCGCGAGATTCAAGGCAACGTGTTTGGCGGACCAGCTAGCAGCATCCGCCCACGAAAACACATCCTTAGCTATTCCCCCACTAGACCTAAAACACGTCCTGAAAAGAAAGCTCAGAGCCTTTTGGCAAACCACATAGGATATGCATACACGAAATAAGCTACACGTTGTCAAACCGCATCTGGGTAATTGGCCGCCAGTATCAAAATCACGCCACAGAGAAGTTACACACTGCAGACTTAGGATCGGTCACACATACAGTACACACACACACCTTCTGTCCGGTGGCGAGCCACCTTTGTGTGATAGACGTGGGCAGCCACTCACTGTCCTTCACGTCCTCATCCAGTGCAAGGAACTCGATGCTATAAAAAAAAGCACTTTTCATTACCCTACCGACAGCAATTTCCACTTCACCCTTCAATGTTCATCGGTAGGGACCCGCTTTTTACATATCAGTCACTGTCTGTTTTTTTAAACGATGTACCCAGTTTTCATGTCATATATCAAGGTGATCCGTAGCACGGCCTCTAAACAGAGGTCGCTGCTGCGGTGAATACGTTAAAGACAGCACTTGTCTCGCGGCCCTTGGACTCAAGGGCATTGACGAGGCATTCGTGCTGATGTCATATCTTCATAGTTTTATTCTTGCGACCACTTGTCATTCATTCCACTACACATATTTCACGTCACTCTCATGATTTATATATATATATATATATATATATATATATATATATATATATATATATATATTTTACCCGCCTTTAGCGCCAGGAATTTTAAGGCCCCTATACAGCTACTTACCGCAACCATTGTTCACATCCTTTATCTGATGAACTGGCGCTCTTTGGCCATCAATTGGCCCTTGCGCCATTAAACACCACATATCATCATCATCATGGGTGCAGTACCCCCTTTTTTTGACATACAGAGCTGCCTTGAGAGGTCAGTTTTCGCTTTTCGTTGCAGCCACTTTTGACTTACAGGAAAAAAGAACATACTTCTTCCCTCCGTCATAGGAATCGGTTTAACATGAAAGTGAAACGATTCCTTACAGAAGTTGTTGAATCTTTACCGTACATTGATATAATAGAGCTTGCTGAATGTCTATTGTTGTTCGGCAGCTATAGCACCGTATCCGCCTCGTGCGCTGGTATGGTGGCGCCACCGCCCGGCTGAGGCGGTTGCACCCTCTCCCAACCCCCCATAGGATCCCATGCATTTTGAATGAAGTTTGCAATTCCGTTGCGCAAAAGCAAGCTAGCGCCATCTCTCGACAATACGCCACACCGACGATGCAACATCTCTTCTTGCTTCCACCGATATGCCATGCTCTAGGTGACCCCTCTTTCCACTTTCTTTTATTTCTTTCGGTGGCCGTGAGAGCGCGCGCTGTGCACTGTGAAGTCGACAGTGCACCCGACAAGGCCGGCTGGGCTCGTCGCTTTTGTCGCGTCTTCCTTGGACGTTGCAACGTTAGTATTGTGTAAGGCGGTGGCCACACGTCGGACTATGAACCCTGATTTCGTTCAGCTGCCACCTCATCAACGGCAATGTTTCAGACGCCTCAGTTGTTTACTTTTGTCCGTTGGTTGCTGGACAAGATGGCCTCCTGCAAGACCGCGTTTTTCCAAGTCAGCTGTGTGTGTAGTTCTCGGCGTAGCAGCAGTTTGATGACGCAAGGAGGTCAACTGGTGCTACATCGTTGGAACAGCTGAAATGACTGCAAGCTTGACGGCATTGTGCCAGAATATTCTAGCGTACTGTACGCGCACGATTGTGTTACACCTCAAACACCACGCTTGGCCTCGCGCGTCAACCTGATACGACTGTGTGCAACGAGTGTGTTGTTATCGTTGTTGCGCCGGTTAATATCCTATTGCAAATGGAATAGCGTTTTTGCAAAGATAAGTGAAGCTGTAAGTAGTTGCCCTTCTATATGCTCGCTACTCCACGAACATTACTTCTAGAATCGCATTTTATGTTGAGTTGCACGTGCTAAAGGAGAATCTAGCATACGAGATACATTACACGCGTGCGCATTTCCTATTGACGGTTTCGCTGTTTACTAACACAGGCCCTGGACCGCTTCCGGTTTCGTGCGCTGGCGTTGGCTAGCAGAATTGGCGGGGAACAACAGCCTTGGCGAGTAGCCGGAAGAGTTTCAACACTTTTATCACTGTGTCTAGCAAAATATTTGAATTAAATATTCTTCTAAGCTACACACAACACTGAAAGAGTTATTCCTTAACTATAAGCGCCTTTCTTTTATGTGAAAGCGGAAAAAGAGTATTCCCTTATAGTGACAAAACTTAAAACAACGCTTTACGCTTCGGTGTTGCAGAATAACAAATGAGGTGACCGGAAGTTTCTTGGGGTACACCACGTGCTCCTGCCAACGCAATCTTGAAACAAGTCTGAGGAATGCCATGCTCAATTTAAAGCGCATGTGTTAGAGGATTGTGGCTTCCATGGTGAAAGTGATTAGATATTCCGAAATATGTGATTGCAATGCAGTTAAACTTTCTCATATGTTAACAATGTCTGTGAACAAAAAAAAAACGTTGTGTGAATGTTTCTTGGTCATTTGCTAAAGTACTTTCACGTATTATTATGCAGCTGTGTGACGGCTGTTAAAACTTTCAGCAAGTTAGATATCGGTTTTCTTGGCCTAGTTGAGTGTTACGAGTGTTGGGCGAAGATAAAAACGCGTGTCTTTTGTGCGCTTCTTAAAGGGGCCCTGCAACACTTTTCGAGCATGCTCAAAAAGCGCTGCCGATCGGTAGTCGAGGCTCCCGAGAACACGCGAGCCAAATATTATAGCGATGCGCACGGCCTGGAATTTACAATAAATTCTCAAAGTCAGCTGAAAATCGCTCCCTCTTCTCTCGACAAATGATGTATTAGACCGCAAAGTATGACGCGATTGTCGGCAGTTCCACCATTGGCTGATGTTATAATCACGATAACACCCTCATTATTACTTTCGTTGTTAATTTTGAGTTCAATAAGTAGATAATATGTATGTTTATATTGTAACGAACAATTCAGGTAGTCTTGTGAGAACTATTTATTGAGGGCTAACTTGTCGAAAACAAGAAGCGTTCTCCCTCTTGATCGAGCGGCTCCTCACTTCTTCTTCCTCTCTCTCCTGGTCACAATCTCACGCGATCCGATCGCGTGCGGCGAAGGCGCCGTTGTCCGCTGGGAGGGCGCGCGTAGTTTAAAGACTGTTTCATGGCTTGCATCATTATTCCCCCTCCAAACGCATCGTCCCGATGCGTATGGCGGCGAGGGTGTTGACACGGTGTTAGCCGTTATCTGCGTCGGTGATGGTGGTATTCGGCACAAAGTAGAGAATGTTCACTGCCGGTCGTAATATGGCTTCATTCTGACCACATGTACAGTTTCTGTGCGACGTCGGCACCTTGATGAACTCCCTTGTCCTTCTGGCGTAACCTCGTAGTTCAAGGGGCTAATTCGGCGGAGTACTCGGTAAGGACCGAAATAACGACGAAGAAGCTTTTCGGAGAGGCCAGGGGTTCGCACGGGAGTCCATATCCATACTCGGTCACCTGGTGCATACTCGACTTCTCTTCGCCGCAAGTTGTATCGGTCCGCATCGATGCGCTGCTGTTGTCGAATGCGGTGTCGTGCCAGCTGACGTGCTTCTTCAGCCCTCTGGGTAAAATCGCTGATGTCAAGTTTGTGTTCAGCATTGTCGTTTACGGGCAGCATTGCATCCAGAGGCGTGGTGACTGTTCGGCCATAAACAAGCTGGAAGGGCGTCACTTGGGTAGTCTCTTGCAATGCGGTATTATAAGCGAATGTGGCATACGGTAGTATCCTGTCCCATGTACGGTGTTCCAAGTCTACGTATGACAACATATCGGTCAGCGTTCTGTTGAGACGCTCGATCAGCCCATTCGTTTGCGGGTGATAAGCTGTTGTTTTCCTGTGGCAAGTGTGGGTAAGCTTCATTATGGACTGCGTCAAATCGGCTGTAAATGCAGTTCCTCGGTCTGTAATAACAACTTTAGGGGCACCATGTCGTAGTACTATGGAAGTGACGAAGAATTCTGCTACTTCGATGGCTGTCCCCCTGATCAAAGAGGCTGTCTCGGCATATCGGGTTAAGTAATCTGTCGCTACTATAATCCATCTTTTTCCTAAAGATGATGTCGGAAATGGACCAAGCAGATCCATTCCTACTTGTTCGAACGGGGCCTCTGGGGGTTCTATTGGTTGAAGGAAGCCGACCGGTTTTAGTGGAGGCGTCTTGCGCCGTTGGCAATCCCGACAAGTTCTGACATAATGCTGTACCGAATGCAGTAATTTTGGCCAGTAGTACTTGGCACGAATGCGAGCGAATGTTCGACTCACTCCGAGGTGTCCTGATGAGGGGTCATCGTGACAGGCTTCCAAGATTTCGGAGCGCAAGTTCGAAGGGATGACAAGTAGGAATTTCTCGGTGCTGTGCTCAAAATTTCTCTTGTACAGGACGTTATTTCTCATCACATACGATGACAATCCCCGTGTGAAAACTCGTGGAACACGGACAGGGTGTCCTTGCAGATACCTGATGAGCAGAAGTAAATCATCGTCAGACTGTTGATGTTGAGCCATTTCTGATGTGGTGACGGCTCCAAGAAACGGACAGTCATCTGCATCTTCCGCAGGCGCAGATCCGATAGGTGCTCGTGACAAGCAGTCAGCGTCACTGTGCTTGCGGCCAGACTTGTATACTACGGTTACGTCGTACTCCTGCAGCCTCAGGCTCCATCTTGCAAGTCGCCCAGACGGGTCCTTGAGATTCGCGAGCCAGCACAGCGAGTGATGGTCGCTCACTGCTCGAAATGGTCTACCGTATAGGTATGGCCGGAATTTTCCTATGGCCCAAATAACCGCGAGACATTCTTTTTCTGTCGCCGAATAGTTAGTTTCCGCCTTCGAAAGAGTGCGGCTAGCGTAAGCAATCACTCGCTCCTCTCCGTTTTGCCATTGAACGAGGACGGCACCGAGTCCCAAGTTACTTGCGTCCGTGTGTATGTCTGTCTCCGCTTCGTCATCAAAGTGTGCAAGAACCGGGTCGCTTTGAAGCCGCTGTCGTAGTTCATGGAATGCTGTATCTTGCTCACTCGTCCAGACGAAAGGCACATCTTCCTTTGTCAGACGTGTTAGCGGTTCGGCAATCTTGGAAAAATTTTTTACGAAGCGTCTGTAATAGGCACAAAGCCCTAAAAACCGCCTGACAGCCTTTTTATCCGTGGGTCTTGGGAACTTGCCTACTGCTGCAGTCTTCTCAGGGTCAGGGCGGATGCCTTCAGAACTAACCACATGGCCCAGGAAAAGGAGTTCGCGGAAACCAAAATGGCACTTTTGTGGCTTTATCGTTAGCCCTGCTGAACTAATGGCCTTGAGAACAGTTCGTAGTCGTTCCACATGCTGATCGAAGGTGGTTGAAAAGATTACGACGTCGTCGAGATAAACGAGACAGGTCTGCCATTTTAACCCGGATAGTACAGTGTCCATCATCCGCTGAAACGTGGCAGGTGCGGAACAGAGGCCGAACGGGAGTACCTTGAACTCGTACAGCCCATCTGGAGTGACGAACGCTGTTTTCTCGCGGTCTCTTTCGTCCACCTCTATCTGCTAGTATCCACTCTTGAGGTCCAAAGAGGAAAAGAATTTCGCATCCCGTAATCTGTCAAGAGTGTCATCGATCCTTGGGAGCGGATAGACATCCCGCTTCGTGACGACGTTCAACTTTCTGTAATCTACGCAAAAGCGCAAAGTGTGGTCCTTCTTCTTTACTAGCACCACAGGCGACGCCCACGGGCTGGCTGACGGTTGTATGACGTCGTCTCGAAGCATTTCTTCAACTTGGCTTCTGATGATCTCTCTCTCTCTTGGTGACACTCGGTAGGGGTGCTGGCAAATAGGCCTCACCGAGTCCTCAACTATGATGCGGTGTTTGGCGATAGATGTCCTCTGGACTTTTGATGACGTTGAGAAACAGGAGGCGAATTCTCGTACAAGGCTCTCGATTTGCCTTTTCTGGTCCGGTGATAAGGCTGTGTCGATGCTGATGGATGCGAGTATGCAGTTTACGTTGTCAGAATTGAGTGGTGCCATATCAGAAGAGCCCAAATCTGTAATCTCAACGTAGTCGTTCAGGCGGGCGATGACGGTTCCCTTCGCCATGTGCTGCACCTCGTTTCCGAAATTAGTCAAAAAGACATTCGTGCACCCATTACGCAGCTGAACAAGACCTCGTGCCATACAGATCCCTTTTTCGAGGAGAAGCCTAGTGTTGCTGTCCGCCATTCCTTCATAGTCGCTGAATACGTTGCTTCTTACGGTGACAGCTACACTGGATCTTGGGGGTACCGTTACGTCATCATCCACAATCTGGAGCGCGTCGTATTGCTCTTCACATTCGAATGTCGCAATGGCGCGCTTCGTGGAGAAGGACACGGACGCTTCCTGCAAATTTATAACTGCACCGTTCGCCTGCAAAAAGTCCATTCCAATAATTAAACCCCTTGAGCATTCCGACAGGACAATGAAGCTGGCGACGTACGTGAAGCCACGTATTCCAATTCTAGAAGTACACCTGCCGGCTGGGTCGATCAGGTGTCCTCCTGCCGTTCGCACTTGCGGTCCTGTCCAAGGAGTCAACACTTTTTTCAGTTTTCTGGCAAGCTCTCTACTCATAACTGAATTGTCTGCACCTGTGTCCACTAAAGCAGTAATTTCACAGCCGTCTATAAGCACACACAAATCGGAAGCAACGTTACTGTTTCTGCACCCGCGCTCGTGTCCGTCGTCATATCCCGAAATCAGCGTTGGAGGTTCTGTTGTGTCGGCAGCGGCCTTACCTCCACAGGTCGCCGATTTTAGTTTTCCCGAAGCGGGCTTTGGGAACGTCGCCTTGGGGAACTTGAAGATGGACGCGGGCTTGGTGATCTATACCTCAGTGGTGCTGTTGAGCGAGGCTGATGCTGTTGTGAGGTGTGAAGGCTTTGACGCGTCGACAAGTACTCCTGGATCGCAAAAGGGCGTTCTCCGTTTCTTGGGCAAGGAGCGTTTACGGAGAAACCCCGAAGTCCCGCTCGGCGGTATTCGCACATCCGGTACAGGTGGCCAGCTTCGCCGCAGTGACAGCAAAGCGGGATTCGATCGGGAGTGCGCCATATGTCAGCCTTCCGGACTCTCATCTCAGGTGGGGGCGGCGTGAACCGAGGTTCGGGTAGATGTGTAGTTGCCGTGACGAAGGTACGTCCAGGTGTTCCTCTGACTACCTCGGCATACGAGATCGCTGGCTGCACCGGTAACGACGCTTGAGGCTGTGCTTGGGGCTGCTGCTCCCGGACTGCTTGCCTAACTTCTTCGCGAACCACTTCTGCCAACGAGGAGATTGTAGTTGGGTTGCTGTTTAGCTGCTGCCTCTGGAGCTCTTCTCGAACTACAGATCGTACGAGTTCTCGCAAGACATCGATGCTGTTCCCGAATACTGCGGGCACCCCTTCCACAGATGCGGCGTTTACTTCTCGGTTATAGAGCCTTGCTCGCTGCTGGAGCGTCTTTTCCATAGTTGTCGCCTCGCAGCGGAATTCCGCGACGGTACGTGGAGGGCTCCGCACCAAACCGGCAAAGAGCTCCTGCTTCACACCGCGCATCAGATGCCGAAGCTTCTTGTCCTCGCTCATGCTCGGGTCAGCGCGACGAAACAAGCGGGACATATCTTCGACGTACATTGCCACACTTTCGTTGTTCCGCTGGCTTCTCGCTTGCAGAGCGGCCTCAGCTCTTTCCCGGCGGTCCGTGCTCGGGAATGTGGTCAGCAGCTCCCGCCGGAAATCGTCCCATGACCGGAAAGCTCCTTCATGGTTTTCAAACCATGTTCGTGCACTGTCTTGCAACGCGAAATAAACGCGGCGCAGCTTGCGGTCTTCCGCCCATCCATTGCAGTCGGCGACGCGCTCAAATCCTTCAAGCCAATCCTCGGCGTCTTCATACGTATCGCCATGGAAAGGCTCGGGCGTCCGCGGCTGATCAACGATGACATGGGTTGCGGCGACTGGGGATGTCATTTCGGTACTGCCGCCGCAGACAGCCAGTGGTTCCTTAGCAGGCTCCCGCAAAAGAGGAAATTCGGGTGGCTCACCACGCAGACGACGGCTGGTGCGCTGGTGGACAGGCGTGAGCTCGTTGGGTCCCAGTCGGCGTGGCTCAGGGCTTCCGTCTCTAACTCGAACAGGGCTTGAGATCATACCCAGCAGCTCCACCAGAATTGTAACGAACAATTCAGGTAGTCTTGTGAGAACTATTTATTGAGGGCTAACTTGTCAAAAACAAGAAGCGTTCTCCCTCTTGATCGAGCGGCTCCTCACTTCTTCTTCCTCTCTCTCCTGGTCACAATCTCACGCGATCCGATCGCGTGCGGCGAAGGCGCCGTTGTCCGCTGGGAGGGCGCGCGTAGTTTAAAGACTGTTTCATGGCTTGCATCAATATTCTGTTATCGCGTTAAAAACACCGAACAAACATTAATATTAGCACTTCCGGTCTCACCGACAGCTCGTCTGCTCGTAGTTGCGTGGTTCCGTTTTCTTCGCATTGCGCAGTGCCGAAAACGTGAATATTTCTGTGCTTTTGACCATCGCCGGTTGCCGTTGAGAGTGGCAGCCGTTCGAGTGTTGCCTCGTCAGCTGGGGACTGCATCGTCGGCACGTTCTCACGACCGACCGAGGCAGCCGTGCAGCATGTCTCCGATAACAATGCTGGCGTCCGGTAATGGCGGCGCTTCGGGGTCGTCTGCCAGTGCCGTCTTACGAGGCGGTGTATCGGAGTATGGGCCGAAACCGATCTCAGCTGTCATTCGTTCCAAACGAGCGCGCAGGTTTGCTTCCATGGTTGGCAGAGCGATGAAAACACTACGGCGTTCGAGGTGCACACCCAACATCACCAAACCGACGCGCAGTTTTCAAGCACGCGCGACACACATCGGCTCCGCTCGACGAGAACGACGCAAGCCGACCGGAAGTGGCGGCACAGACCACGTGGTTGCGCCCAGACGTCAGAGAGAAAAAAAAAACCCGCATTTCCCCGAAGGGGAGTATGAGGAAGTGCGAAGCACGGGGTGATGCTGTGAGGGGGCGCGCGCGACTAAACTGCAGAGCCGAGCGAAGGAGACGGCAGCGAGAGAGCACGCGCCAGCCGACCCACGGAGGTCTGGCCGTTTTTAAGTGCAAAGCACTTTTACTGATGATGATGATCTGTCTTCCGAACTCGTTCCAAAGAACCCGCAACGCGTTCAACTTGTTGGCGGCGTTGCGCACACCCGAGATGGGGCTCAGGTTGTTGTCGAACCACAGTCGATCGCACACCGCGCAGCTATATCCGAAGCTGCGGTCCAGGAAGTCTCGCTGGAAGTGCGCGTCCGGCCGATCGAATTCGAGGGCCCGCGCTCGCTCACGCATCGCGCGTCCCCGCGCCAGATCGGCTTCGGGGTGCTCGGCTCGCTTCGCACGCTTTCGTTCGGCGTCTCGCCGCCGGCCTTCATCACCACAGGCAATGCGCGGGGCGCGCGCAGCCACGAAGCGGAGGGCGGAGCGCGCGCAGTCACGTGGGGCGTGACGTCGCTGCGCCGTTGCTACAGACGCTCCTCTCCGCTCCTCGCGCCGTTGCTAGAGGAGAGGAGGAGGAGCGCGGATGACGGCGTATTCAGGGTCGCTTATAAAGTGCATTCGCACTTAAAATTTCCGCCGGCGCTCTTGGGCGGAGCCTCGCTCGTCTGCGCTCCCTCCCTCGAGTCGCTGCCTAGCTCTCCGCGCGCTCGCGGCGTTGAGTTGAGGGAGAAAGCTGCGGAACGTGATCTCTATAATTTGGTAACACCACTTAGACTTGACGGATTCGAAAAATTTTTGCGGCATATGACTCGTGAAGAGTCATACGTCAATAATGAGACTATGCCAATATAACTAAGAAAGGTGTTGCAGGGCCCCTTTAAGCAGGCATACAGCGTAATATTCATTGTTGTACTGTTTGGGGGTATTCAATAAAACAAGAATGCTGTTTTGTATTGCAACAGTTTTTATTTCATCTGTGCTAACAGATCACGCAAACAACTTGGACACATGCACGTAAGGAACGTACGCAGTGAATCGCGCGCACACATAAAAAAAGCGGGCCTGTCATTTTTAAAAACAAATAATATAGAAAAATTGACGTAACAAACGGCATGGTTGTCTAGTGGAGCAGCGTCGGCAGTACAAATATCAAACCAGAATTAAAAATTAATAGAAAAACGCCGAGTAACGGGCGCTCTGCCCACGGCTTCTATGAGCCGCGCGTATCCACCTTTCGCCACCGTTCGCCGTTGGTGGCGCCTCCAGTACAGCTCAAAGCAGCAGCGCACGAGGCGGATGGGCGGATAACGTGGATGAACCGAGTTGACGCTTGGTGGCACATCTCCATCCCGACGACTAACGTCCATGATCAACGATTAGACAAAGCTTTGTGTTAGCTGTCGTAGTTAACGGTGAGAGCGTAATCAGAGAAAGCGGTGCGACAGCCAGAACAGCGTCCACTAAGATTGCCATTCCGCGGCATGTTAAAGAGTGCACAGAGCGCCACAGCCGGACTAGACGGAAACGCAACGCGCCTCGTGTTTCCCCTCAAGCCCGGGTCGAGCGTAAACGGGGAACGCGGTGGTACAGAGGCAGGCGCGAGTCGCACACCTATTTTTAAAATGGATGGATGGTATTAGGGAGGCCAAGGCTTTGCCTAAGGTCGCCACCTCGCGTTATGGTAAGGCATTGACAAAATTGTACTTCTGCTATTGGAAGTGCTCCGAATACGACGGACGCGTAGCAACGACGCGTTGCAGGAGCTAATCGCGAAGGCCACTGTCATGACGCATTACTTCACTTTACCACTCCCAGACGGCGACACCGCCCCATTATATTAAACTTTGTGCGCGAATGAACGACCAAGAACGAAGCAGTATATTTGCGGTAACAGTTTTTATGATAATGTGATACCAACTAGGCCACCTAGCTATCCTGACACCACCTCGCCGACCAAGTGCACTGTGAAAGTGTGAGATATAAAAGGCGCGTTTGTAAAGCCTTCACACCTTGTGATGGTGGCGCAGTGGATAGCATGCTCACGATCTCATGTCGCGGGCCCAGAGGTCGTGGGTTAGACTCCCGTTCATGGAAATTTTTCCTTTTATGTTTTTTTTGCCGTCTGATCGTATGCATTTCCGTGACAGAAATACGTCACTGAAATATTGGTGGACCTCGGCATAAAATACTCTCGTGTTAAAAAACACCTCAGATGATCCTGATGCTTCACTGGTGTCTGGTAGCGGCACTCGCCCGTGGGCGTTTTTGTGCAGTGGTGTATTTTCCGGGATAACTTTGTGTTAACTTTTTTGTTTGCCGAAGTGGATCTCAGAGGCATGATAGAATGAACCACGTAGTTAAGATTTGCTCCGCCAGCTGCCGCAGTGATCTCAGCAGTTAGAAAAAAGATCTTTTGACAGGTCGTTGTTTGCCTGCACGTTCAAAGAAATCGTTGAATTAATAATAATTGAATTTCCCGACAATTATTTCGCTCTTAAATTTACATGGCTCTCGGCGCTCGTGCCACTAATAAACAATGCGGGAATGCGGTGGTCGGCCTTCGTCAGTTTTGTAACGCGTAGAACCTGAAATTTCTCTCTTAACCATGCTGGCGAATAGAAACCATTACACGAAAACAACGACTTCCATGTCGCTGATCGCACACAGCAGGCACAGGCGCTTCCACGCGCATAAAAGCATAAATTCCGTTTACAGACAGAAACAACGAGGAAATTTTCGTGTGTCCGAGAAAACAATGTCATTGCGAGAAAGTGACTGTTACATTAGGCTGTCCTGCACTGCCATATAGATAAACCATGCGTCACGCATGTTTTTGTCTCTATTAAGCCGCGTCTTCTTTATAACCCGATTTATTTCGCAGGGACGCCGCAATGTCTCTGTAACAGTTCTTAACTATGCTTCATTATTACTGTACCTTGCTTTGTCCACTCCAATGTTTCTTTGGTCGGCGTCTTGCTTGGCAGGTCCGATGATATCGCCAACTATGGTGGAGGATCCCTCCATTGATCCGGCAGTATGACGCACCGACCTTTTTTAAAGACGATAGTCTTTCTTGGGGAACTTAAACGCAGAAATTTTGGTCTGTCTTTCTCTCTTTCTGTTTGTCGGCACGTCCCTCGATTCAGCCACTCGGCCAAAGTTGAACCACTTGCCCAAGGGCCAGCCGTCTTGAACTGGTACGGCTGTTCATACTTGTGAACGTTGTCGATCAAAAAGTAAATATCATGCATATCTGAGGTGCAACATCACTAGGTAAGTATTAGGTGGCGTGTTCCTTTAATAGAAAATGCATACATACGTAATTTTAAGGACCCTAGTTTCTTAAGCTGCGCTGAAAATGCATAAGAATGGAAGCTTGAGCGAGTTGGTATGCGTTCATCTTTGTTGAAACAGCGCTCACTAGACGACGACGAAGTAAAAGAAGGCACAGGACAGGCGCTGCCTGTCGTGTGCCTTCTTTTACTTCGTCGTCGTCTACTGAGCGCTGTTTCAACAAAGCTGAAAATGCGACTGTGCTGAAATTTGCCTTCCTCCGTGCCCTTCGCACGAGCTCATTGTTGTGTTTCGGTTTCGGTTCTGTATTGCACTGTACGAATGCCATGGGTTGGTGTTGAAAAACTTTAGTTTTGAGAAGGCCAAGAAGGTGAAAAAAAATATTTAAAAAATGAAAAAGCAGCGTTGTGGGCGGCCTTCAGGCTGCCGGTTGCGGGCGCCGCTCTGGCGTTCCTGTTTTACCCAGGCGACGTGTAAATAAAAGAGTGTGTGGAGAGTACTCGTTGAGTGCGGACGTTTCTCTGCTTCAGCGCTTCGCGCCAAACCGCGTTTTCGGGCTGGCTGGCGTCCCCGCCGGTCGCGTTGGTCACCGCCGGTCTTCGCCTGCTGCTGCGCCGGGACTACCAGCACGCAACACAGCACTCATGTTTCCCGACGTATTGCCAGATGGCGTCCATATCTCACACAGCGCCTCTTCTATCGTCTTTACACGACATTTGCAGCGAAGCACGCAGATACGCGGCCAATTTTTTAGGGGCGAAGCTCCTTAAGCCGTGGGTCTGTCCTTCCTCTGTGACCGGTTTGCAACCACCTAGCTGGGGCCACCTCTAGCTCGTGAGAAGCGCGCGTTCTGGTATGCAGTAGAAGAAGAAGACGGGAACACAGGATACAACAGCAAGAATATGGTCACCTTTCTTTTCCTTGGAACAATAAATGGTGTCCCTTTCGTAAATTGGAGGTGTCCCTTACTAAACTTCGATGCCGTATTCCTCCTCTAAATATTTATTTACACAGGGCTGGTCTGGTTCCGTCCCCTCTTTGCTTTTTATGTGAAGAGCCTGAAAAATTTGATCACTTTTTAATACATTGCCGTCGTTTCTCCAGTCACAGGAAAAACATTTCGAATATTCAGAAATTTGAACATTCCTCTAGATTCTGCAAATATTCTTTCCCTTGGGGCGTCTTCTCTGGGCCACAGCAACAGGAACGTTTGCATAGCTGTCTGCGAATTTCTTCGAGACACGAGAAGAGTTCCTTATTAAGTTATTTCCTATTGCAATTTGATATTTTATAATTGTTTTCTCTAATTGATTGTTTTCAAAATTAAGGTTCTTTTCTCATTCTATTGGCACATAACCCAAAGATTCTTATTTTATTTTCAATACTCGCTTGTAGTCCGATTAATTCAATTACTTTTGTCTGAATTCTAAATTTCCATCTAATGTTTACCGCCGGTTTCATGGCCAATCCTCCTTTGTGGGTAAGAGCCAGTAGAAGAGGTTCAATCAAGCAACGAGAAGGTGCCGCCGCAGGCGCCGTTCGAGACGATTCCGCCGCCGCAGTTGCCGTTCCAGTCGCCGACGAAGACGCCGACCTCTTGCCCATCGAAGAGGTGGCGAGTGTCGTCAAAGAGGCCAGTCCATGTGCCGCTGTGCGCAGAAGAGAAGGTGTCATGGATAGAGAGGCGTACGCCACACTCATGCGCATGACGAATGCGGAACAGTACGAGTTGCTTCGAGAAATCCTCCACAGACAAACGACGCCCGGAACACCTCCGTTACGCGTCTTCTTGACGGGACCTGCGGGGTGCGGTTAAATGTTTCTCCTGAGGCTCGTCATGGCCGTTTACAACCGCTACAACGATAGCACAGCTGCGTACAATGCATTCGTCATTTGCGCGAGCACTGGAAAGGCAAGTAATAAAAGTTGATTTGTATGATATACGCACAGTCTTACGTCTTTCTAATGATGCAAAGGGTTAACTTTCACGAGAGAGTTACGGTTTACCGATGATCTCCCTCTCTCGAGCTTCGCCCACTTATGATCATTCATTCCGTGGATATGGCGTGTTTTTTTTTTTTTTGAAGACCACGTGTTCCGGCTGATTAGAGTTACATGATATTGTCACGTGGTCGTGACATGACGAAGGCAGTTGTCGGCGTGTCCAAGATGAAGTTCTTTAATTGGCCGAACTTGTGGCCGGGAAAAGGAAAGTAAAACTAGAGCAATAGACACTGTACACTGATAGCGGCGAACGGAGCGTCGGCAGTCGATAAAACTGATCATGGCTGGCACGCGCCGTCTTTTATACATCACGCTTCCAACTTTCCAGCCTTATCACTGGTGGTCGCGCAAGCTCCTGAATAATCTTGGCTGTTCGCGTCCAGGGCCCGTGTTCTCAAACGATCGCAAAAGGCGATAGTATCGCGTTTGGTGACGTAGAATCTGATGCGTTCAATAACTCAAGAAACATTTGTCTTTGACGTCACTGTTGCACTGGCCTTTGGAGTTGCTAACGTCTCGCAACACAGGAGCGAGCGTACCGTACGAGCGCAGAGCGACCCGAGTGCGGCGTTTTCGAGCGTATGCTAACTTCTACGCAGTGGCCAGCCTTGGCTGTGACTACTTGAAATATAGGACGTGTTGAAATATAGGACATTCTGATTTATGGCCTAGTGTGTGTACATTGCTTGTATTTATGGCGTAGTGGCTACTTGTATTAGAGCCCCAAGAGAGCTTAAAACCGGCTCTAGAAACGCCGCTCTTCCAGCTTTCGCTGTGACTGTCCTGCAGTTTCAGCGCAGGCCTGGCGTTTGTAAATTATAATTATTTCTGAGGTATTGTGAGCTGAAACGACAATATGATTATGAGACCGACTTCTCTTGAGGTGTTTGGAAAAATCGAACACCTGAGGTTCCTTGACATGCACCTAAATGCTACACTGGCCTCTAGAATTCCACCTCTATCGAAAGACGACCTCCGCAGGTTCGATTATGCCCGTGTGATCCGGGTCAACAACCAAGCACCGAGACCACTATACACCAGTATCATTTTTGTCGCTGCCGCCATCCTGCAATCGCCAACAATTGTCAACTGTCATCTTCACCATGCCTGGGAGTAGGCCCTGTCTTTTCGCTTCCTGTCAGGGCAACGCGCACCTACTACGCTCAGTGAACTTCTGTCGCACATCCACCACACTGTTTCTTTTCAAAGACCAAGTGGCGCAGAAAAGGATCGTCTGGCATGTGAAGTGCTTCATGCTTTCTCATAAGTGCTCAAGCGCTGTACTGTTCCTGTGCATGGCTAAGTAACGCCAAAAGACACCAAGTGGCATGACGAGTGTGCTCATTAGTGAAGTAACGTGAAATACTCTCGAAGTACTTCGCGTGTGACCTTTGTTAAAGAAGTATGAATTTATTCATATTGCCACGTGGTCAATTTTGATGTATTCGGGCTTCAGCCCAAATGATTTGTTTACAACGCTCCACGCGGACCGCGCTGTCATGTTTCAGAAGCTGCAAGATTATTTTAGATCATTCTGTTAAGATGTGTTTGTCAGTTTCTCGACGGAAAACGCTCTGTTGGCCGCTGTGAGCGTACAGCGTGTGTCACTGTAGCTAGACTTTTGTTTCCAGAGCACAAGTCCGCTCAAATAAAAAGTTTCGCCTTAAACATGCAGTCTGCCACCTTCTTCAACGTAACGACCCCGTGACAATATCCAGACTAATGCAAACATGGCTTATGCTGTCTCTTGATAAATGCACATACTCGAAGTGCAGTGTCATGTTTATTAACGAGTACAACATTGTGCTGAAGCAAGCACAGTAACATCGAACGTGGGGTAATCAATGAATAAGGAAGTGCAGATATTCGCAATGCCCATAGACTGTCGCGCCGCCAAGCGGAATTCAGGAGCATCCTCTCGAGGAGGGTTAGTAGACGACAAAATGGCAACACTACGCACTCGCTCCCTTGTTCGGCTGTGCTAGCCTCTCAGTGTTAGCGCGTTGGCAAGAAACGAACACTACGACTTTGCATGTTTCCTGCATCAGTGAACAAACCGGACCCTCCTTGACACGAGAAATCTGGTTCGTTCTTGCGAGACGCGAAGTTTTTGTGAAAATATGTGGTAACTTGCGCTTTCAATGCTTGCCCACAGCGTACACATACTATCAGCTTCGCGAGGCTTTCTGTAGCCACGTAGGTTAACTAAATGTTATCGTTTGATATTTTTAGTTGAAGCTCACCCTGTTTTACTTGCACATAGCATTCGTCAGTGTTTCTTGTAGTGCATCAGTCCCACAACATTGTACGTGGGAGGTCGTGCGGGCTCGCGATGTACTCTTCTATAACTGGGGAATCTCAAGTCGGTGGTACAATAACATAGGGCCTCTATGTTTTGTCAGGAAAGCGCTGTTATGAATTGTGCGAGCGACGTTTCAATCATTCGAAGACGCGTCTGCTCCACCCCTTTCGTGGAGCGACCGCTTTCCACGCCGTCCTTCGCCAGTGTGTTGGTTACATAGCCAGCGCTGCGCCGCTTTTTTTGTACGTTTGCTGATAGGTGGCAGCACACTGCAAGCGATTTGCTTGTTGACCGGTTTGAGAGCAAAATGTTCTCCGCGCGTCCGCGCTCAGACGTCTCTCTAATTGTAAACATGGTGACGCGGAGTGGTCGAAGTCTTTCGGCGGAGGATATTCTTCAGATTGCTTTCAGCAGTGATGTTGAAAGAAACCATCTTGACGACGAGGACTTTTCACTGGACGTAAAAAGCTGTGAAAGCACCGAGAGTGACAGCGACGATGAACGATCAGCTGCTAATGAGGGGCGAGTAGCACTTCACTTCTCCTCGTGCGTTGATGTTCTTTCACGCTCGTAAGCCACTTTGATTTTATTTAGTGTATAATATCCTTGAGCGAGATCACAATAAAAGCATAATTATTCGTGTGCATTGCATGTAGCACAATTATTGTGGATATTATGGAGCGCCGCTTGCCGCTAAGACGCTCGAGCTCGACCAGCGAAGAGAAATGTTTAGAGCGATGGAACGTGCAGTTACGGCCACAATCCACGCCTCTCGGCTAACTTTTCCTGTACTTCACCGGTACCTTCCGAACGGCGTTGTTATTCGACGAATTTTTTGCAATGTCGAATTATTCGACATTGAGGAAAGCATACGTGTGCATTGTTTTCGATATTCATGTTTCGATCGTCCTGATCGAGCCTGCAACATGCGAATGAAGTGAGTTGCACACGGCTGGAGTTTCAGCGTGGCTGTGACAAAAGTGCTACTCAATGGGATTTAAATGCTTCTTCTGTTCCGTTGAAGCCGTAACTCCGCGTTCCTGACTGCGCCAGTAATGACGACGGCCACAAGCAATTGTACCACAAGCAACAGGCACCATTACCCATACAAGGCTATTTCCATAGCTGACTAAGACGTCAAAAGTCAACAATAAACAACACTGCGAAGCATTAATAGATGTGTTATGGATACCCACTCTGGTAGAAATGGTCGTTAAATATCGCAAGCAACGGGCAGTAGCTGTCTGTCGAAAAACACATTGTAGCACAACCGCCTGGAGGTTCACTCAAGACTAAAGTTGTAAAAAATAAACAAATTATACACTAAACACTGAAATTGTAAAAATTGAAGTAAATCGCTTGCGCAAGTTCTCCTTGGGCATTGCACAACAAAATAACACAGAAAACAGGAGAAATTAATAACATTGATCGTGCGCCAAACGAACTTGTGAAATGTTGCTAAAATTGAAAAACTTTTTTGCATGCACTGCAACATAAAGAACATATCGCAGTGGCATGGATAGAGCAAATTGGTGCATGCACAGCGAAAAAAAATTAACATTACATGTGTCACTAGAAAATTACCTTGTTGTGACAATCGCACACACAAGTGGTGCCAACACAAATATTTCACTCTGTGTAGTCGCATAGGCTCAGCATAGAGAATGTAAAAGCTCGTGCTAGTCTATAAACAGCTACGTAATCCCTTAGTGCAACAGGTAAAAGCACTTGTATTGTGTCCGTTTATGCTCCTAGTGACACCACGGTACTAGCATTTTTCACTGCTAGTCATGCATGGTGTGCATTTAATTTCAGAAAGCTGACCGATGCGGGTCAGAGGAACCTGTGAAGACAGGCTTGCACGAACGAACGGTGTCTCTTTAAACACATATTTCGCACTTGACCTGGTGCACTGAAAAAAAAATGAAAGAGAAATTAAATATGAACGTTAAATTGAAAATAAACAAACACAAAATTCACATAATATACAGAAAAAAAAGAAAGAAAAAACAAAACAAATTCAAGGCCGAGGGGACGGGTGCGGCTGTGATGGTGCAGCGGGCACGGCAACGCCAGGCACAAGGGCGCCCAGGAGGTGTTCGAGGGCTGTACCGATGCGTTCGTGGGCGGAACGCAAGCACCGCACCTCCTCCATGAGGTCCCGATGGTGTTGCGAGATAAAAAAATTCGCTTACTGGATTACAGTGGATTCTGCAAACAGATCTTTCAATAACTGCCAGGCATGCAGATTCAGGAATGTTAGAGCAGACAGGAAAGCGATTGGATACTGCGTGTTCCTTGAGGATATGATGCATTAAAGTACTTATCCATCGCGTGGGGTAAATACTGCATTATTAAAAAGAATAAGGCCGACCTTGTAGTCTGCACTCATGTATCGTGCAGCAAAAGCGCACGAGATCACGTTCCAAGTATTTCTTTCACTCGTTTTTTTTTCAGCCAAACATGGAACTTTGAACCAGTTCTTTATAATCTAGACACATTCACGTTAAAATAATATCGCAGTTACTGTTGTCCTCGTGTTTGGGCATTTTCTTATTACAGGAGTGCTGAAACAAATTTTTGACACCAACTTGGTTATAAGGTACACATCGACTAGTAACTGTCGGAGTTCGTGTTCCAGATAGAGAATTTTCCTTAAACAGATGTTCGCAGAAGCTTAAATATGTTTGTCATACCTCCTAAACTCTGTTGACTGTTGAGGTGTGCTAGACGTGCAACTACGCAAATGTCCCGTGTCTAGCTAAGCAGCTAGCTGAAAGCTCTACAGCAAAACTGCCTCAAACGCAACATGTTAATGTGTGCCATGCAATGACCAGTTTATGTCGGTGTTTTCCATCACCACGATCACCATTATTATGCAGTGTTATGTTTTGTACGAACAATAAATAACCCTTTGTACACAAATGTAATGAACGTCGTCCTAGGTGCACAAACTGTATCACTGTACTTTAGCCGTATATGTAAGACGCAGATGACAAAAAAGTTTCCTACTCTGCCACTCCAGTCAATGTTTGTCAGCTGTCTGTGCTGTTTATGAGTTTCGCATCTTAGTGCTTGTTTATTCGGTCAACATAATCTCTTCTCACCTTACAGCGTGCCAAATGAACGATCCTGTGAGTTCTAAGGTATGCTAAGTAAGGTTGCCACGCTTGTTTTCAACTATGCCAGCTGTAAGTGGGAAATACCAACAGGCAATACAATCTCCTTTCACAAATGGTTCTCTTGTACGTACTTCTCGTGCCTCTGCCTGCGTCGCCTCTAGCACCCGCAGCTGCCTCCCACACTCGTCGGAGAGCTGGCCAACCACCTCCGGAGGGGGGGGGGGGAGCACGATGATGCCGCCCTGGTCGTCTATAAGAAATGTTCACCAGCAACCATAGCGCAATAAAGAACACGGGACAAGGAAGTGACCAGGACAAGCGCTCACTATCAACAAAGGTTTTTATTGCAGAAACAGAGCATATATAAGCACCCTTTGAAGCTGCAATAATGAAATAAAAGAAGGCGATAAACACGTGTCTATGCCAAGAATTCAAGCTCTTTCACAGATAAAAGGACAGACGGAATGCTGACACATCTGCTACCTGCCCTGGCTATCTCTGACGCCTCTACGATTTCGCTGGTCGTTTTGTCACGGTGCCGATACAGAACAACTGTCTAATTGAACAGTGGAGCGCACTGTGTCTTCGCGTTACACTTCTTACAATGGGCGTCAAGGTGTCCGTCAATGGCAGTGTTCCTGATTTTGTTGTTGTGCCCGAGCAAGCGAACGTTGAGGCATCTGCCAGTCTGGCCTATGTAATGCCTTCCACATGAAAGAGGAATGTTGTAAACAACGCCTCTTGTGCATGAGACGTACGCGTTTTTGTGTCTGATGGAGCAAACAGGTTTCCGCTTCCTTGTCGGGCAACTCAACTTACACAAACTCAAAAGCTTATTAGGTGCCGAAAACACAACCTTTACCCCAGAACGCTGCCCGACCTTCTTTAAATTGTGAGACAATTTGTGAAGGTACGGGATTACAGCCACCTTTTCTTTGGCTCAATTTTCTTTTGCGGTTCTCTCAAGTTCCGCTCTCCGCTCTTCACTCAGATGTGAGACGGACTTCCTTTTTCGATGCAGGCCCTCAGCGACTGAGACAATGACATGCCTCGGATAGCCTGCTGCCTCCAAACGTGCCACTCATTTTTGAAGGCTTTCATCCACCAAGTGAAAGCACGACTTGCGAAGAGCGTTTGACAAAAAAAGAAAGTACGATGTTTCTTTTGTGAAGAAGAAGATGCGCCTCCATCCAGCAGCATCGCCAACGCTCGGCTCGCTCGGCTCGTGTTTCGGATCGCCGCTGTGCCTCTGGACGCTTCTTCTCGCTTGTTTGCCGCTGACGACCATTACGTCTTTCAACGACCAATAAACCTCTTCACATTTGGTGGAGGGTGCTGTTCATCCCCGTCGCTACACCCTGGAGCTGCGTAGCCGGACGCTACCGCCGATCATGACTGACCACGCAAACCCACCGGCGCCTTCGTCCCTGTCCGTCACCTGCACCGGGCTTCCTCGGCTCCGGGACCCAAAGGTCTTCAGCGGTGCAGATGAGACCGACGTGGAAGACTGGCTTGACCACTACGAACTGGTGAGCGCGCATAATAAGTGGGATGACCCCGACAAGCTAGGCTACGTCATATTTTATCTGACTGGCGTCGCCGAATTGTGGTACAACAACCACAAACAGAACATCCCCACATGGACCGTCTTCAAGACGTCCTGCTCTGAAGTATTCGGTCGACCAGCTGTCCGCAAGCAGCGCGCAGAGCAACGCTTGCGCGTCCGCTCACAGCAGACTGGAGAAAGCTTCACAAGCTATATTGAGGACGTCGTCGACCTTTGTCGACGTGTCAACGACACCATGCCCGAAGCTGACAGGATCAAACAAATCCTGAAGGGCATTGACGATGGCGCATTCCAAATACTCTTGGCTAGGAATCCGGGCACAGTTTCAGAAGTCGTCAGCTTGTGTCAGAGCTACGACGAGTTGAAGAAGCAGCGCGCTCTGACTCGGCAGCCTCCACGGGGTGGCGAGTCGCTGTGCAGTCTCGACACCATGCCTGACCATTCGACGTTGCTTCAGGAGGTTCGAGACTTCGTCCGCGAGGAAGTTGCCCGCCAACTTTCCTTAATGCCTTTTACTCACGAGCCTACCACCCGTCTGCCCACCCCGCTCCGCACTGTTATTTCGGAGGAGGTTGCCCACGCTGTTCCCCTTGCGCGCCGCCAGCCGCCTCCATCCAGCCCTGTTCACCACGCGCGTGCATCGGAGCCTGTGGCCGCTCCTGTCGCCTATGCGCAAGCCGTGCAGCCTGTAGCCGCGCCCCTCACGTATGCTGACGTTCTGCGTAGGCTTCCGCAACCACCTTACACTACGCACTCGCAGCCCACGCAACCGCCTGTCTATCCTTCCACTTGGGCAGCACCGACAATCGCCAATCCATGGAGGACGCCTGATAATCGACCGATTTGCTACGCCTGCTACACTCCTGGACACGTCGCCCGCTATTGCCGCCGTCGCCCCCAAACTTTCGGCGACCGTGCCCGCTCGTCGCAAGCCGGAAGCCAGCCCTTCCTCCAATACGTTCCTGGCCCATCACCGCGCGATACCCCTACTCACCGCCCTGACTTCCAGCCGCAGCGCTCACCATCTCCTCGGCGGCGATCGCCGTCCCCCATGCGTCGCCGGCCCGGACCCTCCGACCAGGAAAACTAAACGCCGCAGTTCAAGAGGCAAGAACTGCGCCATCTCCGAACTGTCCAAGCCCTCACTCCTCCCCAAATAACGTGGTCGCCATAACTGTTGAAGGTGTTCGTACTTTTGCCCTTGTGGACACCGGCGCCGCCGTTTCTGTCATAGCCGCTAATCTCTGCCGTGTATTACGAAAGGTAACGACGCCGCTTTCGGGACTGTCGCTCCACACCGCAAGCGCGCAGCAAGTGACGCCTCTCGCAGCCTGCACTGCAAGAGTGGTCATTGAAGGCAATCTGTACATCGTTGAGTTCATTGTCCTTTCTGCCTGTTCGCATGACGTCATCCTCGGGTGGGACTTCCTATCCCGCCATAATGCCGTCATCGACTGCGCACGCGCCGAAGTTGAGTTTTCCCCATTGTGTGACGCCCCATTACTTGACGCTCTTCATCAGCCGCCCAAGCTGCTCGTTCGTGAGGATACCGACATTCCGCCTGGCACTTTCGCACTGGTCCCTGTTTCCTGCAACGCCCACACCGACGCTACAGTTTTTTTCACGCCGTCCGATGTCTTCACGAGTCGTAGAGCTCTGCCGCTACCTTTCGCAACGATTGACATCGCCGCCGGCAGGAGCAATATATTCGTCTTGAATCCGCTCTCTGCACCTGTCACGCTGCTTGCAGGCGAATGTCTCGGCCGCGTGGAAGATCTCGACTCTTCGTCTTTGGTTGACGTCCCGGGTGACTGCTGCGACCCACCAAATGCCCTGTCGGCACTCGGGGAGTCATCCAGTGATATATTTTCCAGTGCCATCGCCGATACCCTCACCCCTGCCGAACACGCTGACCTACTTGCTCTTCTGCACGAGTTCCGGAATTCTTTCGATGTGTCGCAACCTCAACTGGGCCGCACGTCGCAAGTACAACATTACGTCGACACCGGTTTACACCAGCCGCTGCGTCAAAGACCATACCGCGTCTCCGCTGAACAGCGCCGCGTCATTAACAACGAAGTCGAAGACATGCTTCGTAGAGACGTTATTCGACCATCGCACAGTCCCTGGGCGTCTCCTGTCGTACTGGTGCGTAAGAAAGATGGATCTATCCGGTTTTGCGTGGACTACCGTCGTTTGAATAAGATAACCCGCAAGGACGTCTATCCTTTGCCGCGCATTGACGATGCCATTGACACCCTTCACGGAGCAGAATTCTTCTCGTCACTGGACTTGCGGTCTGGCTATTGGCAAGTTCCTATGGCTGAAGCCGATCGCCAGAAGACTGCGTTTATTACACCTGATGGCCTATACGAGTTTAACGTCATGCCCTTTGGACTTTGTAACGCGCCTGCTACGTTTGAACGACTTATGGATAATACACTACGTGGTCTAAAGTGGTCTATGTGCCTGTGTTACCTCGACGATGTCGTGGTTTTCTCCCATGATTTCCCTACACACCTCCGTCGCCTCAGGCACGTTTTGACTTGTCTGCCCAACGCTGGCCTTCAGCTTAACCTCAAGAAATGCCGCTTCGCTGCCCGGGAGCTCGTCATCTTAGGCCACATCGTGTCCAAACAGGGCGTATTACCTGACCCTGCAAAACTTCGTGCAGTCGCGGAATTCCCTAAGCCCACGACCATGAAGGAACTTCGAAGTTTTGTAGGTCTATGCTCCTATTTCCGGCGCTTTGTTCACAATTTTGCATCCATCATGTCACCGTTAACCCAGCTTCTTCGCGGCGACGTGAACCTCTCCTCCTGGTCCTCTGCATGTGACGTAGCCTTCGCTACACTGCGCCGCCTGCTCACTTCCCCACCTATTCTTCGTCACTTCGATCCGACGGCTCCTACCGAAGTACACACAGACGCCAGCGGGGTCGGGCTTGGCGCTGTCCTCGCTCAACGAAAGCCCGGCTATTCCGAATACGTCGTCGCCTACGCTAGTCGCACGCTGACGAAAGCCGAAACAAATTACAGCGTGACTGAAAAAGAGTGTTTGGCTCTGGTGTGGGCGCTTGGAAAGTTCCGGCCGTACTTATACGGCCGCCCGTTCGATCTAGTAACCGATCACCACGCGCTTTGCTGGCTCGCCACGTTGAAGGACCCTTCTGGCCGCCTAGCGCGATGGGCACTTCGCATCCAGGAGTACGACATTCGCGTCGTATACCGCTGCGGACGCAAACACTCTGACGCTGACGCCCTCTCCCGCTCACCTTTACCGCCAGATCCAGCGTGCGCAACCACATGCGTCCACCCCTTGTCATCTCTCGATCTCGACTCCATTGCCACCGAACAACGTCGTGACCCGTGGATCGCTTCTCTTCTTGATTATCTATGTGGAACATCCACCATTCCTGTATTTCGATCCCTCCGTCGTCAAGCTTCCCATTTCACCATCCGCGATCAACTGCTTCATCGCCGCAACTACGCTGCCGATGGCTACTGGTCATTCCACGCAGCTTGCGATCACCAGTATGCGCCTCTCTTCACGACGATCCGCAATGTGGCCATGCCGGGGTTTTCAAGACATACGAGCGCCTTCGCCATCGCTATTACTGGCGCGGCATGTACAATTTTGTGCGGAAATTCGTGCAGTGCTGTCCTGACTGCCAACGACGCAAATCGACACCTTTACGTGCGACCGGCGCATTGCAGCCGCTTCCATGCCCTGCCAAGCCATTTGATCGCGTCGGCGTTGACCTCTACGGTCCCCTTCCAATGACCGCAGATGGCAACCGGTGGATTATCGTGGCTGTCGACCACCTGACACGCTACGCCGAAACTGCCGCTTTGCCTAGCGCTACCGCTGGGGATGTCGCCTCTTTCATTTTATGTCACTTTATCCTTCGACATGGCGCCCCTCGAGAGCTCCTTAGTGACAGAGGCCGCGCTGTTCTCTCCGAGGTCGTCGAAGCTCTGCTCTCGGAATGCCACGTCATTCATCGGACAACCACAGCATACCACCCGCAGACTAACGGGCTCACGGAACGGTTTAACCGCACCCTGGGTGATATGCTCTCGATGTACGTCGCATCTGACCATACCAACTGGGACCGTGTTCTCCCTTATGTAACATTCGCATACAACACCGCGATACAAACAACTACCGGATTTTCGCCTTTCCTTCTCCTTTACGGACGCGATCCTTCACATACTATTGACACCCTACTTCCCTACCGTCCTGATGCTTCCGAGTGTCCACCTGTCTCCGAAGCTGCTCGACAAGCCGAAGAGTGCCGCCAGCTCGCCCGCACGTTTACCTCGCAAGAGCAGCAGCGACAGAAAGAAAACCGCAGCACTTCACTTCCAGACCCTAGCTATGCCCCAGGGTCTCTCGTATGGCTCTCTGTCCCATACCAGACTCCGGGACTCTCCTCGAAGCTCGTTCCAAGGTACGAGGGCCCTTACACCATCTTGGAGAAAACCTCTCCAGTTAATTTTCTTATCGAGCCAGTTTCTCGATCGGATGACATGCGCCGGCGTGGACGTGACATCGTCCATGTTTCCCGCCTCAAGCCGTACCATGAGCCTCTACCTGAAACTTCTTAGGTCGCCAGGATCGCTCCTTTTTCAGCGGGGGCGATTGTGAAGAAGATGCGCCTCCATCCAGCAGCATCGCCAACGCTCGGCTCGCTCGGCTCGTGTTTCGGATCGCCGCTGTGCCTCTGGACGCTTCTTCTCGCTTGCTTGCCGCTGACGACCATTACGTCTTGCAACGACCAATAAACCTCTTCACACTTTTTATAAGTTTGAGTGCGCAGATGTGTACTTTAAGGGCGGCTTGTTTGCTCTCGGTTCATAGACGGAACACACGTGTCCATCTTTAAAATGCAGCCTCAAATCTAAAAACGTAATGCTGTGCTGTTCGGGAAATTCCGTGGTAAAACTGAGCGGCCTAAAACACTGATTAAAAGATGCAAGAATTCGCGTGACGACAGCGTTGGTACAGTCCAAACATTGTACACGAGAGCCCACCACAGTTTCAAAAGCTGAGTTATCTAAAAAAACTAAGAAATCGTCTACGTACCTAAAAATCTTTAAAATGCCTAAATCACCCAGCCGCTCAGAGAGAGCCTGATCACATCGAGCGAGGAAGAAATCACTTAAAATAGCGATGCACGATCCGATGCAAACACCCTGCTTTTGCAGGTAAATGTTATTGTCAAAAGCAAGAAAGGTTCACTTCAAGTAAAAAGAAAAAAGTTCTAAAAAACCCGCCTCACCCACGCCACAAGCATTGGAAAATTGGACGGCACCGTACTCGTCTATTGCCTCCTCGACGCTAGACAGCAGACCCTCGTGTGGCAAAGAATAAAACAGGTCCTTTATATCTACAGAGAGAGAGAGAGAAGCAACTTTTATTGGAACGGCAAGTGTCAGAGGAGTTTATCTCCCCTCCCTTAGATGGCAGCTAAGAGTCCTTGGGCCCTAGCCGCATCTTCGGCTTGCCTGATGACCTGTAGTTGGTCCTCGGTGCTTGAGCTTAGAAGCGCGGTCTCCCACCGCTCCGTATTCATATATGTGTTGTATGACCCCTTCACGATGTTGGGGCAAGCCCAGATAATGCGTTTTAGGTCCGCCCGCTGATTGCAGTGTTTACATCTGTCTGAGTAGAGGTCCGGATAACAATGATTATAGGCGATTGGGTTTGGGAACGTGTTTGTTTGTAATAGGCGCCACGCTGTCGCCTGCTGCTTATTTAATGAGGAGTGTGGTGGCGGGTAATGCTGCCTGCCTAATCTGTAGTGCTTGGTAATTTCGTTATATCTGAACATGCGGTCTCTCTCCGCACGCTGGCTCGGCGTCATTCCTGCCCCTGCTCGGCTCGCTAACTCTCGAGCTAGGGTGTGTGTGGTTTCATTGCCCGGGAGGGAGGAGTGGGCGGGCGTCTATACAACATAAACATCGCGCTCTCCACGAAAGTTATTTAAGATCCTTAACGCCTCTTTCGAGACCCTTCCGTTAGCGAAGTTATGAATCGCGGTTTTAGAGTCACTGATTACGACGCTGGCCGTTGTGGACGCAAGCGCCAGCGCTATGGCCGTTTCCTCCGCGATTTCCGAATTTCCTGTTTTAATGGTGCCGCTAGCCAGCAGGTGGCCCGCTTGATTTGAAGCGACTATTGCCATGTGTCGACCGTCAGCATATTCGGCCGCATCTACATAGACCACGTCCGCGTCGTGTTGGAACTTCTTGTGTAGTGCTCTCGCTCTTGCATTCCTCCGCGCCCGATGACGTTCGGGGTGCATGTTTCTGGGTAACGAATGTACTATGATGCGCTCTCTGGCTTCTTTTGGTATATTGTATTTATTGCCGCTTTGGCCTGCGTACGTTATTGCAAGTTTGTGCAGGATGTGCCTTCCCGTGTTGCTTTGCGCAAGTCGTTCATATTGCGCTATCGTATGAGCCTCAATAAGTTCGTCTAGCGTGTTATGCATTCCTAACGCTTCGAACTTTTCGTTAGACGTTGTGATCGGTAATCCGAGGGCTTGCTTATATGCCTTTTTAATCATGCATTCTATCTTTTATTTTTCTGCCACATGCAACTTGAGGTATGGGGTCACATACACTATGCGACTGACGACGAAGGCTTGGATGATCTGCACTAAGTTGTGTTCTTTCATGCCGTAGTTCTTGCTGGCGCTTCTTCGAATCAATTTAACATTTTGATGGGTGTTGTTATCCAGTAACTTTATTGCTTCTCCGTTACGTCCGTTCTCGGATATTCGGAGTCCCAGAACTCCTATGTGTTGTACCTGAGGTATTGGGTAACCCCCTGCTATGCTTGTGATGTTGGGTCGTTCTTGAATGCGGTTGCGTCCTCTGCTGGTATATCGGTAGAGTAATAAATCTGATTTTTGAGGAGAGCATTTTAGGCCAGTGTTCTCGACGTATTGCTCTACCGTTTTTACAGCTTGTTGTAAAATCTCTTCTATGTGACCGTCGCTCCCGCCCGTCACCCTTAGGGTGATGTCATCCGCATAGAGACTGTGCTGAAGCCCTTCGATGCGTTCTAGCTCTGAGGGTAGACCGAGCATCGCCACATTGAAAAGGAAAGGGGAAATCACCGAACCTTGTGGTGTTCCCTTGTTGCCTAGTTTGAATTCTTCGGACTCCGCTTCCCCGGCCATGATTATGGCTTTACGGTTAGTGAGAAAATGTTTTATGTAATCGTAAACTCTCCGACCTACGTGTAGATTTTGCAAGTTGCACAATATGGCCTCGTGGGTGACATTATCAAACGCCTTCTGCAGGTGAAGGCCCAGAATGGCTTTTGTATCCAGAGTGTCGGCGTCTATGATTTCATTCTTTAGCTGCAGCATGACGTCTTGCGTCGAAAGTCTTGGTCGAAAGCCGATCATGGTGTGTGGGTATAGCTCGTTGTGGTCCATGTATCGACGAGACGCGTTAAAATTACTTGTTCCATTAACTTTCCGATGCAGGACGTCAATGAGATGGGCCTAAGATTTCCTATGAGAGGCTTTTTGCCCGGTTTGGGTATTAATATGATTTTGGCGGTTTTCCATTGCTGGGGTATGGCCCCCTTCTCCCAGCATTCGTTTATGTACTTTGTGAGAGCAATGACGGATTCGTCATCTAAGTTGCGAAGTGTTTTATTTGTTATACCGTCGGGACCCGGGGCGGAGTTGGGATTGAGCCGTCCGAGACCGTATCGAATCTCTGCCTCCGTTATGGAGGCGTCGAGGTCGACATTATCCTTTCCTTGGTACTCTGGGAGTCGTGTCTTTGTTGCATCTCCGACGTATGTCTGGCGTAGTTCGCGTAAGAGCTCTGCCTCTGTGCCTGCGTAGCTGTGTAGTATCCGTTGCAGGTTTTGTCTTTGTGCTGTTTTTGTGCCTTCTGGATGAAGGAGGCCTCGGAGAATATTCCAAGTTTTGGACATTCCGAACTGCCTGTTCATTAAAGTGCACATGCGTGCCCACTGCTGCTGGGACAGTCTATTTGCGTGGCCTTTCGAGCGCTCTTGCAGGCTGCGTTTGGCCTCCCACATGTGTAAGATCTTGCTGTCCATTTCTTCCATGCCTGCCTCTTCGGGAACGTGTTTGGTGGCTTTCTCCACGCTACGCTGGAGTGTGTCTGTCCACTTCCGTATATCGTCGATGGTCTCTGTAGCATCGTCCTCTCTTATCTTACGAAAGGTGTCCCACTCGGTTAACATTATTTTTCTGCCTTTCTTTTTACGCGGGCCTGCTTGTAGCATTGTGTATATAATGTAGTGATCGCTGCCTAAATTTACGTTAGTGTTGGTCCAATGCACGTTGGATGTATTCTTTATGAATGTCAGGTCCGGCGTGGTGTCTCTACTGACGCTGTTGCCCATTCTGGTAGGGTTTTGTGGGTTAGTTATTAGCGTGAGATCCTCGTGCTGCGCATCGTTCCACGCATCGTTCCACAGGTTCCGGCCTTTAACGTTTTCGATGGTGTAACCCCAGGCGGCCTCTGGTGCGTTAAAGTCGCCCACGACGATCAGCGCCTGTCTACCCGCTACGTTTAGCACTTAGCGGAAAAGTGAGCCAAACTTTACCTTTTGTCGTGGCGGACTGTATACGTTCAGCACAAACAAGCTTCCCTCCTTTTTTCGAGACGGGAGAATTTCTAGTAGGACGTGCTCTATGTTTCGTACGCCAGTGTCGTGTTCTACAGCCGTTATATTACGATGTATCAGTGTGGTTACTGTTGCTTTTTCAGCTAGAGTGCTATATGATTTGTATCCTGATAACTTTGCGGTCCCCCCAGTTTCCTGGAGGGCGATAACATCTGGTGCTTGCTTGGTTTTTACGAATTGCTGCAGGTTACCCCTTTTACGACGAAACCCACGACAATTCCACTGCCAAATTGTGTACTCATTACGCGGCGCCATGTTGGCTACTCGAGTTCTCTATGCAGCTGTTCTCAGTCGCAGCTGGTCTGCTGTACGGCTTGCTCTTGACCGGCCTAGCTCCTGCGGGTCGGGCGTCTTTCGATACGTTTTCCAGCAGCGCTACTCTACCTTCGAGGGCGTCGAACCTCTGAGACATTTCTACTCGCATCTGCATTATCTGCTGTTGTAGGTCCGCGCGCATCTGCATGAATTGCTGCTGTAAACCTACGGACATTTCCTGAAATATGCCTTTTACTTCTCCGAGTGTAGAGTCGGTTTGCTCATCGGCGTTTTCCTTTGCCCTTCGCTTATGCGGTGGCGTCTCTGCACTCATCGACGCGGGAACAGGCGTCGCCGGAGCTCCAAGGGGTGTCGACGCCCTGATGGGTGTCGCCGTGGTATGGGTCATCTCTGAGTGTTTCTGATTCTTAAGCTTGGCGTTTTCCACTTTAAGCATTTTTACCTCTTCCCTTAGCGTCGCGTTTTCTCGCGTTATTTGCTCTAACAACTGTCTGATCTGTGTTATTTCCTGTTCTAAGGCGGACCCCGCGCGTGTAGCTGTAACAGCAGTGCCAGAGACCGCGTCTGCAAAGCTCACCTGTGCCTGGGGTTGTACCTCTCCTTGGGTGGATTGCAATCTTGCCGTTGCCGTGGTTCTCGATCGGGTTCTCGAACGGGTTCTCGAACGTGTTCTGGATCGGGTCTTCGACCTGGGCCTGCGACCGGGCTTTTCCTGACTGTTGCCCTCGTATGGTCCCGGGGGTGAGCCTTCTGTTCGTTGGCCTTCTGATCCCTGGGTGTTCTCGCTCGTTGCTTTGCCAGCTCGTTTGTTGTAGTCGTTGATGCCGTACGGTGTTTCGGCCTCCGCTTCTTCTCTTCTTCGTCGCTCCCAGCGTCTTCGCCGGACCAAATACGGTATCTTGTCCGCATAGCTGACATCTTGCTTCACACTGGTGTTCTTGCGTCGGATTCGCCACGCCGCATCCTCTGCATATTTTTCCGTCTGGGTTGGGGCAAACGTCCGCTCTGTGTCCCAGCCTCCCACATTCATAGCAAATGTCAATGTGTTTTCTCTATAGCGAGCACCGGACGATGAGTGTTCCTATTTCACGTATCTCGGCACGTGAAGTCCGTCGAAGAGTACGATTACATTGGCTGTGTTGCCCATCCTCTTCGCGTGTAATATGCTTGGGCTTCTTGCTGTCACTAGGTTGTATATAATATCTTCGGAACTTTCTTCTTGGGATATCCTCTGATGAGTCCCATAGATGTGTTTTCCGGCGCGGCACTGTAGGCGCTGGCTTCGTGTTCTCGCTCTCCCACTCGTATCTTCGTGATGGCTCCGTACCGCCTGGCTCGCTCTTCGGACGGCGTGCTGACGACAACAATATTCTGCTTGTAGTTTATGCATATACTGTCTTCTGCTGCTTCGCGACCGACGCCAGCGGCGTTTCTCAGGCAGCAGTATATGCGTGCCTGCCTGTGCTCCGAAAGGCTGAGTCCTCCTCGTGGTCGCACGATCACTTTGTAATCTTCTGCCGGTAGACGAGGAAGCCGGCTTGCATTAGCAATTTGGCGTATGGTTCGTTCACCTTTCCACTTGCTGTCCCCAGGCGCGCCCGTCGGCGCAGCAGCGTCTCTTAGCATGGTTCTCTTCGGGCCTGAAATCCGTTCGGATGTTTTCGTGATGTTTCTTCTGCGGACTTCGCACCATCCGACGTCGTTGGTAAAGTCCTCCGGTTGCATATCTTCTCCTTCCACACTTACGACCTCCATCGTGGTGCTAGACGCGCCATCGAGGCTGTCCGGGACGCCCCAGTCGTCCTTGTCGACGCGTTAGACCTAGCTATCCCCGCCGCTGCGGCGGCGGATGCAATGTTTGATCTGCGTGGCGACTCAGAATTGTCGTTGTCAGTGCCGAAAAAGTGGCCCACCTTGCAATAGTTGGTATCCAGGTGTTCGGCTGAACTTCCTCCGTCGATTGGTGTAGAGCTTTTGACCAAGTTCTGCGATTTTTCAACAAAAATCATTTGAAAACTGCGGAGCCTACACAATGTGCGTCCGCACTCTGTGACTCCTAGCGTCCAACCCTTTATATCTACAGAAAAGGCAGTTAACTTTTGGTTTCCTATTGTTTTTACAGAATCGATGACAGCTGCGGAATTTTTGGCAAGAAATGAATCCACCACTTCAAGAAGCTGAAGCTTGCTTTGAAGGAATTCCGCGACACACTTTTGCCACGTACCACGTTCGGAAACAATGACCCGAAAAGGGGTATCTTCCTTGTTTGTCTTAATTGAAAAAAAAACATATCAAGACAGTCGCCTTCAGTACCCTCTATTTGTCTTACGACGGTCACCAAGTTAAGCTGATTACACAGCTGCTTAGCCCGCGATCTTTCTTTCTTTAGTGACACTCCATTGATTGGGTCAAAGACAGCCTGAACTGCAGCAGAGGCCTTACCACGGTACACTTCTTGCCTGAGCACGGCGAAACGTCCCTCTTTGTCAGCGGGAAGAACACAGAGCTCGTGCTCCCGGAGTGTGGTAACCAACCGGACAAGTCGCACACCCGACAGCTGTTGTCCGCAACTAGCGAGAACATTCATCCCCTGAGCAACACAGGAATCGCGTTCGTCCTCGGGTGCTCGCCTCGCAACGTCACGGACACAGGCCAGCAGTTCCGCAGCGTCTTTCCGGGGTTGGACAGCGAACTTGGGACCAAGGCGAAGAATCCTGCCGAAATCTTCTGGAAGTTCGACGTCGCCGCTGCTGTGAAGCCTGTCCTCACTTGGCAAGACTTTGGGAGGCACAAGGGGACGGAGGCTGTCTAACACCCGATGCCAGAAGGCCTCGGTAGAAAAGGCAAGCAGCCTGGAAAACTCCCGCCATTTCTGCTTTGCGCGTCTCACGCTGCCGTCACATAAGATGCTAGCGTGCAGCCAGTCACGGTAGAACCGGGCCTGCCTGCGCCACTCAGCACGGAAGATCTTGTACAGCCTTCCGCCATAGCCAAACGACGGAGGGAATCCCCCAAGCATGGCCAGGATCGCCGGAGGGAGTATCTTGGAGCGAAGGCAAAAAGAAAAGGCACGAGCCTAAACTTCAGCATAGGCAGCGTGGGAAACCAAAGAACACAGATCCAAAGGAGCAACAGAAGAAAGGCCCAAGGTACTACAAACACACTTCAGAAGGGAGAACGTTTGGGCGTGTTGGTTATTCATCGATCATCAGCAACCATAGCGCAATAAAGAACACGAGACAAGGAAGTGACCAGGACAAGCGCTCACTATCAAGAAAGGTTTTTATTGCAGAAACAGAGTATATATAAGCACCCTTTGAAGCTGCAATAATGAAATGAAAGAAGGTGATAAACACGTGTCTATGCCAAGAATTCATGCTCTTTCACTGATAAAAGGACAGACGCAAGGCTGACACATCTGCTACCTGCCCTGGCTATATCTGACGCCTCTACGATTTCTCTGGTCGTTTTGTCACGGTGGCGATACAGAACGACCAGAGAAATCGTAGAGGCGTCAGAGATAAACTACTTCTGTGACGACAGGTTTCACTTTTGTGTTATACCGATTCCTATGACGGAGGGATCAACCAACCATCTTTTTTTCGTTACCTGTAAGAACGAAAGTGAAGTAAACATAACGCGATTACGGTATGCTTGGCATTGTTTACTCACCTTACGGCTAGAATTTCACGATTTCCTTGTTCTTCGCAGCTTGCCATATCCTTCAGCGAGAAAA
Organism: Rhipicephalus sanguineus; assembly: GCF_013339695.2. Lineage (NCBI taxonomy): Eukaryota > Metazoa > Arthropoda > Arachnida > Ixodida > Ixodidae > Rhipicephalus > Rhipicephalus sanguineus. The sequence continues at coordinate 136,429,807 of NC_051186.1, forward strand.
ATTCTCCCCAGTAGTCGCGATCACATTCTTCTCGGACCTTTGTATTTATTTTGTATTTATTTATTTATAGGATACTGCAGGCCTATTGAGCGGCCCAAGCAGGAGTGGTTACATATACATTCAACTGAACATTATACATTGCACACAGTTACATCCATGCAACAACAAAAAGGAAAAACAAATCGCCATGCATTGTTATACACACAACAAAGGTAGAATGTATATACACACATACAGTAGTCATAAAATACAGTAGGTAAGGTAACATACAGTAAAGGCAGCAGGTATGGGTACATCAAAACAAAACGACATACTACTACGTCTATTTAATCATTTGCTATATTTGTTCAGCACTATGCAACCATGTCAATGGAAGGGCATTCCTCTCGTGCATCGTACGTGAAAAAAAATTCGGCAGATCCCACGTACCGTGGGAGTCGATGTTATGCGAAGCATGCGGCGGGTAGGTGACTGTGGCGTAATTTTTTTACTAAGCGACACGTTACAAAATGACGCTAAAGATTTGTATAAATTTTATACGAACACATAAATATGTTGAAGAGCCGCATATGTGTTATATATCCAGTTGTTTACGGTTGGGTAACGCTGCCAATGGCACCGTGGGTATTACCAACACCAGAAGCGGTAAGCTGATATGTAGTGCTTATACGTGTCCCGAGAACGCACGCACGTTTCACAAACCCGTGTGCATGTGTGCAAGAAGTTCTTCACAGTTCTTGAACAAGGGCATCATCACCGTGATCAGTGAGCACCAGCAGCTCGTCACGACTTGTTATCGGATCCGGTCGTGATCACGGAGACGAGGGGTTCATGTGTAGCGAAGTATAAGGTATAGTACAGCTGTTGGAAATCGTGGATACCTCGGTACTTCGTCGACAAATTGCCTGTCGATAGAGCCGGCGACATGTCGGAACCTTAAGTCACCCTTCGCGTTGGTGAGGTATAGGCCGTCAAGGCTGGTAGGCCTGGATAGTGCTACGTAGACCAACATCAGTGGAATGGTGTTTGTCCTATTCGTAGACTACCTGAGCGTATGTGCCCTACGTAGCCTAGTCTACAAAGCGGCTGTCAATCAATCTGGCATCATCCTCGGTCAGCATGAGGCCATCGCCCAGCCTCGTGAGAAATGAAGAGGACAATGCGTCGTTCCGGTGGACGAAGTGCACTGTATGGTGCGGTGATGTGGATATCATATGTAACTTTCGTTAATGTATTCTTCCGGCATCCAGCAATGCTTCAATATAGCTTGCTGAATCGTAGGAATACAAACGTAATGTTTATGAGACTGTTATAAAAGCGGAGCCAACACTGGAACTACAGACCTTAATCTGATATGACGCCTGTATCGTAGGAGTACACATCGTAGGAGCATCATGTAGTGTTTATTGCTTTCTTGTAAAATTAGATAGCCAGCACGACAACCACAATTGACGTTGCACCTATTTACGCGTGCATATGCTTTTTTTCCAAACCAGTTTATAGACCTGCCGTGGCTCAGTGGTAGAATACCTGATTGCCACGCAGAATGCATGGGTTCGATTCCTGCTGGGATCCTAATTTTCATTCTTTCCATTCTATGAGTCAACGCTGCCGATGTTGGTTTTCCTTAACGCTCTAGCATTTAAGTAGTTACCGATGTCTGTTCTCGCCATTCCTGGGTAGATATAAACTGTCAATCACCTGTGGCGCATACCCGTACACCGCGGCCCGTGGTAAACGGGTATGTGTCACACGTGTCTAGTGGAAAGGGTTTGACAACGTACGCGACAGGATTTTAACGTTATTCATGTGATGACCCGCAATCATATTCGTCAAATCCTCTTACCCTCCCATGCAAATTTTGGTATACACCAAGTTAAGAGGCCATCATGAGAGCACCCAGACGTAGGCGGCTAGATAGATAGATAGATAGATAGATACGTAGATAGAAACGCTCAAAGTGCCAGAGGTTCGCTAAGAAATGCTTCGCATTTAAAAATGAAAATTTAAACGCATTAGTTCTGGTGCTGAATGGCGTAAGGCACTCAGCATGACGATGCCTCGTTTTTCGGGTTAAGAGGGGTGATATGTATTCATCTGGATTTAAAGCTATTTTGCTATGCTTTAGCTGAAAAACAAACTTCAGTCTCTGTATCTTACGCCGTAGCTGCAATGTTTAGATACCATGTTCACACATTAAAAGTGTTGGAAAGTCAGTTTTCCGATACTTGAAAAAATAAACCGCATAGCTTTTCGCTGAACCTTTCGAGAGCATCGATGTTTTGTTTCGTACGTGGGTCCCAAACAATAGCGGCGTATTCAAGCTTCGGTCGAATAAGTGATATGTATGCTAAGTGTTTTGCCTCAGCTGGTGCTTGTTTTAATTTATGTCTGAGTAAGCAGAGCTTTCGGAAGGAGGACGCACATATGCTTGATACGTGTGAATTCCATTTCAGCGTGTTTGTTATAGTGACACCGAGATATTTGTAGTTTGTAACTTCAACAGGCGGAATTGATGCAATCGAGTACGGAAAGGAAAGTCAATACCTCTTTCAGGTTATTTTCATGAAAACAGGTTTCTGGGCATTGAGAACTATGTCCCATTGCTCGCACCATTTATGAATTTTCTGTAAATTATAATTAAGGAGTACTTGATCCTCAGAACATTTCACCTCATTAAACAGCAGACAATCAGGAAAAAGTCGGATACAAGCCGGCTCACTAATTACATCAACGATATCTTTTATGTACATAGAAAACAACAATGGCCCAAGGACACTTCATTGTGGCACACGAGAAGTCACTGGTAGCTGCCTTGAGCAATGGCCGTCAATACACACAAATTGCCTTTGTCGCTTAAGTATTCTTCAACCCAAGAAATAATAAAATCTGGTAAGCCTAGAGCCTGAAGCTTTAAGATTAGTTTAGAAGGACATACAAGATCAAACGCATTTTTAAAGTCCAGGAAAATAACATCGACCTGACCTGATTTGTCTAGAACCGAGGCGAAGCTGTGTACGACTGTTGTCAACTGGGTGACTCTAGTGGCCCCTTTCTAAAGTCACGTTGAAACGGAGTTAATTTACTAGTGTCAGCTAAAAATTTGTTTACGTAATTCGCGATGACATGCTCCAGCATTTTGCACCATGATGACGTCAGTGAGATCGGTCGATAGTTTGTTAATAGCATGCTGTCTACTTTCTTTTAGATGGGAATGATTCGAGCCGTTTCCCAATCAACAGGAATGTCAGCTGATTACAAGGAAGCACGGAAAATAACGAGATATTTCGAAAGCACTTCGGCATAGCGACGCAGAAAGGGGTTTGGTATATTGTCAGGCCCAGGCGACGATTTTGTCTAAATTCAGCAAGAGAAACAACACGAGCTTCTGAAATTAGGGTGGAATTTTCATGGAGGCTATTACGGCTCTGACGTAACGGATCAATTTGACTAGAAAAAACACTGTAAAAGTGCTCATTGAGTCTTTCAGCTATATTGCGTTTATCATCGATAGTCACGCCATCACACATAATTCGATCAACTGCCTTTTTCTGTGTGGGAAGGTATCGCCAAAACTTCTCGGGGGAGTTTTGATTAAATTAGACAATGTATAACTGGAGTAATGTTGCTTTGCATTATAGACTACCTGATTCAACCGCGCTAGTGCCATTTTCACTGTATCGTTGTTTGATTTAGGCCGTTTTAGTCTTTAAAATTTTCCTTCGAGGTGCAATATATCCGTTGTTATCCAAGGATTATTTTTCCGCTTTTTTTTTTAATTCTGTTAGGAACGAACTTTTCAAGGCAGTATGCGCATAAGGTCTTAAATGCGTTCCAGAGTACCTCAACATCATGTCCTTGAAAATTCTCTAGGTTATGAAGCAGATAATCATAATACTTTCATCACAAGCCCGAGAGAAGTCTGTAATCAAAGTTGGAGTGCTAATTGTTTTTGTACCTCTAGAGAACACGTAAGACGCACCATATAGGGCTGACGCGCTGGAGTTTTGAGTACTGTGGCGGAGCCTGGTGGCGTGCGCCGAAGTTGGTTGGGTAGTCAAAGATGGACGCCGACCGGTGAGTTACACAGTTTTCACTTGCTTTGAGCGTTTTGCTTAATTTTGCGCGTAGTTTTTAGACTGAAAAAGTGCTGAAAACGTACGCAGGAACTTGTCCGCTATGCCTGCAAAGCCTGACATGTTTGACGAGCGATCCGTGCGTCAACAAACCGTGCCGAAAGCAGGTGGACCGGGCGATGGCTCTGAGCAGCTCGCGGTCCCGAAGCGCGGTCGCCGCCGTTATTGTTGCGTGGTTAATTGCCACGAACATGAGGGTAAGGATCCTAATGCGCGATCCTACCGGTTCCCCTGAAAGCCGTACGAAGTGGAGCGATGGAACCGCTGGATACGTGCCGTCCGACGCGTGAAGTGGGTACGCGACAAAAACGTGGTCTGCTACGTAACGTGCTCATTACTTTTATTGCACGGGTTCTATATAAGTATATATTCCCTGTGTGCAGTCCAGACGGCACGCCATGGCTGCCGACGGCGATCACGATGATATGCAGCCCGCACTTCGTGGGAAACGAGAAAAACGATGCCATGAGTCACCCTGCATATTATGTGCCTACGATTTTTCTGGCAGCTTACAGCCGGCCGCTTCCAGCTGACCCCTCAACTGGACTTGAAAGGTCCCCCTTCGAAGCGAAGCTTCGCCACACAACAAACATTGCGCGCCGTCGCTCCTCGACCGCCAGCGCACGCTGATAGAATTTGACGAATTCCCTGGAAGCAAACGATGAAAATTACGACCGTGCATTGTGCAAAGGTGGGTTTGCGACTGAATGCGGCAGAAAATGGCACACGGCGCGAATGCGCTCATTCGGGCCGCCGGCGGCTAGCCTTCGTCACCGGACCTTTCTTAATTCTGTTTCGTCGTGTAATGCACATTATTTTGGCTTTCTTAACAGCAATATTTTCTTTTAAGTACTGCCGCTATTCGCGCGAGCATGCCTCGTAGAACTTACCTCGAGTTCAACGTCGTATGAGATTCGCTGCACTTGCGAGTTGCAGCGCGCCGAAACGGTTCGTTCAATCTCCTGCACGTCATAAACATACTGGACGTTGACGAGCTTCTTGCCTTTACGCAGATTGTTTGGCCTGAAGAACTCAGTCACGACAGAAATTGGCCGAAATCCAAAGCGCAGCACAACCGACAGCGGCGGCTCCATTGCGCATCTGAGCTTAGTGCTGCATGCGGCCGCCAGTCTGCCTACTCGAAACCAACGAACCAATCGTAGGGGGCGCTTTTTAGCACCGCTTTCGCAGCGCCGCCTGGGCAGCCAGGCAGGCCTATGGTGGTCAGAGATGCCTTCTTCAACGGATGTATTGCAATTTTCAATTGCACGGCTAATAAACATAAGACCTAGTAGTGAAAAAGAAGTATTCTGGACGCGAGTTGGTTGATTTACAATCTGGTGAACGAAAGCGCTCAGCATAATGTCGGCCACGTAATAAACGTGCCCACGTGTGTTACTATTCGAGTATAGGCGATTCAAATCAACGTTTGGAAGATTGAAATTCCCAGTTATAATGACTATGTCATCATGAAAGCGCGCCACATGACCACATAGATGATTGCAAAATTCATGGGGGGAATCGGGTGTCTGATAAAACGCAATCAGAACTATACAGCGTTGCCTACATGATAACTTCGACGTGATCATTTCTTGATTATCAACTTGTTGCGTCTGCAACGCCGGTATATTTTTTTTTCACAAATACGTCAACTCCACCTCCTCGCGAACATCGGTCTTTTTGGAAAAATCACAGCATATCCACGGAGTGAATGATGATGAGTGGGCGAAGCTGCGGAGGTTCATCGGTAAACCGTGAATCTTCCGTGAATTCTGCCCAGTACATCATCACCGACGTGAGATCGGGCGCGTTTATACTAAAGGTTCGATGAGTTATGACGACTTGCAGCTCACTTTAATTTTACATGTGCGCTGTGAATTTTCATTGTTTAGAAAACCATTGCTTTAGAAAACATCTGGCGTCTTTCGTTAAGCAGCTGGCGTCTTTTCGTTTTGCTTTAGAAACATCTGGCGTTCTTTCGTTTTGCTTTTACAAAACATCTGGCGTCTTTCGTTGGTTTATTTCATCAATCAACGGCGTTTTGAAGAAAATTTTTATTGTTTAATCACACACAGGAGAAATCTCACCAGGCACTACCTTGGAGGTAAACAATGGCTGCTAATGGGAATGAGAGACAGAAGTCGGCTTTTAGCTAACACTTACACTTCTACTTCTACTAACGTTTCCTACTAGAACATGCCAATGGCTGCTAATGGGGAATGAGAGACAGAAGAATTCGGCTTTTAGTTAACGCGCACGCTGCGAATTTTTTATTGTTCAACAACGCACAGGAAATATCTCCCACCGGCACCACCTTGGAGGTCAAAGCGTAAGACTGGTTACGCACTACGACTACTACGACTACGAGGGACGAACGGGTGCCGCCTAAAGGATCTTCGCCCCTAAAAACTTGATATGAGGGTGGGAAAACACTTGCGTCATCAATGTCAGTTGTAACCATGTCTCTGTGATTACAACGACATCGGAAGCATAACGTAGAAGGATAGTTTCAAGTTGCCTAATTTTGTTTGCGACGATGCGCTCATTTATGTTCAAGAGATGAATGTCAGAGCTTTGAAACTGGTTACGTCGTTTTTGAAAGAACCTTTGTTCACGGTTTAGCAATTTTATTTGGCTGTTACTGCTTTCATCCCAAAAATAGAGGTCACCATCGATTCGCAGTTTATCGTGAATAAGGGTTACTTTCTTGCCTTGTTGTCACGTATCTCGGGAGCGCTTGCAATACCGAGTGCAATTGGGAGAGAGAAAGAGAGGCGGGAGACCGTGGTGTCACAGCAAACCCACTTTTATGTCACGAACCACGGCAAACCAAAGACTAACACAAACTCAAAATTTACAACAAAAGGTAATAAGTGCAAACATGAAGAGTTAGTGCGCACTCGCTGACTAACATACAAGGGATTCGAGCTACGTCTAGCTCCTCTTAACTCGAGCGCCTGGTCACTATGGCCTATCATTCAGTCGCGCTACGCATCGAATGTTCTTACTTCGTTCGTGGAGTCCGCTGACTGTTCGTTGCACAAGTCGACGCCCAGTCCTGTCGTCGAAGCTCCTGTCGACGTCTCAGGGTCGTCGTCGTCGTCGATCAGACGCCTCGCTGATCGTCTTCCTCGCTGGCCCTCCGGTCTTTCCTCGAGAACGTCGTCTCGTCCGGTTAGGCCTAACCCTCGGCCTATCCCCAGTGCCACTGGCTCGAACTGTCGACGTGGCTGTCCGGTGATTGTCGGTGGGTTGCCGTCTCGTCGGGGTGGGGTAGTGCCGCAGGTGCCACGAGAACTGCGTGATGAGGCTGCCGCAAGCCCGGGAAGCCTCGCTCGGTAGACAGCAAGGCCGACGGCCACCCTCCCGGGACATACGCCTCGCTGTCTCCAGAATTCGGCCCTGCTCTTCCCGTCGCGGACACGACGCTGCCCAGGCAGCACAGCATATTGGGCCAATATTGTTTATACGTTGGCAAACGATGGCCCATACAAACCACTATAAGCCAATGTTGGCAAGCCAGCCTACAAGGATGCCAATAATGGTCCACCTTTGCCAGCCAACATACAATATTGGTCGTGCCATTCTTTGAGGTTGGCAACAACGGCCCATGTGTGCCGATGTACATACGATATTGGCAGAACCAGGCCGTATGGATGGCAATATTGGGCCAGCTTATCCGTTGGTAAAACAATATTGGTTAAGTAATGGCAGTAGACTGGATATATTGTCCAGTCAATCTGACTGGTTAAACAATATTGGACGGCCAATGCTACGTGCCGGACAATATTGTCCAGACTTACGCGTTGTCGCTCCAATGTCTTAAACAATGGCAAGCATATGCATGATATATCGGCAAGAATGTTTTTTCCCCTTTTACCATCACTGAGTGAAGGTTAGCCCGAATCGAGCCACCACCTGCATGCACGCTATTATGAAAATCACGTTGTCCGGCATCCAGCGCACCTCAAAGAAGATTTCTGGTTACTTATCAACCTGCATGCACGCTATTATGAAAATCACTTTGTCCGGCATCCAGCGCACCTCAAAGAAGATTTCTGGTTACTTATCAACCTGCATGCACGCTATTATGAAAATCACTTTGTCCGGCATCCAGTGCACCTCAAAGAAGATTTCTGGTTACTTATCACCATAGGCGTGCGCAGGGTTCCCCATTAGAGGGGCAAAGGTTCGTCGTAGCGCCCCCCACCCTACTAAGAGGTTCGTCCGAATTAACCGGGTTGCGGACAGATATCGCCGAATTAACGAGAGTGTGATGCCGTTAAACAATAAACATGCTTGCAGGGACCAGAGAACGCGTCCTAATTATCCGACTTTCCGAATTAATAAGTGTGGAATTAACGAGCTTTTACTGTATAAAGATGGCAAAAAGAGTCCATCGTTGTCAGCCAACAAACAAAACTGCAAATTCCAATCTATAAGAAAGGGAACAATGGGGTCTTGATTTTTAAGTTGGCATTTAGTGTGGCACAAAATATATGCTAAATAGTTGGACAAAATTCGTTTTACAGATGTTGAGCAATGTAAAATAAGTACCAAGTTCTCAACTGAGTTTTGCGCGCTGTTGGAAATACATCTATGAGAAAGGAAACACAAAACAAAATCTCACTTTGCAATGCTTGTTGAAAGTTAACGTTAATTGTGTGATACAGCCAGCGTATACATCGCAACTATATAAAAACAACCCAGAAAACCCTGCTTTTACATTGATTGAAGCTGTATATAGCGTTGATGAGTTAAAGGAGTAGAATAGAAGTCGTCTGCTTCGCAATGGGCCTCTGCGCTGGTGCGCCGTCTGCGCACCGCACACGCACCGAAATTATTCGCACGGCTTTATTAGCGGCAAACAATAAAAATATTTCATGTGACTTCAACCACGCCAGGTATTTTCGTGTTTGCTACACGACTGGTTGGATTACAGGATTATAACTTCTTTGTGTGCGCGCTACAGCGACGTGCTGTCCAAGACTACGGTATCGCCCGCGGAATCTTTAAATAAATGATCGATGAGTAATGTTTGCACTTTCAACACTTCACACAACCAGACGTGTTCACTTTGAATAAATGTTCTCGGTGATCGGGAGGCCGGAGAAGCAGCGCGGCGCCATGTTTTGCTCAGGAATTTCACGTCTTCTCCTCGCGGCAGTGGAGCAGCGCGGTGGTCGCTGGTCATAAAACACTTGTCACTTGACGGCTCCTCCGCCCACGACGGTTCAAACGGGCGACGCTTTCAATGCCTTTGAAAACGAAGGGGGGGGGGTTGAGGGAGATGGCGGGAGACGACGGCACCTCGGAAGATGCGTACGCGCTTCGGCCCCTTCTGGCCGGCGGCTATTCTTTTTCAGTCAGTGGCGGCTAGTTTCCCTCGTTCGGGCTCCCGGCATCGGCGGGCGCCCGCCCCTCAGTGTTCAGTCGAGAGTCAGCGAAAACGGAGTCGGATACCGAGACAGGATGCCACGATTCTACGGATACCGAGATTCGACGGCGATGCCACAGTGAGAAGGCAGCTGCCCTGTTTTTCATCGGACCTGACTGTTTTGACTTTTGAAGAGCGATCCGCAGATGAGCGCCGATGTGTTCTGACAACTCGCAAACATTCCGCCGGATTTTTGTGTTCGTATCGCGTTCAGTAAGTGGTTTTTTTCCTTCGTCGCATGTTACTTTCCGTGTTTTTCGCAAGTGAAATGTGTGCTGCGTTTATTATTGTCTACATTGCCGCGTAATTTTTTTTAAATTTGTTAGTTTGTGAATAACGATGTGCTGGGCTTTATTGTGCGCTTCGAAGTAGGTTCGTCAAGTTCTCGCCCTTAGCGATGTTGTCAGCACTTGCGTGTGCTATTTTGTTCTTTTCTCGCGTTGTAGTGCGTCAGCTTAACACCCGTTTTTCATTTGCCCTTCGCCGCTCGATTCGCGCAAAGAAATGATGGATTTGTAACACACAAATTTTTATTAGTTGTGAAGTCGCAGACTTTCAAGCTCTTGCCGCAGTCACCTTTTACTTAATAAATAGGCGATGAACTTTCTGGTAGTTCAAGGTGGTTATGGATCTCGGCTGTATCGAATGTCTGTTCACTTGTAGATGTTCATTTATTTCATTTTGTATCACGCTTCGCTTTTCACTGACTTCCTTTTGAACCTTCGGTGAACTGACAAATCAAATAAGCGCTAACACCTAGGGAGGCTGTGTGTGTTTGTGAGTGGTCCCGTTTCCCCGATTTCTAATATAAGGGCATTATTCAAGGTAGTTAGTGTAGGTTATGAGCAGCTGTTATCTGTCAGCAAGCGGTCAGCAGAACAAAGCGCGAAATGCGAAATTATTTTCAAAACTTGCAGTATCTTTGCCATATGTATACATGCAGAATAAACTTGTGTGTACTCTCAGCTTTTGTACGCTGATTATCCCTGCTGCTTGCCTAAAAGCAAAAGCGTGGGCAACATGCATTTATTTACCTGCACAAAAATCTATCTCACGTTAAACTACACATTCAGTGGAAAATGTCGTAAAGATATTGACATAGCTAACGAAAAGGCTGGCAAGAACCAGCGTTAAACGCTGGAAATGAAAGAACGATGGTGCAGCCAACGATAAAGGCTGGCAAAAAATATTGGAGCTGCCAATATTTATACAATGTTGGCGATACGTACGACGGACAATGTTGGCTACAGCCATCCTTGCCATTATTGGTGATATGTTGGACGGACAATATTGGCTACAGCCATCCTTGCCATTATTGGAAAATCATTGGCATCCAATATTGGACCAATGCAGATTTAGGTGTAGCAAATCCCCAAAAGCCAACGCAGGACCAATATTTCTGCCAATGTTTACCAACGTTGTTCCGAGATTGGTCCAATGCCTGCGTGCTGCCTGGGTGGCTTGCACAACCTTCCTATTGGCCAACTCCACCGAACAATGACTCTCTCTTCCTCTGGGGTTCCGCACCTCAGTTCGGGGCGCGTGGCACGCGCCTTTCCCCGGCCAATGGCATGCGTGGACGTGGCGGAGGTGCACACCATCGCGTACTTTTACATTCCCCGCACACCATCGACGCATTCCGCCGTCCGGCACGCGCCCTGTGCCCTTTGCTCATGGCATTGGGCCCCCTTTTAAGAGTTTTTAAAGACGATGGTCTTTCTTGGGAAGTTAAACGGAGAAATTTTGGTCTGTCTTTCTGTTTGTCGGCACGTCACTCGATTCCAGGGTTGCCAGATCCTCGAAAAGAAAAAGAGCCACGAAATTCAGCAAAGTAGCCAGAACTAGCCATCTAGCAGCTGTTACTTTATTTTGGAGCCAGAAAAGTAGCCAAACGTGATTTCAGTTTAGCTGAATTATCACTACGTTCTGACACTTAATTATAAAAAATATACATCACAGAAATGTTTATCACATCACAATCGAGTAAAAAAGAAACCAAGTGACTTCCTGGAGGAGGCATTAGGACTAGAAAATTGGCAATTATGCTGCACCGACAGCGGCACTGTAAATATAGAGCTTGTAACACCTTTCAGTCGTACTCCAAATTTGATCCTGATGATCACGATAGGTTCGTGGGACATTCTATTAAATGCGAAGCATTTCTTAGCGAACCTCTGGCACTTTGAGCGTTTCTATCTACGTATCTATCTATCTATCTATCTATCTATCTATCTATCTATCTATCTAGCCGCCTACGTCTGGGTGCTCTCATGATCGCCTCCTTAACTTGGTGTAGACCAAAATTTGCATGGGAGGGTAAGAGTATTTGACGAATATGATTGCCGGTTCAGGACATGAATAACATTAAAATCCTGTCGCGTACGTCGTCAAACCCTTTCCACTAGACACGTGTGGCACATACCCGTTTACCACGGGCCGCGGTGTACGGGTATGCGCCACAGGTGACTGACAGTTTATATCTACCCAGGAACAGCGAGAACAGACATTAGTAACTTAAATGCTAGAGCGTTAAGGAAAACCAACATCGGCAGCGTTGACTCAACGAATGGAAAGAATGAAAATTAGGATCCCAGCCGGAATCGAACCCAAGCATTCGGCGTGGCAATCAGGTATTCTACCACTGAGCCACGCCAGGTCTATAACCTGGTTTGGAAATACAGCATACGCAGGCGTTATATCGGTGCAGCGTCAATTGTGGTTGTGGTGCTGGCTGTCTAATTTTAAAAGAACGCAATAAACACTACATGATACTCCTACGATGTGAACTCCTACGATGCAGGCGTCATATCAGATTAACGTCTGTAGTTCCAGTGTTGGCTGCGCTTTTAGAGCAGTCTAATAAAGATTAAATTTGTATACCTATGATTGAGCAAGATATATTGAAGCATTCCTCGACCCTAGAGGAATACATTGACGAAAGTTACATATCATATCCACATCACCGCACCGTAAAGTGCACTTCGTCCGCCAGAACGACGCAGTCTCCTCTTCATTTCTTACGAGGCTGGGCGATGGCCTCATGCTCACCGAGGATGATGCCAGATTGATTGACAGCCGCTTTGTGGATTAGGCTACGTAGGCCACACACGCCCAGGTACTCTACGAATACGACAAACACCAGCCACTGATGTTGGTCTACGTAGCACTATCCAGGCCTACCAGCCTCGACTGCCTATACCTCACCAACGCGAAGGGTGGCTTCAGGTTCCGACATGTCGCCGGCTCTGTCGACAGACAGTTTGTCGACGAAATGACCGAGGCATCCACGAATTCCAACAGCTCTACTATACCACATACTTCACTACACATGGACCCCTCGTCACCACGATCACGACCGGATATTATAACAAGTCATGACCAGCTGCTGGTGCTCACTGATCACGGTGATGACGCCCTTGTTCAAGAACTGTCAAGAACTTCTTCCACACATGCACACGGGTTCGTGAAACGTGCGTGTGTTCTCGGGACACGTATAAGCACTACATATCACCTTACCGCTTCTGGTATTGGTAATACCCACGTTGCCATTGGCAGCGTTACCCAACCGTAAACAACAGGCTATATAACACATATGCGGCTCTTCAGCACATATATGTGTGCGTATAACATTTATACAAATCTTTAGCATCATTTTGTAACGTGCCGCTCACTAAAAAAAGTTACGCCAGTCACCTACCCGCCGCATGCTTCGCATAACATCAACTCCCACTGTAGGTGGGATCTGCCGAATTTTTTTCCTTAAGTCGCTTTTTGTGAGAGCCACACCGGAAAACAGCCGTTCCGCTTCTGCGTTAGATATATTGAGAACAAGGAGCTTCAATGCGCCGTCTGCAATGTCTTGCATAGGATTAGCGTCTGATGCATCCCGGTAGGTGTATATTTTGATCCAGAATTCCATTGCTGGTATGTCGGCATTCGCATCCTCAACTTGACGAAGGTGCCGTACTTGCTCCTCAAGGCAATGCTCGGGACAACAAATACGTATTTTGGCAAGGATCTCAAAGCGTTTATCGCATTCGGCCCTAGAACAGATGACGGACTAATGGCTCTCAGCTTCCGCACCAAAGACGTAGCATTCGGAAGACGTTTCTGAAGATGAGATGCACAAGCGTTAAGAAAAGCAAAACAACGTCGTTTGAGTGAGTGTTACTCTTCAGTTGTGATTCGTATATTGCTGACGTGGTCACTGAAGCTGCCGCCAAAATCTACGTTGTCTAGGCCTAGGAAGATTCACTCAAGGTTCATTAGATCAAGGTCGCAGAGGCTTACTTCATCATGCGGTCGTAGCACAGATGGCTTTAGTATCCTTGCCACAAGGCATTTGTAAAGCTTTTGTAGCTCTTCGAAAACGCTGAGCGGGTCCACATCTCCTTGCAAAAGCTTGTTCACTCTTTTGAGATCAGTAAGAAGCGGGTCCAAAAAGAGAAGGTATGCGCGGTTCCTCTCGTCATGATACATTTCTTTAAGGAGGCGCACACTGCAGGCCTTGTAAGGAACAGTCCTGACAAGGAACATGCGCAAAATGCGTCTGCCGTGACGCGTTTCGGGCGCATGCAATTGCTTCCGGTATACAGAGTACACAAAAGTCTTTACACCGAGGGAGCCGCAGCCGGCATTGTAAATGCACACTTATTTTTTTATAGCTGCGCTAGGTTTTAACGTATATTAGCTCTTGATGCCTGTGCCAGAACAATAGCGAAAAAGTAGCCAAGTAGTCAACGTCATTTTTTTGTCGCCGCGGCCTGTTAAAAGTAGCCAAATCTGGCAACCCTGCTCGATTCAGCCACCCGGCCAAAGTTGAACCACTTGCCCAAGGGCCAGCCATCTTGAACGGCTGACTAGGTTCATACTTGTGTACATTCTTAATCAAAAAACAAACATTACGCATATCTGAGGCGCAACATCAGTAGCGAAGTATTAGGTGGTGTGTTCTTTTAATAGAAAATACATAGATACGTAATTCTAGAGACCATAGTTTCTTAATTTGCGCTGAAAATGCGACTGCGCTGAAACTTGCCTTCCTCCGTGCTCTCTGCACGAGCTCATTGTTGTGTTTCGGTTTCGGTTCAGTATTGCACTGTACGAATGCCATGGGGCGCCGCTCTGGCATTCCTGTTTTACCCAGGCGACGTGTAAGTAAAAGAGTGTGTGGAGAGTACTCGTTGAGTGCGGAAGTTTCTTCTGCTTCGGCGCTTCGCGCCAAACCGCTTGTTCGGGCGGGCTGGCGTCCCCGCCGGTCGCGTTGGTCACCGCCGGTCTTCGCCTGCTGCTGCGCCGGGACTACCAGCCCGCAACAAAGCACTCATGTTTCCCGACGTATTGCCAGATGGCGTCCATATCTCACGCAGCGCCTCTTCTATAGTCTTTAGACGACATTTGCAGCGAAGCACGCAGATACGCGGCCAATTTTTCTTAAAAAACTGCTTTGGTCCTTGTCATGGTCTCTAGATGGTTAAACACAACACAGGAACACCGAGGATAACGAAAAAAATGCTTTATGCGAGAAACCACTAAACTATATACATAAGAAGTACTGAACAAAAAAGCCCGACTATATAAACAACGATCCCTTGTCCACACTATCCCAAAACTAAGAAAATATTTACAGTTTCATCACTGGTTGATGACGTTGACGTGGCAGCTTCGTTGCTGAGGCGACGACTTTGTCCGCGAAGTGCGTTGCTTCACCGGAGCGCGACCGTCTGCTGCACCTTCGTGTACCCGTAGTTGCTGGTCACCGCCACGTGAGGTACTTGCAGTGGCTGTGTCGTCTGGTGCGCGACCCACGGAGCATAGCCGCAGAACATTTGCGCGTCCTCAGGAGAAGGGTCTCGCTGATGCGCGCTGGTCGCCCTCCTGGTCACGCCTTCCAGGTCACAGTACGTTGCTGCAAAGGCTGGGGCACATTTACAGGAGCTGTGCTGGCAGACCTCAGGCGAACGCCTTGCCACGACGACCGCTCGTCCGTGCCTCTCCCTGTTCCAAGCGCGCTGTGCCTTCTCTCCTCCTCCTCGCCGGCCACGTCGCCTCTCGTGCCCGTTCTTCCCCTCTTCTTCCTTGCGTTCTTTTTTTAATTCTCTTTCAATGTATGGTTTTCTTCTTTCTTTATTCTATCTTTCTTCGTTTGATATCTGTCTTTTCTATTATTTGTTCTTCCTCTTCTTCTCCCTCTTCTACTAGAAGTCGACAAATTCATGACAGTCCTCCTCTCCAGGGTTGCGGCCCTCTACTCTTCTGTTGGTGTCTGGTAACTTATGACTTCTACCCTCTTGTCTTGTGTTGACACTTACTTTCACTGTTCACTGGTCATCACCATGCACTTTCGCGAACACGTCATCAAACATTACACAGAACGTTGCACAATGTCCACGCGTTCAACGTCCTTAACACTATACTGCTACGCTCACAGAAATAACTACGCACAAAACGCAGCACTTATACTTAAAAAAATCTGCACAAACACACGGTCTTTCAAGATCTACTCAAATAAGGTCATCCATCACTGTACTCAAGGCCTATTTCAATTCCCAGAATCCTTTTAACACAGTAGCAGCCACCAGTTTGATACACGATGTTTCAATCTGTGCTTTTTCACATTGCGCATCTTCAATTTTTTCCTTCTCCTATTCGCTACACAATGTCTCGAACGCTTGCACCAGCTGATGACTCTCATCCAGTGTTGGCGGTAACGCGTTACAAGTAACGGCGTTACCGGTAACGCGTTACTTTTTTCGGTAACTTAGTAACGTACTCGTTACAATTTAGAAACTGTAACGGGTAACGTACTTACGTTAACATTTTTCGGTAACGTGTGGTGTCACGTTACTCGTTACTTTTTCATCCTGGGGGTGCCGTTTTCTCAGGGCTCGCCCCGACAAATTCTTTTGTCGCAGCGTCGGACTGCTGTCGGCCTGCAGGGCATTGACCAAGAAAGCGCGGGCGGAATCGCTTTTTTTGTGGAAATTGTGGGGACCAATTTCTTAAGACGCGCCGACTCCTTGTGTGGAGGTTTGGGCCATCGCCACACAAAGCTTGATGAAAGGTGTATAATTCGCCATAAGAAACTGTACGGACATGCTTCTCGTGGAAGTGGATGTAGCAGATGGATTGCTGGCACCTGCGCTTTTTCGTGCCCAAAAGACAGGCCGTCCGAAGAGAAAGCGCAAAGGCTGGTTTACTCCATACCACGTGCTGATCGTGAATTTTTTTACGTGGGGGAAACGAAGAACTCCCCCGAGAGGCTGCGACAACATAAAAACGATGTCCGCAAGTTCGCGTGACAAAGGAGTACACTCGCTGAGCATAGCATAAACGACCACCGCATCGAATTCGACAACTCCCGCGTCGTCGACTTAAGCGGCTTTCTGTGGAATTCTGGCCCATCCAGGCGACAGCCGGTAACGTCAACCGGTCTACAGGTGCGCTGCCGATCTAGAGTCTGTCTTATTGTGGAGAATAGGCGTGACCCCCGGCTGGAAGGAAACCCTGAAAAGAATGCGAGCGGGACGCGAAACGTAGAATTTTTTTTTTGTAACGCAAAAAAAACATCTTTTTTTACTCACTACATTAACACCGCTGTCACACGAACAGCCTTAACCGCGGTTAAGCTCACTACGGTTACGGCTAATCACGTTTACAGGCAGCTACACGGCAGACATTAGCGCAGTTAGTGTATAATCGTGGTTATCGCAAACGGGTGATTCCACGAGAGATCGACACGGTTCAGAAAGTAGATATTTTAGATTTGATTGAGTATTTAATATTTTATGCATGTCCCATGCCAATAGCCCGAAAAAGAACTTATTTTCTTATTAACTGCATAATTTACGAGGGAAAATATATCAAACATATTCAATCCGGAGGGACCAATTTCATTACCTGTCATTCTCGAAAGTTCACAACGCTGTAAAACACAAATATTATCGTTACAAAGAAGATATTTTGTGTATGAAATGTATGCGCAACAAAGAGTAAAGTAAGATTGTTTGAAACTTGTAGAGCGAAGGAAACTGTTTTTGAAAAATGTCTAAATATGCGACATCTTATAGTACCTACAAAGTTGATAGGACTTATCAACTTTGTTCTAAAAATAAATTTTGTTTTTTTTATCTGCAACTGCAGCGAAGTTTCTGTTTATTGAACTCCTGAGCGAGTGAGGCTGATCTTGAACACCCTCACATAAACGCTCGCATTTTTTGCCGTAATTATACAGGTTAAATTGAACAAAAAACGTTTATGCACAGCTTTTTTTTACGTGACTAGCCCATTTAAGCATTTATTTACTACTACAAAATTCGCGCATCTATTTTGCTAGCAGAAGCACACCATCAGAATTATTGTAAATATTTTGATATTTCATTGATGCTTTCTTTGCGAATAGCGTTGATGATTGAATTTCATATTCTGTATAATGTCACATTGAGAAAAATGGCTTCACCATGTGTCAGAGTCAGAAGCCATCACACGTAACTCTAAAGGCAAGTTTAAGCCACTATACCATTGCTAACGTCCGGTACATTTGTGCAAGTAATACTCGTTAAATCAGCATTTTGGGTATATTCGTTGTTTAGGTTGGAAGTTTTATGTGAAACAAAAATTTCAGATTTAACTGTGGACATAACTACTAGCGCGAAAAACACAAAGGACGAGGTGAAGACGGCAGACAGGCGACGCAGCGCTGCGTCCTGTCTGCCGTCTTTACCTCGTCCTTTGTGTTTTTCGAGCTAGTAGTTATGTCCACAGTTAATACGCACCAACTAGCCCAACTCGCTTCTCTAATTCAGATTTAAATTATTGTTATTGTGGGTTCCTGCAGCAAAGACACATCGATTAAAATTTATGATTGCGGAGTAACGGGAGAGGTAACGTCCGTTACTTTTTTTCGGTAACGGTAACGCGTTACATTTTTTTGTAGGTAACGTAGGGCGGGAACGCGTTCCTTTTTTATAGTGTAACGAGTAACGTATTTAGTTACTTTTTTTCAGTAACGCCTACAACACTGCTCTCATCCGACGCTTCTTCGACCCAAGTTTCTCTGACAGCGTCCTACCTCTATATCTGGCGCTGGTCACCTGCACCACACACTCTGCATCCAAATAATTCAAAACTGCTTTACGCGTTTTTGCCACGTTCTTTCTCTTTCGTCTCCTGCGCCTACTGTTCACAGCTTGTGGAACTCTTCTTGCGTTCTGAAAATTGCAACCACTTTCCACTACTCTTGGGGCTGTCTGCGTCCCCTTCACTTTTACGCGTTTACCACCCTGCATTTGAGACGCTCCACTCATCCCACTCCTCTCTGGTGTGACATAATAAGTGGCAGGCTCGCCACTTATTATGTCACGTACCTCGGGAGCGCTTGCAATATGTGATGGAGTTGGGAGAGTGAGAGAGGCGGGAGACCGTGGCGTCACGGAAAAACACGCTTTATCGAACACAGCACTACAAAGAACAGAATTAACACACTCAAAATTTACAATCAGAAGAAACATATGAACACGTCCTAAGCTGTACGAACGAAGCTAACAACCCACTTCTACCTAAACCCAGCTCTACTAGCACGAAAGTCTCGACACTATGGCGCCTCAATCTCGCTACGCGAATCGAACGTTCTTACTTCTTGTGTGTTCGTCGCCTTGATTCAGCGCCAAAATCGACGTTCGGCCCCGTCGTCGCAGCTACTGTCGACGTCTGAGGGTCGTCGTCGTCGATCCGCCGCCTCGCTAGTCGTCCTCGTCGCCGATCCTCCGGCCCTTTGTCGAGAACATCGGTGTGGTAGTAAGAGACTGTAACCCACAACCGAAGGAGAAAACGGAACCAAAGAGGACGACGACGGTGTGCGCGAGCGAGACGCTCGCGAAGCTCGAGAGCTGGAGAACGTCGCCGGGCTGAAAGAACGCGGCCAGGCAGCCAGAGCGCCGGTCGTTGGGCCGAGAGAAAAAGGGACCGAGCTGGTGCGACCAGGCCAGCCGGGACGAGCTTGGTGTGTCCCGGGAACGAGCAAGCGTGCCGGCCAGGAGCTGAGATCGTGGCCTCGGTGCCACGCCCAAACTGACCTTTTCCCGAGCCGAGATCGTGGCCGAGGTGACACGTCCGAGTCGGCCGTCGTCAGCGTGGGCCTGTACGTTCCGCGACGAGCAGGTCGTCGTATGTTCATACACCTCCGCACCACGCACCTGTCCGCTTCGTGCTGGCATCATCGCTACCTGACTGCGGTATGTGAGTGACGTTCGACGGGCCTATACGGCAGGACGCGCCGATTCTCTCGCGTGTGAGTAGAACTCTAAAAGTTAGGACTTAGGGATATCTGTATTGTTCAGTGGGACAAAGCGTGTGTAATTGTGTGTGTCAAGTCGATAAATGTGTTTCTTGTTCGTGCCTTGGTTTTCCTGCATCTGAGGGCCCAAGAACCACCACATTTGGAGAGCCTGCCAGGATGGCACATTAATATTACAGCCATTACTCAGATGCGGGGCTGAGCCATGGACAGGGAAAGATTTTTCGCACTTGGCCGGGAACTAGGGCTCGAGAAGGATGCGCTTAGAGAATGGGTGGACAAAGAATGCGCACTAGCTCGCAATGAACGCGCTCGTGAACGAGAGGAAGCTAAAGAAAGCGGTGAGCGGCAACGCCTACTGCAGGAACAAGAGCTCAAGATTTTGGAGCTAAAGCTTAAACTACAGGAAAGCGCGGGACGACAGTCAGCCGAGGCTAATGAACCAGGGGGAGCTACCTCGAGCGTCACCACGAGCACTACACGTGCACCGGAAGTATATAGCCCGCATAAACTGACACCGCCCTTTGACGAAACGCGGGACGATCTCGACGCGAGCCTACAGCGGTTCGAGCGTGTCGCGACGTGCCAAGGGTGGCCCCGTGAGAAATGGGCTCTTGCACTGAGTCTGTGCATGACTGGAGAAGCCCTAACTGTGATAGGCCGGTTAGATCCAACAGCTGCGTTAAACTATGACCAGCTAAAAGCGGCGCTACTGCAGCGGTTTCGGTACACTGCAGAGGGCTATCGGGAAAAATTTCGCAAAGCGAAACCCGAAGACAATGAGTCCGGCCTGCAGTATGCTTCTCGGCTTGCTGGGTATTTTGACCATTGGTTGGAGCTATCAAAATCCAACCAAACCTTTAATGGGCTTAGAGACCTGATTATCGCCGAGCAATTCATGGAGAGTTGTCTTCCGGCTCTGAGAGTGTTTCTAAAGGAGAGGAACTGCCGAACGTTGCAGGAGATAGCGCAGACTTCGGACAACTTTATGGATGCTCAGTCACTGGTGAATCTGGGCAAGGAACGCGCATGTAGAGAAACGGGTCCGACCACATCTCCAAGGATGGAGCTCGCAAGGAAGACGCCTCGGGCGGACGACCGTTGTTTTCTGTGCGATAAAAAGGGGTACAGAGCGGCTGAATGCTGGTCGCGCACGAAAGCATGTTCCCCAGTGCATGGTCACAATAGTGACAAGTATTCCGCCGGCAGAGGAGACAGATGTGAAGCATCTTGCGTGATAGCAGGTGAACGAAACCATGAAAAAGCAGCAGGGAATGCAGAATGCGTCATTCTGAAAGATGGAGAAAAGATCCCTGTTGTCAACACTGCAGTCAGCCGCAGTGTTTTATCTAGGAAAATTGAGAACGTGCCCACTGGGAAAGGGTTTATGGATAAACGCCCAGTTACCGTACTGCGCGATACTGGCTGCGATACGGTCATAGTGCGACAGGCATTAGTGCCAAAGGAAAAATTGACCGGTACGTATCGGCCGGTACTCTTCCTTGACCGTACAGTGCGTAATCTACCAGAAGCTGTGGTCTTCCTGGATACGCCACTATTTAAGGGAGAAGTTCGTGCTCACTGCCTGCGAGACTCACTTTATGATGTTGTCCTTGGAAACATCACAGGAGCCGCATCATTCGACAACACGAGAGTGATGAAGACCCGGACCTTCAATCCCAGTAGCAGCGCAGACATCGAGGAGAAGACGCCTAAAACTTCTATAAATCGTCGTGATAGGCGACAAGACCAGGTCACCGTAAGTCGCGTCGCGAACCGACTACGTGCACCTAGGCCCGAACACAGTGACAACAGTCCATCTGCAGCAACCAGCGGTACCCAGACGGCATGCGCGAAGAGATGGCAAGCAAAGGCACATCCATCTGGATCGTCGCAGCTATCAACCTCGCCATGGCCGAATTCGCGACCGGATGCGACGCGTTACCACGGTACAGCTAACCCACCAGATGAGACATTGTTGCCTCTGGACACGACGGCCAGGGTACCACAACGTCGTCGACCCAGGCAACGCTCCTACTTCGAGGAACGCAATACCGACCGCCTCAATCAATCTCGTCCGGGCTATGTTACGCTCCGCAGCGATGGCACGGACAGCCTCAGTGCACAGATGGATCAGTCGCCATCATCGCCTCAGACGCCGCTTCAACCACCACGTTCCCAGAATCACTTTCAACGTCACAAGACTAAGATGTACAAGCGACGTGACAACAATACTTACTGACAACGACTACCGGTGATGACGACTACCGCGAGCATGGTGTGGTGTCGTCACTGCGCAAAGAGGACCACGTGAAGACAGCAAGACAACTAGACATCCACGGTGTGAATCGTGCGTTGTGTGTGCTGTGTGTCGGCGCGTGTTTATTCACCAGAGCCGGCAGTGTGCGCGCGCCTCGTTGTGACGTGTACGCGGTATGCAGGTGGATAAAACCGTATATGCCACCGCCGGCCGTATCAAACGTGCGATTAGCGCGTTTTATCTTCCGTGTCAGAGTGTGCCGAACAATGAGTAACAGTGTTTGTGTAATGACAGAAGACTTGCAATCTTGGCATTATTTGCATATGCTCGGTGATTGCTTTTGCTGTGTTCCGTTGTGTCGCGTTCGTACTAACGTTATCCGCGGCACAACGTACTGAAAGTGGGGGGAAATGTGGTAGTAAGAGACTGTAACCCACAACCGAAGGAGAAAACGGAACCAAAGAGGACGACGACGGTGTGCGCGAGCGAGACGCTCGCGAAGCTCGAGAGCTGGAGAACGTCGCCGGGCTGAAAGAACGCGGCCAGGCAGTCAGAGCGCCGGTCGTTGGGCCGAGAGAAAAAGGGACCGAGCTGGTGCGACCAGGCCAGCCGGGACGAGCTTGGTGTGTCCCGGGAACGAGCAAGCGTGCCGGCCAGGAGCTGAGATCGTGGCCTCGGTGCCACGCCCAAACTGACCTTTTCCCGAGCCGAGATCGTGGCCGTGGTGACACGTCCGAGTCGGCCGTCGTCAGCGTGGGCCTGTACGTTCCGCGACGAGCAGGTCGTCGTATGTTCATACACCTCCGCACCACGCACCTGTCCGCTTCGTGCTGGCATCATCGCTACCTGACTGCGGTATGTGAGTGACGTTCGACGGGCCTATACGGCAGGACGCGCCGATTCTCTCGCGTGTGATTAGAACTCTAAAAGTTAGGACTTAGGGATATCTGTATTGTTCAGTGGGACAAAGCGTGTGTAATTGTGTGTGTCAAGTCGATAAATGTGTTTCTTGTTCGTGCCTTGGTTTTCCTGCATCTGAGGGCCCAAGAACCACCACAATCGGTCTCGTCCAGTTATGCCTAACTCTTGGCCTCCCCCTGGCGCCACCGGGTCAAACTGCCGATGTGGCTCTCTGGTGATTGTCAGTGGGTCGCCGTCGTCTTGCCAAGCTGTGGTAGTGCCGTAGGTGCCCTGCAAACTGCTGTGATGAGGCTGCTGCAAGCTCGGGGAGCCTCACTTGGATGACACCAAGGTCGACGGCCACCCGCCCGAGCCTCTCGTGCCGCTGCCCCCAGAACGGGGCCCTGCTGCTCTCGTCGAGGGTGCGACGCTGGCTTGCACCACCTTGTTCCTCGACCATTCCACCGAACAATGATTACCTTTTGTCCTGGGGTCCGTCACCTCAGCTCGGGTCGCGTGGCACGCGCCCTTCTCCGGCCAATGGTGTGCGTGGACGCGGCATTGGTACACACTATCGGGGAATTTCCGGGCCGCGCATACCATCGCCACATTCCGCCTCTTGGCACGCGCCTCGTGCCCCCTTTACTCATGATATCGGCCCCCTTTTGAAGAGTTTCTTCCTAAAAACTGCTCGTCTCTTCCGACCGCATGATTTGGCTTTGTCCTTCTTGCTTGTCTTCCGTCCTCTTTCCTTGCTTGATTTGGGCTCACCTTCACTACACAACATTGTCATGCACTTTCATTCACATTTTGTCTGTATTTCTCCTCACGTAGTTCGCACACCACCGCTATCATTGGTTCCATAGTGCACGTTTCACTTCACGAAATTCACCTCAGTCACATTGATCTACTCATGAAACCTGCTCCCACATTTTGTCTTCCTTTTATGTACTCTATGTGGAAGCAGTACTCCTGCAACATTAAACTCCATCTCATCACCCTTCCATTCGTTAGCTTTGCTCTACTCAGAAATTTGAGAGGTTCATGGTCTGTTTGTACTCGAAAGGGCTTGCCAAACAGATATATGTGAAATTTTTTTATGGCCCACACCAGAGCTAGATATTCCTTCTCAATGGTGGCATAGTTTTGTTCCGCTCTATTCAACTTTCGACTGGCAAAACCACCGGATGGAGTGTTCCGTCTTTCTCTTGTATGAGTACTGCTCCTAATACCTTATCCGAGGCATCTGGTCTTAGCACAAACTCCTTCTGAATCTCCGGAGCCAGTAGTATGGGTGTACACGATAGCACCTTCTTTATTCCTCGAATGCTACTTCGTGCGCTTCATCCCATTTCACTACCTTACTCGCTCCCTTTCTCGCTAACTCAGTCAGAGGCCCGGCAATTTCCGCATAGTGGGGAATGAACTCTCAATAAAATCCGGTTAAGCCTAGGAATGACTACACTAGTTTCTTGGTTTTCGGTTGCCTCACAGCTTGTATCTTATCCAGGATGTCTCCCTTGGGACTCACTTGACCTGACCCTAGTTTGTGTCCCAAAAAATCAATTTCTTGATAGCCTAACTCACATTTGGTGGGCTTGACCGTCAGCCCTGCACTTCTTATTCTCTCAAACAGCTTCTCTAATGCCTGCATATGTTGTTCCCACGTATCCTTTGCAACCAGAATATCGTCAATGTAGTGCTCCGCATGAGGCACATCATGCAAAACCTTCCTCATCAACCTCGTAAATAGTGCTGCAGCTGTTTTCAGTCCAAATGGCATGTACTTAAATTGGAACAATCCTCTGAAACAAGCGAAGGCTGTCGTTTCCTTCGATGATTCTTCCATGGGTATCTGCCAATACTCTTTTCAGAGATCTAGTTTGGAGAACTACCTCTTGTTTGCGACTTTCGATACCACCGCATCTATTCTCGGGATGTGTTCTGCGTCTGTCTTCAGAATGTTGTTCAGTCGCCTGAAATCTACGCATACTCTATTTGAACCGTCTGGTTTCTTTACCACTACGAGGGGTGCATTATAAGCTGACCTGGCCCTTTCAAATATACCTTGCCTTAACATCTGGTCCACTTCTGTTTCGGTTGCTTCCTGCATAGCATTGGGTAGGGGGTATTGCTTCACGTGTACCGGCTCTTCCGTTGAGCACTGCACTCTCCACTACCTTTGTACGCCCTGCATTATCTGAGAGTACTCCAATGAATTTGCTAATTAGACCTGTAGCCTTCTTCGTCTTGTCTTAAGTTTTTTCGCGCTATTTGCTAGACCTTTCAATTCCTGTGCTTGGCTAGCCTCAAGGGAAGGACTGATTGCTACTTCCTCTGCCCCCATTGTCTTCCGCACCGTGTACGAGGGTACCTCCTCCTCATTTTAGCCCTCTCTTTCTTCTCTTCCTTTTCAGGCCCCTTCCTCTCTTCATACCTTTTTAACATATTAATATGGAATACCTTCCTTTGCTCATGAACCGAAATTTCATAGTCCATCTCGTTTTTCTTTTGGGTGACCGTGAATGGCCCCTTGCACTGCATGAGCATTTTGTTGTTCTCCGTGGGCAAAAGTACCAGAACTTTGTCCCCGGGGTTTAGGGCCCTATGAACTGCTTTGCGGTCATAATACATTTTCTGCTTTTGCTTAGCTTGTTCTAGCTCCTGATGTGCTATTTTACAAGTTTCTTCCAACCTGTTTCTAAGGTCTAGCACATATGTACACGTCCTTTTTTCTTCCGCTCCTAATTCTTCCTTGGACCACAGTTCTTTAAGAATCATTAGTGGGCCACTGACCGTCCTCCCATACAATATTTCAAACGGAGAAAACCCTAAGCTAACCTGTGGTACCTCTCGATATACAAACAAAAGCGCTGGCAGGTATCTATCCCAATCCCTGGGCCTTTCCTGGCACATTCTCTTTAACAGTGTTTTTAATGTCCCATTAAAGCGTTCCACCAACCCGTTAGCCATTGGGTGGTAGGGTGTGATTAGCTTCTGCTCAATGGACATTACTCTGTTCACTTCCCTCATCATCTCCGAGGTGAAGCTTGATCCCCTATCGCTAAGCACCTCCTTCGGCACCCCATATCGTGCGAACATTTCCAAGAGGGCTTCAGCTACTTGAATAGTATCGATGGTTTTGAGGGCAACTGCATTTGGGTACCTGGTGGCTAAACCCACAAGCGTCAACACATATCTATTTCCTTGTCCTGAAACTGTGTTTATGGGACCTACAATATCTATAGCCACCCTGTCGAATGGTAGATCTATGATTGGCACCCTACCCAAACGTACCTTCCCTACTCGCCCATTAGCCACTGTTCGTGGCATACATCACACGATTTGACGTATCTCTTCCCATCACTCTGTACTCCGATCCAAAAGAATTCTTCAGTGATCCTTTCCAAAGTGCTTTTAATCCCCTGGTGACCAGCCATTATACTATCGTGACCCAATTTCAACGCTGTTCTCTTTAATTCGTCAGGCACCATCAATTGCTGTACTTCCCGCCCGGAACTAAACACACACTTGCGGTAGACCAGCCCCTTCTGCTTGATGAATTGCACTACCGTTCTACTGATGACTGCATAATCTATCACCACATTCAGAGTCCTAGGGACCAGGCTCTACTGAACAGCGCTTTAGCACAAGTTGCAGTGTGGTGCACGGATTGGCAAATGAAAATAAACGTAAAAAAATCAGTTGCGATGACTGTGACACGAAAACGACTACCATTAAGTTTTTCATATAGCATAGGCGGCAACACTCTCGCTGTTGTAAACAGATATAAATACCTCGGGGTTACACTAATGTCGGATCTGAGATGGAATGAACATATATCGGAAGTTGTGAGGAGGGCAATGCGGAAACTTGGTTATTTAAAAAGAAATTTGCGGCAATGCACACATGAGGTTAAATTAATCGCATATAAAACTTTGGTCCGCCCTGTGTTAGAATATGCATCGATAGTTTGGGACCCATACACTCAAGGCAACATAAACAAGATAGAATCTGTCCAAAAGAAAGCGGCTAGGTTTGTATGTCGTTCTTATAGTTGGCGCACTTCTGCGAGTGCCTTGGTAAAGAAAGCAGGTCTAGAATGTCTACAAAAGAGGCGCCAACGTGACCGATTAAAATTTATGCACCTACTATTCCATGATAAACTTGGTATACATAAACACACGTACATAGAACCAGTGTCCAAGCGAGCCACCCGGTCCCACCATAATAAAAAAATAAAAGAATATTCTTGCCGCACAGAAACATTTGCAAACTCTTTTTTTCCGAGGACAATTCGAGAGTGGAACCGCCTTCCAGCCGGCGTTGTGGAATGTCCGACCACTGATTCTTTTGTACAAATTGTTCAGTTGTAATCGCTTTCACGATCATTCACGACCATTATAGTTTCGAACGCTGTCTATATGCCTTACACTTATTTTTATTTAGACCGCATTATAACCCCTTTTGTTTAAGGGGTCATGAACCACTTTTCCAAGTAATGATCTAATGGCCTCAGTATCGGAGTGTACTGCCTCCCGAATCGATTGCCGCAAAAATTTCTCGAATCCGTCAAGAATCAGCGGAGTTACGGGGGTTTGGCGCACGCTCCCAGCGCTTTCTCTCTTTTCTCGTGCCGACGAGCGCACTGGAAGCTAGACAGGGAGGGATGGCATGGGGGAAAGAAGTTACGCCAGCGCGCGTCATGAAACGCGATCGCTCTCCCGCTGTGATTCGCTTGCGCGAGTGCGGCTACCGTGTACTGAGGAGAGCGCCGGCAAGTGACGGCACCCCGCGGCAAGAAGCGCATCTGATCCGAACGCCGCTCTCGATTTACGTCGGCTATCGGCCAATAAGCGTGCTATGTCTCTGCGACGTACAGCGGACAGACGCCCCGCCCACCGACGAGAGTGAGAACCGGCCTCTGTTTGAAAAGAGGGTGCCTGGGGAAACGGCAACTTCGCGCTCCGCTTGTGGCCATTACGCGGCGCGCACGACTGTAATATTTGGCAGAGCAGTTCATAGCCGTGTCAGCTTTCCGCAGGATGTGTTTTTTCAATCAGCCCAAGGGGTGCTTCATGACCCCTTTAACCCCTTTTAGTTGACGTGATATGGCTGTCGCGTCTCCGCTTTCTTTTTTTTCTTTTTTTATTTTTTTCATCCTTACGTGAAAAGAAATGCTGTCATATCTATTTGCAATCAGTGTTCGCCTACCAGTGCTTGAAAAGTTGCGTATACGGTTTTGTATCTTAATCTTCTGGAGCGCTCTTTCTTTTCTTGTTCTTGTGACACGACTGTTGTATCTTGATTTGTTCACTTCGTTTAGTGCTTGTTACTCCCACTCCTGCTTACAGCCTCAGTTAGAGGCTAGCAGTACTGTATAAATAAATAAATAAATAAATAAATAAATAAATAAATAAATAATACTCCTCTTCCGCCTTATGATTTCTCCTATCCTTTCCTCACATGCTTTGATTGATGGGTCCTTCTCTTGTAGCTCCTTGAACTTTGACAGTGTATAAAGGCCTTTATTGACGGCACTAGTCGACGAAGCACAACGGCGACAGTCAAGACAGAGCGCGGACTCTGAGCGCGAGGAGTGAGCTGTCCGAGAAGAGCGGAACAGGACGACCCACTAGTAAGCGCTCGAGAGGGCGACCCATTACAGGCTACGAACGCTTCGCTACAATTACCCCGGGTACGAAAAGGGAGCCCCCTGGAGACCTAACTGCTTGTCACTATGAGCGGGTCATGGTAGGGTTTCAGGCGCTCCATGTTGACAATGTCGCGCCCTCGACGGCGCATGTCCGAAAATGATTCAATGGGTTCGATGACGTAGTTGACCGGGGACGTGCGTTCAACGACACGGTAGGGGCCGTCGTATTTCGGCATTAATTTTGAAGAGAGGCCAAGTGCAGTGGCAGGGACCGAGAGCCATACGAGCGCTCCAGGGAGGAACGTGGGCGGAGAAGTGGTGGTGTCACCGCGAATGCTCTTCGGCCGCTCTTGGTCATGCGTAGTAAATGTCTTTGCAAGCTCCCGACACTCCTAAGCAAGTCTGGCTGTGGCAGATATAGGCGCACACTCAGACAGATCCGGCTTGTAGGGAAGGATTGTGTCGATTGTGTGCGACGGGTGCCTGCCGTACAATAAGAAAAAGGGCGAGAAACCAGTAGTGCTTTGAGGGGCGGTATTATAGGCGTAGGTGGCGAAAGGCAGAATGGCATCCCAATTTGTGTGATCGGCGGCGACGTACATCGAGAGCACGTCACCGGGGGTGCGATTGAAGCGTTCGGTGAGACCATTGATCTGAGGGTGGCAAGCAGTAGTTTTACGGTGAACAACGTTGCACTCTTTGAGAATGGTTTCGACGACTTCCGACAAGAAGGCACCGCCTCAATCCTCAAAGACACGGGTGGGCCGTACCGCAGAATGAATCGGTGTAACAGGAAGGAGGCAATATCGCGCGCTGTAGCCGCTGGGAGGGCGGCAGTTTCAGCGTATCGCGTAAAGTGGTCTAGAGCAACGATGGCCCAGCGGTTACCAGCTGGCGTTAGAGGAAGTGGCCCATACAAATCGATGCCAACGCGCCCAAACTGCCTGTCAGGGGAAGGTAAAGGTTGCAGACCTGCTGGTCACAGGTGTGTTGAGGTTTTGCGGCACTGACAATAGATGCAGAAGCGAACGAACTTCTGCGCGTAGCGGTACATCCCTCGCCAATAGTACCGTTGGCGAATGCTGGGGTAAATTTTCGATACCCCAAAGTAGGCACACTGTGGATCAGCGTGGAACGATTCGCATATGTCCGAACGCAGCCTGCAGGGTATTAGTAGCCACTGGCGGCTGTCGGCGTTGTAATTGCGTCGGTGAATGAGGTCGTCGCCAATGGCGAAATGGTGGTCTTGATGACGCAACGCGCGTGTGGATGGTGTTGCCGATATATCAGTGAGCAAGTCCATCAGCCAAGCGATCCATTGATCCCTGCGCTGTTCGCTAGCGATGGTGTGAATGTCGATGGAAGAAACGGCATTGCGAGACACTGAGCTGTGGGTATTGTCATGAGGCAAGGGGGAGCGCGAGAGCGCGTCGGCGTCAGCGTGCTGACATCCGTTGCGGTACAACACGCGGATATTGTAGTCCTATAGGCGAAGTGCCCAGCGGACGAGGCGGGCTGAGGGATCCTTCAATGACGACAACCAGCATAGGGCATGATGGTCGGTGACGACGTCAAATGGGCGAACGTACAAATAAGGTCGGAAATTCGTAAGGCCCCAGATGATCGCCAGGCATTTCTGTTCGGTGACGGTGTAATTGGTCTCGGCTTTAGTAAGCGTACGACTTGCATATGCCACGACATATTAGGCAACCCTGGCTTGCGCCGCGCAAGAACAGCGCCAAGGCTATCACCGCTGGCGTCTGTGTGTACCTCTGTAGGGGCCGTAGTGGCGTAGTATGGGAAGTGACGTCAACAAACGACGGAGCTTTGCGAAAGCGTAGTCGCGCTCTGACGACCACGAATGGAGGGTGCCGTCACTTCCCAGGAGTTTCGTCAGCGGCGATATGACTGTCGCGAAGTTTCGAATGAAGCGCCAAAAGTAGGAACGCAGTCCTACGAAACTGCGCAGCTTTTAGATACGAAGCATCTTATAGCGGAGTTCAAACCGGTGGTGATGGTGGTGGTGTGCGGCGTGACCACCCTTACTACGCATGCGCATACCTTCTCCACACACATCCTCTCCGCTCCTCCTCCCCACTTCCACTCCCGCTCTCCCTCTCTACTTCCCCCTCTCCCATTTCCCCTCTCCACTCTTCCTCTGCAACGCGGCTAGACATGCCGATATTCTCTCCTGCGCAACGGCGCGATGAGCGCCAGCGCATGCGCGTCCCCTCTCTCTCTCCTCTCTTTCGCTGCCCCCTTCTCGCACGTCTGTAGACCGCGTTTCCCGCTCGCCCCGTGAGAGATAACGGCCAGGCTAGAGGGAAGACAAGACGCGCGTAGCGTTCCTGTTCGCGTTCCACGACGCGAGGTCGGTAGCATGCCCAGCGAACGCCAACAGAACGCGATTGTACAAGCGTTCCGGCTTTGCATCGCCTCATGGTCCCCTTTAGAGGGAAATAGTGTAATTTTTGACGGACGTAGGTTTGGGGAACTCGGTCACGGCACGAAGCTTGGCTGGATCGGGAAGACTTACGTAGTTGGACACGACGTACTTGGAAACATCATCTCCTCCTACGGGCAACCATGGTGGGATGTGAAAGCATCGCTGGGGGTGCGCGTCGAGTTTCGGCTTCTCTTATGTGACTTATGAGACGGTGGTTGTCGAGGCGTTTGAATTACCGCTTGCCGAGCTGTCGTTTACATTTGGCTTCCCCAGACTTCCTGTGCTCCGCGGCGGTGGCACTGCCGCTGCAACTAGCGCCGACGTTGACGTTGTTCCTGGCGTTTCGCAACAACGTTGCACAGAATGAGAATGACGGAAGCACGCGAATACGCGCTTTTGAAGCCTCGCAGCTTCGAGATTCGCTTGCCGGCGTTGCCGTTTACGTTCAGCTTCGTGAGCGTCCATAGCGCCGTTGCGAAGGACAGTGCAACGCTTGCCGGCGTTGCCGTTTAGGTTCAGCTTCGTGAGCGTCCATAGCGCCGTTGCGAAGGAGAGTGCAACGGTAGCGAGCGCGCGCCGCATTAGTACGAGCGCACTGCTGTGTCGGAGAGAAAGAAATGGGAGAGGAGAAACGAAGCGGAGGCAGGGCTCACGGCACCTCCTCCCACCTCGCGCTCACGCGAGGAGAGAGGGGAGAGTTGGCGCATGCGCAGTATGGGTGTGGACGCCGCAGAACAGACACTGCCCTGAGCATAAGATGCTTTTGCATCTAAAATGACGACGTCGTCGAGGTAGCACAGGCAAGTGTGCCATTTCAAGTTGCGCAGAACGGTATCCATCATGCGGTCAAAGGTGGCGGGCGCATTACAAAGCCCAAACGTCATGACGCTGAATTCCTTCAAGCCGTCGGGCGTCATAAAGGCGGTCTTCGGTCGAGCGTCATCTGCCATAAGTACTACCCAGTACCCTGAGCGCAAATCGAGAGATGAAAAGAATTCTGCTCCTTGCGGGTTGTCAATGGCATCGTCTATTCGCGCTAGTGGATACATGTCCTTACGAGTGATCTTGCTGACTCGTCGGTAGTCCACACAGAACCGCACAGAACCGTCCTTCTTCGCAACAAGAACGACAGGAGACGCCCAGGGGCTGTTAGATGGTCGAATAACATCGCGTCGAAGCATGTCGTGGACTTGCTCGTTGATTGCACGGCGTTCTGTCGGAGATACGCGATATGGACGTTGCCGCAGTGGCGGTTGGGCACCAGTGTCGATGCGATGCGTAACGCCGGACGTGCGGCCTAAAGATTGAGAGACATCGAAATCAGAGCGAAATTCTTCCAACAGGTCCAGAAGCTGGGAACGCTGGACCTGCGTAAGGTTGTGAGCAATGGAGGAACCAAATACATCCGCGGGTGATGAACCAGACCTGGAAACAGCACTAAGCACACTGAGCGTGAGCAAAGTCGAGCAGAGAGAACTGTCGCGCGATTTCCTCGCGCGCGAATGACTCGTGCACGAAGCCAGCGAGCTCGGCGTCGTGTGATGGAGAGCGACGTGTCATCGACCGCTGCCGGCGCAGGTCCACATAGCTTTGGCATAGCGTTATGATTTCGGCCCCTCTGTTAGGGTTTTTGGCGAGTAGCATGATGAAGGCATCATCGTCTATACCTTTCATGATGTGCCTGATCTTGTCAGATTGCGACATGGTGGCCTCGGCCTCTATAACGAGCTGTATAACGAGACAAAGCTCTAAACTATACGCTCGTGTTTCTGTACGAAGAATCGCGATTACTTATTCTTCATCTGGCAGTAACGAGACCGTTTATGTAATCAGACAATCAATGTACCTAAAAAAGACTAAAAAGGTGTAATAATAAATCAAGTAAGGAAAAAATATAACTCATGCTTGAATGCTGGTGTAAGAGTCACAAGGCGCAGAATAAAAAAATATTGTGCGTTACGACCTCTCTCTTGACGTCGCGACCTTTGCTTTGCTTCCACTGCGGCGAACCAGGCCATATTCTCCGTTACTGCCACCATCGAGATGCTGGGTTTGGCAACTTTTCTCGCCCCGCATCCTTTGGCATTGAGACCATCGGGTCAACGACGGTGAAAGCCTGCCGACCAGCCAAGTAACTTCACCACGTCGTCGC
Source organism: Rhipicephalus sanguineus (assembly GCF_013339695.2). Taxonomy (NCBI): domain Eukaryota; kingdom Metazoa; phylum Arthropoda; class Arachnida; order Ixodida; family Ixodidae; genus Rhipicephalus; species Rhipicephalus sanguineus. Next base: position 136,463,088 of record NC_051186.1, read on the forward strand.
TGGCAATCTCCGTCACCTGTGCGTTAGACTTCCCCGAACCGCCAGAGCTACGCTGACGTCGCCAGAGGCCGTTCCCCTAGCCCACGCCGGGGAAATTAACTGCTGCGACCTCCGGGGGCAAGGTTGCCAATCGTCGAGACGCCGAAAAGTCCCCCCTACCGCCGAAAGAAGACGATATGACGACGACGACAACGACGAATACTAATGCCGACTAAGTCGTACGGGCCGATCTCAGTATGCTCATAGACGGGCATCACGTGACAGCACTGGTTGACACAGGCGCTGACTTCTCGATTATGCGGCAAGAGCTCGCCAACCGCCTTCGTAAGGTCAAGACACCGTGGACAGGGCCGCACATAGAAGTGCTGGGGGTCACCTAATGACTCCCACGGGTAAATGCACCGCTCGGCTCCTCATCGGTAATTCTATCTTCGTCGCCTCTTTTGTCATTTTGCCAGAGTGTTTTAGAGAGCTCATTTTGGGCATGCATTTTCTGCAAGATCACGGCGCCGTCATCAACATCCCAGAACGTATGGTGACGTTTTTAGCACATCCATATCTCGACCCCACCATTGACGAATGACACGGGCGTTTGCGAGTAGCCGACGATGTAACGCTCCCGCCGAGATCCTGCTGCCTTGTGTCGGTGTCATGTGAAAGGCAGAGCAAATAGTTACGCTGTTGCTTACGCAAGGCGTTTCCATCGCGAGAGGCGTCTTGGCACTGACTGATGGGCAGGCAGAAGTGCTCCTCACGAACTTCAGCAACGAGCGCCGTCACATCCAGAAGGGCACCCAATTGCTTACTACGACGACATAGACCAAGCAAGGCATTGTTTAGCTTTGCAACCAGACGATGCGACTGACCCTGCCTCGACTCCTTTATCTGTCGACGTCTCCTCTACGCTGTCGCCATCAGATAGGAAACGCCTATTGAAATTGATACAACAGTTCCAAGATTGCTTTTCGTCTGCGTCAAAGGTCAAGCAAACACCATTGACCAAGCATCGAATAATTACTGAAGATAACACGCGACCAATCCGACAATATCCCTACCGTGTAGCTCCGAAAGAACGCGAGGAGATTCAAAAACAAGTACAGAAGATGCTCGAGGATGACGTCATACAGCCTTCGAAAAGTCCGTGGGCATCCCCTGTGGTTTTGGTAAAAAAGAAAGACGGCACCTTGCGCTTCTGCGTATATTACCGCAAGTTAAACCAAGTCACGAAGAAAAACGTCTATCCGCTGCCACGCATAGACGATTCTCTGGATAGACTGCGGCATGCACGCTATTTCTCATCAATGGATCTACGAAGCGGCTATTGGCAGATAGAGGTCGACGAAAAAGATCGTGAAAAAACTGCCTTTGTGACACCCGATGGTCTTTACGAAATTAAGGTGCTTCCATTCGGGTTATGCTCAGCGCCAGCCACTTTTGAGCGTCTAATGGACACCGTGCTGTCAGGCCTGAAGTGGCAAACATGCTTGCTCTATCTAGACGACGTTATTGTATTTTCGGCAACGTTCGAGGAACATCTAAGCCGGCTATGCGCAGTTCTCCAAGCTATACGCTCGGTTGGCCTGACGTTGAAGCCGGAAAAATGCCACTTCGGCTTCAGTGAACTCAGCTTCCTAGGCCACGTCGTCAGTCACGAGGGTGTTCGACCTGACCCGGACAAAATAGACGCTGTGGCAAAGTTTCCTGCACCAGAAGACAAAAAAGCAGTGAGGCGCTTCTTAGGGCTGTGCGCCTATTACCGCCGATTCATCGCGCACTTTTCATCTATTGCAGCGCCATTGACACGACTCACACGAGAGGACGTTCTCTTCCTTTGGGCCGAAAAGGAGCAAATGGCATTTAACGAACTACGTCAACGCTTGCAAACACCACCAGTTCTTGCGCACTTCGACCAGGAAGCCCCTACAGCACTCCACACCGACGCCAGCAATGTGGGTCTGGGTGCCGTACTCGTGCAGTGGCAAGACGGCTCTGAAAAAGTAATAGCGTACGCCAGCAGAGCTCTCTCTCGCACGGAGGAGAACTAATCGACAACCGAAAAGGAGTGCCTCGCCGTGGTGTGGGCGGTAATTAAATTTCGTCCATATTTGTACGGCCGCTCATTCAAGGTTGTCAGCGATCACCATTCTCTTTGCTGGCTTACTAACCTGAAAGACCCATCTGGCCGTTTGGCGCGCTGGAGTCTGAGGCTACAAGAGTTTGACATGACCATTATTTATAAATTCGGGAAGAAGCATACTGACGCCGATTGTCTCTCGCGGTCGCCTGTCGAGCCTGCCACTATTGATGACGAAAGCATGGACGCTGCATTCTTGGGAGTCGTCAACACGGCCACCATTGCACAAGAGCAGCGCGGCGACCCAGTGCTATTACCGCTCATTGATTTCTTAGAAGGACGATGCAATGACGCGCCGCGTGTATTTGCCAGAGGACTGCCGTCTTTTTGCTTGCGGAACAATGTTCTGTACAAGAAAAACTGTTCTCCCACCGGCAGCGCGTACTTGCTTGTCGTGCCTGAATCACTTAGAAAAGAAATTCTGAACGCGTGCCATGATGAAGCCACTTCTGGTCACCTAGGCTACACCCGGACATTGTGCCGACTGCGAAGCAAGTACTACTGGCCAAGGCTACCTACTGCCGTTAAACATCACGTGCAGACTTGTGCCGACTGCCAAAGACGCAGGGCGCCCCCTGGCAAGCCAGCCGGTCTCTTGCATCCAGTCGAAGCACCAGTAAAGCCATTCGCCCAAATTGGAATGGATTTCCTAGGCCCATTCGCAAATTCTACTGCGGGGAACATTATCGTCGCCACCGATTACCTGTCCCGCTACGCGGAGACTAAAGCTATGCAGCGGGGCACAGCAGCAGACGCGGCTCAGTTCTTCATAGAAAACGTCGTCCTTCGGCACGGCGCCCCAACAGTTGTGATCACAGACAGAGGAACTGCCTTCACCGCATAGCTTTTGGAGTCGGTTCTCAGGCTCAGCGGTACGGCTCACCGTAGAACAACTGCATACCATCCCCAAACAAACGGACTAACGGAGCGCCTTAATAAGACCCTCACAGACATGCTCTGCATGTACGTCGACACTGAACATAAAAACTGGGATCAGATATTGCCTTACGTGACCTTCGCTTATAATACCGCTCGACAACAAACTACTGGCGTGACACCGTTCAGTTTGATCCATGGTCGCGAAGTCACGGCAACGTTGGACGCTATGCTGCCGCACGAGTGTGAAGACATTCATACAGACGCCGAAGAATTTACTCAGCGCGCCGAGGAAGCCAGACAGCTTGCCCGCGTGCGCATCTGTCATCAACAACATCAAGATGCGAAACGGTACGACCTACGACACAAATTCGTTAGCTACACACCAGGCGACAAAGTATGGGTCTGGATGCCAATACGTCGACGCGGACTTTGTGAAAAACTGCTAAGACGATACTTTGGGCCATACAGAGTCACCCGACGCTTGAACGACGTCAACTACGAGGTCGTTCCCGACAGTGATTGCAGCTCCAGTCGCCGGAAACATTCACCCGAAGTCGTCCACGTCGTGCGGATGAAACCGTACCTATCCAGCTAACTCTGGTATATTGTGTGGGTTCCACTGCATATGTGTGTGCTTTGCTAAGTAGAGCGCCTAGGTTGCGCATCGGGACGATGCCTCTTTCGGAGGGAGGCAAATGCCACGTGCATGCGATAAGAAAGACGACGACAACACAAATGGGCATACGCTGCGTGCAGAAGATAGAAAGGAAGAAAGAAGAAGAGCTCGCTGCGCGCGGTATTAAAAAAACTCCGACCTGCTGTTCTTCTCTTGATCTGTGCGTTACGACCTCTCTCTTGATGTCGCGACAATATTCAGAAAGAATTTACCGGAGAGGAATGCGGTGGTCAAGTCCCGGCGGCAAACTCAACGCTAGGAAGGGACGGCGATGCTTGGGTAGCACGGTAGGTACGATGACAGCCGCGGTCAAGAATGCGGCTCACTGCGGAGGTCGTTGACCTGGAGCACGCATCGCGTTTGCCATGCCTATCGAACGCTGGATGGCGCTCCCTGCTCTAGATGTTGGACTCGCCTTGCGGAAACGTCCTGTGGTCGTTTCACCCACGCTAAGTCCTAAGCGCAAGGACGGCTGGTATCACCCCAGGTGGGGGCCTGCTGAGACTTTCAGTTCGCAACCCGACGGGTCACTGCTCCCACGCCCCTGGTTCTTCAACCTCCAGCCACGCTCCCTCACTTCTTCTTTTTCCGCTTCACAACACTACGTGCCCTGATTTCCCTGCGTCGTCTTCTTCGATACTCTCTGTTGTGCGCTTCGAACACGATTATACCACTTCACCTCACGCACGGCCATTTCACTGATCACACATACCCCTTCTTCGGGAAATGTTTTTTTTTGAAACTTTGTAACGTCTTAGTCGCAATCACCACTTGTACGCACAAGACCACTGCACCGAACCAGTGAATACGGGTGATAGATGTCCTCAATAAAGGTTCACACCCCCTCACACATAAAAAAACGAAAAAAAGACATGTAGTCAGCTATGGCACTATGACTCTCTGTTTTCTGCTGGTCAATAAACCACATGATTGAGAAATATACATCGTAACAAGGTGTAAACCAGTTGCAACACACTTCCGTGAAAGCTTAGGTTACAAGCCTACTCGTGAAATCGGCACCTGCATTCTCGGAGCCGCAAATACAAAATACTCTTTAATGCAAGACTCCACCTTAGTACTTTGCTGTTCAGATGTTTGGCCTTAGCTAGATTTTGTAATAGCTGGTGATCAATTTGCACGACAAAATGCGTTCCGTACACAAAGATGTGAAACTTTTCTATTGTCCACACTAGTGCCAGACATTCTCGTTCTATAGTGGAGTAATTCTGTTCTCGTGGTAATAGTTGGCGGCTGGCGTATGACACTGGATGTAACACCCCATCGTGCTCCTGCATGAGAACTGCCCCGATACAGGTGTCAGACGCATCCGAACGCAGTACGAATATGCGTTTCGGATCAAGAGCTCGTAATATGGGTCCCGATGAGAGGGCTTGCTTCAGTGTCTCAAAAGCCGGTTCGTTTTCTTGGTTCCACCAGATCTTGTTCTTTTGCCTTTTCTTGGTTAAGTCTGAAAGGCTGGGCCTTCTCGGCATATCGGGGTATTAAATTGCGGTAGTATCCAGCTAATCCCAGAAAAGATCGCAGCTGCCTCTTGGTGTCAGGTCGACTTGCGTTAGCAATATTTGCCTCTGTTCTTTCTACTGGTGGAATTGTTCCGCCTCCTAACCGATGACCATAGGCGTATCTACCGGGGTTGGGGGCAAGGTGGGCACTAGCCCCCCCCCCCCCCCCCACTGAGAAATGTTAAGGGGGCGGACCCCCCCCCCGCTTTCGACAGTGGTAATTATCGGCTGCAGACTGGGAAACTAACAAGTCAGGCAAAGTTTTTCTTGAACGCAGCAATAACGTAATTATGTAATAAAATCGGTGCTACGATTCAGCTGTGATGACTGTCCTCCGTGTGTCATGACCACGCACTGTACCATGACCACGGCTACCTGCGGTGCGGGCTGCCTATTCCACGCTTGCGCGCCTTGCGCTCGAGCAGCACGGCCTCTATAACATTACAGCAAACTGTCATGAATTTATTTTGTTTTGCCTCGCCTGAAATGTAAGTAATCGGCGACGCAAATATGCGCTAGAACCAGTACACATATTATAGCCCGATCAAACGCTCTCCTTTTTCAGGAAATTCGGTTTCTTTCTTTGAAAACGATTAGCACCGCCACTGCTCGATATCCAAGCTGCTGTGTTTATATGTGTGCAGCGCGCAGTATCGAGTATTTTAGTTGTGCCTAGCCAGGAGCACTAAAAAAAGGTTCCCACTTTAGTTTCCGATTAACCTGCTTCACCTTGCAGGTTAACCATATTAGCCTGCAGTGGTCGCGGCGCCTTATAACAAGGCAGTGGAGTCGAGCACATTGAGAAGCGTCGCTTTCAAGTATGCTCCGTAACTTGGTCTGCCTCAACAGGGATATGATCAGCGTCCACTGTTTTCTGGACTAACAAAGCCGCCCACCTGCAAAGGATTGTGTTTGTTCCTAATAATGTTTATTTTTCTCTCTACCTCTCTGTCAGCAACGACGAGTTCACACAGAGTTTTATACGCGCAAAAACAGCTCAACATGTTATACTACTGAAAGTATCCATTAAACACATATGAATTCATCTCGCCCGCTGGCTATAAGTAGCCGCTCCCAATGTGATTGGCGGGCAGCCTTCGTTCAGAAAGAGACACTGTCTCGCTATTTCGAAAAAAAATATTGTTCAACACAGTAATGCGCTGCTAATTGTGCAGACTCCATTTTAACGCACCGAGTTTTCGCATACTTGTGACGTCGCCTAACAAGGAGGCGATTTCATGGCACACCGAAAATTTTTTGACAAGTAGCAAAGAACCAATGACCAATAATACGACATATTTAAAATAGTTTATTATGGTTTTTTTCTTTACGCAGTCATACCTAAATAATAATTACGTGGTGGATCACTTGCGCATTATTTGTTGCGTCGTGTTACGAGCAGGTGCTGTGAGCATGACCCAGAAAATTTCGACCAATCATTAACAGCTAACGACCTATACGGAAGGAGACAATGCGGGGTAGTTTGACGTTATATTCGCCTACATTTGTTCAAAGAAAATTTGAGCTTACACAGTTTGCGTAGGCATTTACTTGGAGCAGCCGGAGGGGAGGAGTAAAAGGCCACTTCACCGCTTTCCCGTCCACCCCCCACCTGAGCTGTAGGGCGAGGAACGGCACACAGTATATAAATTCGTAGTCATTTATAATCTTATAACTATACACAACCCGCTCAATTTGGTTTCCATAAATATTAATCGACTGAACTTGGTCTTCTTTAGAAAGACGTTACATTAGGGGCTCTAAAAGTAAAGAAATTGGCACTCGGCTTATCCTGCAGACATGTTTTGTTTAATAAGTGAGAACTCCCGGAGCCCGAGCTTGCGTCCATGAGCCCAGGTCCGCCCTGAGCCCGGTCCCGACCACGGTGACCTCGGAGACGGAAGCACCGGCATCCTCGTCGTCAGGAACGGCGGCGGCGGGCGTCCCCCTTCTCGCACAGGAACCGGTATGAGCCACTCCTGTAGTGGGCTCCCCTCTGCTCGCGGTTCGGCTGTTCCCTGCTCAGATGAATATCCGAATTGCGCCAAGAAATTGTAGCCTTCGGGCGAAAAGCCAGGGTCAGATATAGGCGGGGAGTCTCCCTCCTCGGGAGGACCCGCCCCAGCGGGCGAAACTTCGTGAACCGCTCTAGTAGCGGCCATAGTGGGTCCGGCTCATACCCTCTCTGGGCAGAGCCTAAGGGACCGCATGTCTATGCCGAAAAACGGCAGAAAAGGGAATGACCCTCGACGAAACCGCGATCGGGAAGGTCCTCGGACATTCAAAACTCTGCTCCAAATAAGGGACAGCGGTAGAAATCAGGAAAGACTGACCTTTGGGCGAATCTAGCGAAGAGTCATAGCAGGTGCTTCATACTCATCGTATTTACAACGCCAAACTGAGACTGTGAAGATGCAGATGGAATGATGAGATGAAGAACAGGTTAAATGTGGCTGTACTTCACGGTAATATTTCCAAAATATTAACACTGCGGTGTTGTCGCGGTATATGGCGGCGCAGCCTGCACAGTCTGTTTGTGCAGATTCTTCCTTGATTTAAAACAAGGAGCTTTGAAAAGCAAATGATCGAATCATCTCTGTGAATATAAAAAATCACGTCAAAGTCAGAGAAAATGTTGTGCTCTCTCTCTCTCTCTCTCTATATATATATATATATATATATATATATATATATATATATATATATATATATATATACGGCCGACATAGTGAGAGACGCCAGCCTCCCCCCCTCCCCACTCGCGAACGAGTTGATACGCCACTGCCGATGACCCAAGAAGATGAGAGATTCCACGGTGATTTCACATTTCTGAGGCTTGATGGTTTGTCCTGCCTCACGGACTCGCTGCAACAAGTGCTGCAGTCGCCAGATGCTCTTCCCAGGTCGCTGTTGCTACGAGAACGTCGTCGATGTAATGGACTACGTTTTCCATAGCCTGATAAGAGTCCTGATTGACCCTTTATTTCCCAGGTGCCACAGCTGTAGCAGTCTTCTTTGATTTTCTTGCCTCAAAATTTCACTAAGGGACCCCTGATTCCTTGCTGCCACAAACGTGGAAATCTCAGGTTTCACTTACGCTTGATAGATGGCACTACAGGTGCCGCACTTGAGTGCTTCTTTCATTGAGAACATGGACACCGCGTGCGGCCGGCAAAGACGGCGAGCTCCTGGCTTGTCCATGCTCCTCTTTGCTTATTACTTGTAATATCTAGTTAGAAATACCTATATTCTTTTTCGCAAAGCCTACGTAACGAGCCTAGCTTGTAGTGTTTTTGTATCATTGGTAATTGTCAACTTTATGTGCAGTTTAGGCTTGCATACACGTTTGTGGCACTCGGGACTACGAAGTCCAGCTTCGGGATAGGCCAAAAAAGTTTACCGCAGTTTGCAGAGCGTCGCAGTTCTGTTTCTTTTTCATTAATTTACTGCAAAAGAAGTTTTAGAGCACCTCAAGCCTTAAAAAAGTTTTCTTTATGTAGCAACAGTCCACAGACGAGTAAATACAAGAAATTATCTTTCAAAATGACTATCCAAGCGGACGCGAACATGAAAACTTGTAATGATCAGATTGCAAAGGAGACTATATTTCGCCGGAGAGACTGCCACGCACGGATGGCGAAAGCTCCACAGATAGTGAGGATGAAGAAGTTGAACATACATCGGCTCAGATGAACAAAAATGACATTGCACTGAGTGATGAAGAATCTCAAGACACACTGCGTAGAAGAACACATCCTACCTGTGCGTCGATACAGAAAAAAATCAACTGCTTTTAAGTTTTTCATGCTTCTTGAAAGCCCTTGAGAGTTCAATGCATGGTCCCCTATTTTCAACTCCTCATTCCTGACTGCAACAAACGTGGCAGTAATAAAATTCTTCTAAAATGGATATGTATTGTTGTACGTTTTTTCCAGGTATTTGAAAGAAAACTGTCTGAAAAATATTTTTAGTTGCGGGCACTGCGCAGCCTGCGTGTTGAAAGGAAACACAGCGTTAATCTAGTGAACACTGCGGAAGCCGTGTTGATGCCGAAAGGCATATAAATATATATATATATATATATATATATATATATATATATATATATATATATATATATATTTGACATGCTGCTGCTATCGTACTTTTCTTTATATGTTATGAAAAAGTGTTTCTTGGTTGTACTTTGTAGTTGCTGCATACTTGTTTTCATTTATACACTTCCCTTCCTTTCATCCCAATGTTCATGTTATATTCAATTGAAATGTTATTATTTCTTTAATGCTTTATACTTTGTAACATTCTTTCTTCCATTGTTTTTGAAACCAACATCACCACTGTCTGCGCGGGGGACCGGAGCTTTGTCAAGCCGAAGAACTTTCGGCTTTTTCTCCGGTTCTCCCTTTTTCACCTTATGTATGAAATGGTGAAAATAAAAGATTTTGATTGATTGATTGATTGATTGATTGATTGATATTTATATATATTGGTAATGTCCCGACTGCGTCGAGGGCAGCTGCTGGTCTTGGAGCCCGATGGAGTGGGACTTGTCAATAGCCTTTCATCAGATCGCACTTCGGAAAATATCTCTAGGTGCCGACCTCTGTGAACATTATGTCCGTTCGTGGTATGGGTTGGGCATCGGATATTAGAATATCATTGATACGCCGAAAGTCCACACACGTACGATAAGTGTTATCCGGCTTCCTGACCAGAACAAGAGGTGAATTGTAAGGAGAACTCGATCGCTCGATGACGCCAAGCTTCAGCATGTCTTAAACTTCCTTCTTGACAACTGCCTTCATTGCTATCGCGAAAGGATATTTTGGAGCGTTAAGAGTGTCACGTGGCCGTGACGTCGACGAAGGCAGCCGTCCGCGTGTCGAAGATGAAAGTTTTTATTTCGCCGAACTTGTGGCCGGGAAACTCGAAGTCAAGCTACAGCGATACACACTGTGCACTGATAGCGGCGAACAGAGTGTCGGCCGCCGGTAAAACTGCCCCACGATAAGGCGCATCGGCATTTATACATGCAGCATCGAACATTCGAGCCTTATCGCTGGTGGCCGCGTTAGTTCAAGAACTGTTCGCGTTTGCGCGCTCAAGCCATAAGATTCTAAGATAATCTGGAAGGTTCCCAGACATTAGGGCGCGGCTTGCGGAAGGCGGCGACTACGCGTGCAACAGACTAGTTACATAAAAATGACAAACAGAAGCGCGCGTGGCAATAGGTTCAGATGTCAACTGAAGCCGGCATTCCAAAATGTTTGTCTTTCCGGGGATGTCGGAAAAGACATCGTCATAAGCAGCTAGAATCTTGTCAAGCTCAGCAGGCTTCTCTTGTTCCAGTCCCTCGGATATAGGAACTGATTCCATGTCAACGCTTCGGGTAGCCTTGCAAACTGTCTGCCTCCTCCGTTTCAATGACCACGAAAGATGCTGTTTGAGGGGTTGACCTCGGATGCCGATTTTCATGGCGCTTCAGCATGTTTATGTGGAACAGTTTGTTGTCATGTCCCAGGTCCAATAAATATTCGTGGTTACCCTTTTTCCCGACGACTCGAAAAGGACCTTTTAATTGCATTAGTAACTTGTTCTTTGTGGTAGGAAGTAAGAATAAAGCAAGATCTCCAACTTCTAACTGACGGTTCTTGCTTCCCCTTTCATTGTATTGCTTTTGAGTTTTCCTCGCTTGTGGCAGGTTCTCATGGGCTAATAGCAACGTCTTCTCAAGACGATCTCGAAGATCCAAGACGTACCCATGCGTTGTTTTCACTTCAACACTGATGTGTTCTCCCGTCCATATCTCCTTCGATATACTTAGAGAGCCTCGAATGTATCTCCCATGGATAGGTTCACACTGCGAGAATCCCATGCTGGTTTGGGGTACCTCTCGGTATGCATAAAGGAGTGGTGCGAGCAGCCAATCCCATGATTTCAGACCCTCTTGACATAGCTTGCACAGCATCTGTTTCAGCGTGCCATTAAACCTTTCGACCATCCCGTTGCACATAGGGTGGTAGGGTGTCAAACTGAGATGTTTGATGGATGGAGTCGTTGAGTTCTCTCATCAACTCACACGTGAAGCAAGATGCCTGATCGCACAGAATCTCCCGGGTAAATCCAGTGCGCGTAAACATTTCCAACAGGCCCTCTGTCACAGTCGCCGAATCAATAGCGGGTAGGGCTACTGCGTCCGGGTAACATGTTGCGAAGTCAACCATTGACAGAATGTATCGGTTACCCCTGTTAGAGACTGGTTTCAAGGGTCCGATAATAACTACTGCCACTCGCTCGAAGGGTGTCTCAATCAACCGCAGTTGGTCAAGTGGTGCCTTGCGTACTTTGCTTTTGGGTAGTTTGTTTGGCACGTATCACACGATCGAACATTCTTTTAGGTTCTTCCTGGACTCCAGGCCAATAAAACGATCTTAGCATCCGAGCAATGGTTCTTTTCGTACCTTGATATCCTGACATCAGACTTTCGTGTGCCATCTCAAGCACTTGGCTGCGCTATTTGCTGGGAACCACCACCTGTTTTACCATTTTGCCAGAGCATAACCGGTAATGGCGGTAGAGTATCTCCTTTTCTGTAATACTGGATTGATCCCCCGTATACTGGGTTGATCTTTTCGTCATCCACCTGCTTGACTTCGCTAAGGTTCTCCTATTGCGACTATATACATGATGGTTTCCGGGTGGTACTGGGTATCTTGGTACACGCTTGGGTGTCGTGCCCAGTTTTACGGCAATACCCACAGTATAGTTGCCTCGTCCGAGCGCGGCATTCTGCAGCTTTGTGACTGGTCTTGTCACACACAAAGGATCGAGTTAGAGCCTTTGAAGTGGTATTACCGCCTTTTCCTGCAGGAGTGATCTCCTCTCTGTCACAGAAAACAAGCAAGTTTGACTGTCGCTGAGCTTCTAAGAAGTTGTCGGCCGCTTCCGCCATCCCTTCAAGCTTATGCCAGCTTTTCTCTAGCAAAATAGCGCCACCTTATTATGACAGTTATTTATAAATTGCTCCGCTACTATGAGATTCCGAACAGATGAGTATTTCTTTTCCGTTTTGTACATCTCAACCCATCTGTCGAAGAGGCTCGTTGCGTACTGCGCGCCCGTTTCACCATATTGTGGTTCGCTGTGCCGGAATTTTCACGGTAGCCCTCCGCCGTGGACCAAAATCGTTGCAGTAATGCCCACTTGGTTTTCTAATAATCGAGTCCTCTTCTGGAGACAGACGGCCAAAGACCTTGAGAGCCTCCCCGCTCAAACACACACTTAGGGCCGTGTCCCACTTGTCATTTGGTCAAGAATGACCGGTAGCAACATTCTCAAACCTTTTTAGGTACGCGTCTGGATCATTCCGGTTCTCGTTAAACCCTGGCATGAAATTGTGAGGATTGACGTTAGGATATGCTCGAATTGGTCGGTCTTGGTCAGCCACCACTGACTTTCTAACGCCTTGATCCTCAGCGAGTTGAAGACGCAACTGTATAGTCTTCTGGCATTGCTCCTGAAGTCGCCGTTCTAACTCCATCTGCTCCATCTTCTCTTCTCTTGCTTCGCGTTCTGCAGCCCTATCTTCTCGAGCTAGAGCCTCCCGTTCTTTTACCCAAGTCCTCAACATGCTGGCAGTACATTCACGTATAGGGAACCCAAGCTCAAGTTTACGGCGCGAAGACATCGCTGCGCTGCGGCTCTGGAGAGAAGCTGTGGCGCAGCTGAGGCCAAGCGCAGCCGACTCAGCCCGTTTGTCGGCAGCGGGAACACGCGCGCGCGCGCGTTTCTCAATCGGCGAGGGGAACTGGGGCGCCGTGCCGACAGCTTGGCAAGCTGAACCGAGAGGCTTGCTGTGCGAAGCTGCATTTCCGCGTTGGCAGTCGCGACCCCGCGGAAGCACAAGCGAGGTCCGAAGTATTGCTGTGTCGTGGCTTGCCACAACAGTGCAGACAACAGCAAAGCACGCGATTGACGCGTGAAACTATCGGTTCTCGGGCATGTCGCACGAGAAATAAAAGCGGCAAGCGCGGATAGCTGGCAGCGCTGTCTCGCCTTCTATTGTGGCTGTCTGAGTTCATCGCTTTCGTTCATTTCGACTACATGAATCAGTACGTAACTCGGCGCATGCACGCAGCGACTACATTAATGATTACTCGCTATCTTCTCGCATTGTGAAAGTTCAGTTACGGTTGTAGGTGAAACAACTTTGTGTTTTGATTCCCCGTGTTCGTGAGACCTACCCCTCGTTGTGGAACGTTCACAATCGCTTTATGCCGTTAGCGTTGCGCAGCTGTTGAATTCAACTGAACTCGGCACATTCTCAGAGCTTCGGCGCCTGGAATTCACGCGTCGGTAAGGCTGCTTTATGACGCCGGAACAGACGTCTGTGCATTTTCAGCGAGCTTTGACATAGTTCTGGAGGCTTGCTTTGTTTTTGTCACTTCATTAGGGTGATATTTAGGCCGCTAAATATATTTGCAAAATATAACAGCACGAAGGACGGGACTAAAGACACAAAACCACAGGATGAGTGCTGACTACCAACTGAGTGCCGACTACCAACTGACTACCAACACATTGATCGCCAGATTTGTTGATGAGAAACGCCTCCATTATTTCTCTCTGGGTCACTCCATGCCAAATCAACCAGCGTTTTTCCGACCATCACAAATATGGCTGAAAAAATTTGCACGTTTTTCTTGAAGTTCGAAACTCGCTCTGCTCGTTTATTTCTGTTGCCAAAAATTTTCCCGCCTATTTGTGAGAGTCTAGTTTTGCGCCGACTGCGCTAAATGGCATCAAACAACATTTTTTCAAAGGACGTTTATGGGATGCACTCGATAAAATGGTATTTCCGGCAAGCTAATGAAGTGATGTAACTGTAAAAATAATGAGTTATTTATGTATATCGATTCTTCGAGGGCTTTTCGCAAGAGCAAAATTGAATAAAGTTGCAAAGTTTGATATTTTTTACAGGAACAAGGCAATCTCAAGGGGTAGAAATGAATTATGTACTGGTGGCCTGTTCGACATACTACAAAAGGAGAATAATTTAGTCGCTGAAGGTGTAGCAGATCGTCTGAAAAAAAAAGTGCGAATCTCACTTTTTTTGAGAAAAGCTCTGTAATCAGCATCAAAACATTGCCTTGGTGGTCGGACAAAAATATGCACTATACTTCATTTGAAAGATCTATGTATTAGCTGAACATAAGCAAAGTTACAAAAGGGTATTGTTTTTTTAAATTGAAACATTTTTTCGGACCTTTTCGCGGAGCGTCAAATCCAGGTGTTGGATGCGAGCAGTCGCTTGGTTGGCTTTCTCCAGCGCTCTCTGACACGTGAACGCCGCCAGGCCGTCGTACGAGAAGTAAATACCGAGCACCTTCACCGTGGATACCGCCTCGATTCGTCCGATGGAGTCCTTAGGGATGGAGCCAGAGAGCAGCGCTTTGCTCTTCCCTTCGTTTATCGCCGCTCCCGAGGCTTCGGCGTACGAATCGAAGGTTCTCCGAAACGCCTGTACGCTACGTTCGTCCCTTACAAAGAGGGAGACGTCGTCTGCGTATGCCAGCACCTTAGTTTCCTCGGCTCCCGTTAGCGGGAACCCTTTGATGCGCGCGTTGTCAGCTAGGCTCGTCAGCAACGGCTCAATGGATATAATAAACAAAGTCGGTCCCAGCGGGCAACCTTGCCTGACCCCCTGGTGTAGCTGAAGCTGGCCGTTTGAGAGCCAGTAATAACAGCGCTGCATGAGAGGTTCCTGTACAATAGCTCCACCAGACTGACGAAGTTCAGCGGGAAGCCAAACTCGCGCATGACCTCCAGCAAGTAGGCGTGTCGCACTCTGTCGAATGCCTTCGCCTGGTCCAGCGAAAGGAACGCGCCTGAGAGTTTCATTTGCGCCGCGTACTCGAACACATCCCTGGTGATCGTCAGGTTAGCGAACGCTGACCGTCCAGGCACGGCACAGGATTGGTAGGGCGATATGATGGTTCGCACAAGGAGCTTCAACCTGTTGTTGATGATGGACGCCACGATCTTGTAGTCAATGTTTAACAACGTGATCGGGCGCCATGACGTCAGCTCGTTTGGCGGTGCGCCTTCCTTGAGGAGTAGCACAATCCGTTCCTCCCCAAAGGAGTCGGGCTTCTTGTGTTGCTTGAGGAGCACGTTGACGAGTGTCAGGAGTGGTTCTCCGAGGGTATCAAATAAGGTTGCATAAAAGCCGGCCGTGAGACCGTCCTTTGCTGGAGCGAAGTTTGGTGGCATTCTTCCGATCGCGCAGCGCAGCTCCTCCATTGATGCCTGGGTGTCAGGGTGGCGGAGGCTCCGACACAGTACTTTTATTTGGCTTGTGGCGGTGCCCGTATCACCAGAGTCATTGTCTTGGAAAAGCTCAGAGAAGTGGCTTCGGAAAATGGTAGCGATCTCCTTCGGGTCTTGGGTGATTGTCCCGTCGGGCTCTTCGCATCCGCGATCTTCGTGCTGCCATTCCCGCTTACTTCTGTTATGTCGAGTACGGCGGAAGCGTCTGACGGGTGCGCGTTTCCGGGTTTCATAGCCCTATCGCGCAGCAGCCGTTGGTACTTTGTCTCGAGTGAGTTCAGGTAGTCGCGCGTGCAGGAGGTCAGCGACTCGGCGCCCTTAATGATCCGCATTCTGCGGAGCAGCTCTTGCATTTGTGCCGTGAGACGTCGCTTCCTTGCTCTGCCCTCCTCCTGTAGGAGCTTCTTCCAGGTCCCTTTCAGTGTGTCCCACACGTCGGGGGTCATTTCGGTGGCGTTCTCCAGTGAGCTTCAGTAAGCTTATAAGTAAGCGAACTTGCTGCACATGATTCATTGTGAACAAGGCTCCCGTGTGGGAGCCGAAACGTCTTTTTCAGGATATCTTTTTTTAGTTTTGGTCGGCGCCCTGCTTCCTTCGTCCATGTCTTTCCCTGGCCAGGCGGGTTTCCGCCAAACTCTCGACTTCTCCAGTGACTCCTGAATGAGGTCTCGAACCCTCTGGATGCAGGTTTCGTCCTGCAAGAGGGCGGGGTCTAATCACCAGCTTGCGTCGCTAAAACCCGGCCCGGGGGACCCTCTCAACGTCGTGGCCAACGGAACGTGGTCCGTTTTCTTCGCAAGGTTGCTTGGGAGACGCAACACGTCGCACTCCACGACGGAGGGGAGCAAGAAATCCGGCAAGTACGTGCGGTGGATCCTGCTCGCCGTGGTCTTGGACGTACGGGTGGGGCCGAAGAGGTCGTCATGCAGGTGGAACCAGACATCCGAGAGCTTCAAGTGTCTGAGGGTCTTCACTAACTCCATCGCGTGGTAGGTCGACCCTCCCCGGCCAGGGCCCCTCACGTCACTCTGCGAGCCGACCACACAGTTGAAGTCTTCCAGCAACACGTGTGAAAGTGGCTCCAGCAGGAGATGGTGTAACTCCTTGTAGAAGCCGTTTGTATCAGACCGTGTGACCGGGGAGTAAACATTTACGAAGCGGACTCTATTTGCGTCAATATAAACATTCTGCATGATCATCTGCCCATTGGCTCCGAATGTACAGTGCGATTTTTGCCGGAATCGACTTGAGGTGAAAATGACCCCCAAGCCGCAGGCTTTGGCGTTGGTAAGTGAAAAAAAAGCGGCCACATTAGCGGGAACCTGAAGTTAGCTTCCTGGATGCAGAAGATTTCCTGCTGCTAAATGTCCCGTTGCTTTGATCTGTCGCGGAAACCGCGCACGTTCCAAGTGGCGAACTTAAAGTTGCCATCGTCCCGCTGCTCCGGGCCATTAGAAAAGAACAAAAGAAGGGGTCGAAAACAAGGGGGAGGGGGGCGCTACGGCATGTGTGCCTTCGGGTGTTTGCGGTGCGTTGCCTTCGCTAGTTTCATGTGGGGGTGTAAGACCGTCGCCGCCGGGGATCCCTGCGATCGTGGCGACTTCTTGTTCTTCGTTGCTTGAGTGCTCCGCGGGTGATGAATTGGGCGACGGATCGGTTGAGCTGGAGTCCGACAGGCTAATAGCCGTGATGCCGCTTTCACAGGTCGCACTGGCCGAGTCCTCTGCGCGTTCACGCTGGTCGCCTTCGGGCGCTGACGACGACGTCGTGGCGTTCCTGGCGTTGTCCTCCTTTTCCGTGTCGCCGTCCCAGTAGTTGGGTGCCTCTTTCCTCGTCGGAGGCTGGGTCTTGGGTTTTTAAGACCTGGAGGCCAGATGTTGGCACGAGCACCCTAGACAAGGCAGTTCCGCTGGCTTGGTTACGGTTAGGGGCGGTTTTGTTCGTGGCGGGGAAGCCGCGAGCTGCCTTCCGTGTCGTGCCCCAAAGAGCCGCATCGCTTGCAGTACGAGGCCGTGCAGGCGGTGGCCACGTGGCCGACATCTCTGCAACGAGCGAACAAACGTCGCATGCCGCGGTACTCAAACATGACACGGTGCCCCTGCATTGTTGTGATATTAGGAACCGGCCTGCTCATCTCCATCTTTACAATTCGGACACCGTTCAGTTTATTCTGGCGGCTAGCCACTGTGGCGACGCTCACGCTCTTGATCTTGCCGTACTGGGTAAGGGCGTTTGTCAAGACGTCGTCGGGTAGGTAGGCAGGGAAACGGTACACGTTTACAAAAGTGACGGGTGGTCCTACGGCTTCCACCGCCACGCGCTCGTGGTTTAGCCGGAAACCGTCTATTACAACGAGCATCTCGGGTGCGCGCGTGCCTGCTCGGTAGTCCCACGCTCGTGGCCGCTGCAGTGACCAAATAATTTTAAAATTAACGTCTTCAGTGCCGGCAACATATTTTCGGTACTGCTGGCCTTTTAATAAAACGGAATTTAATCCTGCCTGTATTTTATACACTTGCTGGGCAAGAAGTCGGGTTTGCCAATCTTTGCCTAAGGGTCCTATTGGAGGGGCCGTAACTATCAGTGCAACGACATTATGCAACATGTTTTTGATGACTGTGGAAGTTGACGGAGAGGAGAATAAGTGGACAAAGTTTAGGAATGTAAAAATGTTTTTTTAATTGTCATCAGAAATTTCCATTGTTCGGTGTTTTCTTGAACTTCGTCCGATCAGATCACTTTACTGAAACGTTATATAAATATAAGATTCGGCAGTTTGGTAGATAAGCATGCGAAGAACGTAATGCGGAATATTTGTCGCTCTGCTACGAGGCTTTTTTGAGTTAAAGACGTTCAAAGTAAAGAAAATAACGTTTCCTGGGCCATTTTCGAGGTTTTTTATAAACACATCTACACTACACATAAAAACTAAAAACTGAGCAGAAGAAAAAACATGCATATATTTAGTTAAAGGTATTTCAGCTACCTAACTTTATTATATTTTGTGCAATTAATAACGAAACTTGGCCAAAAGAGCAGAGCGGATGAGCACTCCACTCCACCTCTTCGTCATTATTGATTTCCTGTGCTTCGAAAAAATTTTTGGCGGCAAAACAAATTGCGGATCTCTTTTTTCTACTCATCAGGCAATAATATATAAAATTTTGAAATAAATTTAAGAGGTCGACCAGCCATCGTTTGTTCGATCTTACGTGGAATCACCCAGCTAAAACATCAGTAAAACTAAGGCAGTTTTATTTCTCCCGCGAAACAAATGCTGTGCAGTCCCCCGATTAGTGCTCAACAATTCTGAAATAGAAGTTTTGAATAGCTTCAAAACGCTAGGCGTATTTTTCACGAGTAACTGGTCTTGGGATGATCTGATTAATTACTTGCTGAAAAAGCTTTCAAAAGTAATTGGCCTCATGCGTCGACATTGCTTTACCCTCCATCTTTCAATTGACAATATTTTATACAATGTTCTATTTTCCTCAACTCTGACCTATGGTGCAGTAGTCTGGGAGACGACAACAAAAGAAAATATAAAAAAAAACTTCCCTTACAAGAAAAGCGTCGAATACGCATAGATTCTAACGCTCCTTACCTAAGTCACACACCGGGCATGTTCGAAAAGCTTAAAATTGTAAGCGTACAAAACATTTACAATTTCAGACTACTTCGGCAACACAAGTTGGAAACAAAAAAAAATTTCCCTTCTAAATACATTGGCCAAATTGACAAAAAATGACCCTGCATACCACACACCCCATCCTGAGATATGGAAAGTTCGAAAATGCCGCACGACTTATGGAAAGCAAATGCTCAGGTGCACATTACCTACATTGCTAAATGAACTTGCCAGAGATGGTACGGACGTAGGTTTAATGGCTTTGAATGAGTTACGCAATATGTATGTGCAACTGTGATTGTTTCTTTTTGTTCATTGTGCTACATATGTTTGTTGCCTTGATTTAAAATTTAACGAATTTCCAGTTGTTTTGATACATACGGATTAAATATATCAATTAGTAAGAATAGTAAACTAGCAAAGTTCTTGTAGTTCTGATGTGTATGTATGGTTTTTCCTTCATTGATGCCTTTACGTACTTCCTTTGTGCTTTTTATTCCTTATGCGTTGCTTTCTACCTCTATTGTTGTTGAAATTTCACACCACTGTATGCCATAGTGTGGTGAACGGTTCTAGTCAAGCCTTTTCAGGCTTTTTGTCCGTGCACCAAAGATCTGTCAGATGTTGAATGAAAATTGAATTGAATTGAATTGAATTTGTGCTCTCGGCCATTGCGCTGGTGATGAGAGCACATGTTACATCTGTCGTTTGCGACAGCGCATGTTTGTTCATCCGTCGTTTGCTTTGGTTTCATCAAGCGGAAGGCGACGAAAAGGGTATCCTTGCGTGTGCAGCTGTATGGGTGCTGCTTCAAATCTGTGCAGTAAACACACGCACGCACAAAGATGCAAAATAAAAATAAAAACCTTCATTTGTCCCATTGTGCACAAGATCTTCATAGTTCTTCAACACCACAGAGTGCCAAAATTGGTGTCCTCTCGTCTCAGACCCCTCCCTAGTGCAAAAATTCGGCAGATCCCACGTACCGTGGGAATCGATGTGATACGAAGCATGCGTGGGATGGTGGCTGCGGCGTAATTTTTCACATTGAGCGAAACGTAACAAAATGAGGGTAATGTGGATGTGGTATACGCACACCTCTATGTTGAAGAGTTGCACATGTATGATATAACCAGTTGCTTACAGTTGCGTAACGATGCCAACAGCAGCATGCCTGTTACCAACACCAGACGCGGTAAGCTGATATGTAGTGCTTATATTCTTCAATACTGGATAGTGCGAATCCGAACAGGACAAAGAAGGGACAGAGATGCATAGGACAGATATTACTCGTAACTAAGCTTCATTCAGGAATGTTTCCCTAATATATACACAGCCGAGTGACACGCGCAAGCGCACTGCACGTACCTTACAGTCGCGATACAGTTGTCATGCTTATACTTGTCCGTTATGACGGAGAACGCACGCACGTTTCACGAACCCGTGTGTATGTGTAGAAGAAGTTCGCGACAGTTCTTAAACATGGTCATCGTCACCGTGATCAGTGAGTACCAGCAGCTGGAGCGGACTTGTTAATCGGATCCGTTCGTGATCACGGCTATGAGGAGTCTAAGTGTAGTGAAGTGCGCGGTAAAGTGCAGCTGGTGGAAATCCTGGATGCCTCTTATGATGAAATGATCTATGACGCCTCCTGTCGTGAACGTGGCAGCGAGGTCTTTTGATGCCCTGTCCACATCCAAGCCGTCTTTCACGCAGTGTAAGGACCAAGTGTTGAAGTCACCGGTAATGGTGAGAGGCCTGGTTCTCTCAGCAGATTTATTATTAGGAAGCATTGACCCCGGTTCATGCGCAATCCACGTTGTACACGTTGCCGACCACGTGTACGAGTGGATGGTATTTGACCGTCTTCCAGGGGTGTTCTGTCTTCAGCTTCCACACTTTCCTTCCGTCCGCCGCGGTGGTGTAGCGGTTACGGTGCTCGGCTGCTGACCGGAAGGTCGTGGGTTCGATCCCGGCCCCGGCGGTCGCATTTCGCTGGAGGCAAAATGTTAGATGCCCGTGTACTGGCGATCTCGGTACACGTTAAAGAATACTCGATGGTCAAAATTTCCGGAGCCCTTCGCTACGGCGTCTTTCATAATCATATCGTGGTTTTGGGACATAAAACCCCAACAATTATTATTATTATCACTTTCCTTGCGTGTCAATGTGTGTGTTCGCGGTACTGTGTTGGTTGAGGCTCTGTATAACCTGCGGCGCATACCCGCATAACATTAACTCTGGTTTACAGGTGTGTGCCACATGTGACTGAGAGAAAGGGTTTCACCACGTACGCGACAGGCATTTAGCGTTATACATGTCATGACGAGTGAATCGTGTTCGTCATACACTGATCCCCTGCTGTGCCAATTTTGGTTTATTACAAGTTATGGAGACGACCAGGAGAGCGCCCAGACGTAGGCGGCTAGATAGATAGATACGTAGATAGAAACGGCCAAAGTGCCTGAGGTTCGCTAAGAAATGCTTCGCATTTAAAAACACTAACAGCACCGTCACGCAATAGCTTTCACACAAACAACGAGCTGGAGCAAGCACCACGTGTGCACGAAGGGCGAAACATTCGCCGCGCACGCGAACGAGCGCACGCAAAAACCGCGTCAGCCGGGGCGGGCGAGCGGGTGAACACCAGCGTGAGGAAACTTTTCCAGTCAAAGCATACATTTCACGATTAGTACACTCACACTTTCACCTCGTTGTAGAATGTAATTTTCTCACCCCCGGGGGGCGAGTGGCCCGATCCTGGAGATAGTGCAATAACCCGATAGCGCAATGGCCGATCATGGAGATGCAAGTACTCCACCCCATTCCAAAAAGAAGTTAATATCTTGGGTCGATATAGGACCCGTATCAGAGCTGACAACAACAGACTTTATTTGTGGTAATGCTTCGGGCAAGGCGCGAAGGGCATTATCTCCAGTGAAAAGCTGTTCTTGTCAAGAAGAGAACATAAAACTGCGAGACCAGTCCCTACGATAGACGGGCGTGACAGACGAAGAGGCAGGACCGAAGGCACAAGTCAACGCGAGGTAGGACACGCGGACACAGGAACACGCACGCTAATCACGGCACAACGCACTGTACAAGCGCAGATGGGGAAGGGCATTACGAGCGGCTGGGCCGCAGGTGCACGTGGTACACCGCGCGGGACGCCGCGATCACCTCGCTCACGCAAAGCTTCTTGAAGAGGCGAGCGTAGGGGCGAGAACAGATGTGGCGCAGCACACGGTCGTTCTCGGGGTCCCAGGCGCCGAGAGCTCCCACGATGGCTGCTGCCACCGCGACACCTAGGTAGCGGCGCCGGAGGTGTGCGGCGACGGGCTCGTATTTGGCGGTCTTGTCGTTGCGGGTGTTGGCGAAGGCGGCTGGCGTGTTCTCGAACGGACACGCCACGTCGATGACAAGCGCCTCCTCGCCGCGTACCAGCAGAAGGTCGGGCCGCAAGCCCGTGTCTCCGACCGGCCGATTCTCACAGGCCACCGAGTAGTTGGCGGCCGCTGCGGCACGGAGGCGGGCGACCACTGCATTGTGCCGCGCCGTGTACAAGGCGCTCCTCGCCTTGCAGTGGCACAGCACGTGCGGCAGGGTCTCCCGCTGGTATCCACAGGTGCGACATCGCTGGTGACGGTCCGGGGGTCCCCACATGGTGGCGCCGTTGAGGTGCAGCAGGTTCAGGCTGGCGCGATGGATGAAGCGCCATTCGGCGAAGTGGGTAAATGCGCCAGTCCGCATGAAATGCGAGCTGGCGCGATCCGCCGCCACGCAGGCCATCACCTTATCCTGATTGGCTTGCTCATGAAGGGCCCGGTCTCGTTCAGTAGCGAGGACTTCCCGGATTTACCGCATGACGGGGCAGTGGTGAATGGGCGTCAGGGTGACGTCACCACACGCGATGCGGGCGTTGTCAGCCTCCAGGGTCCAGACGACTCGAAGGCGTCGAGACGCTTTACGCGCCTCCGTCCAGACCGAGCGGAGTTGGTTGGCAGGAGCCCGGAAGATGCCCTCGATCGACCCCGACAGGTAGGCCTCAGGCCTCGAGCGTGGTGCGGGTCGTCTCCCAGCCGAGCCTTGTCGAGGCCACCTGTCACGATGTGTAAGACGCCTGGCACGTTTTGTTTGAGCACGCGCCATTAACACATGAAGGCGACAATGCGTGGCATAATCACACACTTCATTCCATTCAACGAGACAATTACACACACAAAACAGAAATAAATAGAGATAACTATGTCCACAAAACACAATAATTAGCGTGTCCTATCACAGTCAAGTTCTATACGCGTCCCTTATTCCTTCTCAACACCTCATGTTTGTAGGACGTAAAACGTTGACCGCTTACGATGATCAGTCGCACTGTCACCAGGTCGTCGCTCACCGCGTCCGTCGGTACCGTCGTCTTTGCTGGTGTAGACGGGCGCGCTCCGCAAATGATGCGAGGTACTCGTACGTCGTCCTTCTTTGGTGGCAGACAGATTAGCGCCGGCAGGTGCTCCTGGAACGTCTCAGCTCATCCGGCCCTTGCACCGTTGGCGTGGCAGACGGGTGGTCGCAAGCCCGGGCTCGTTCAAGGTCGGCGGCGTAAGCGCTGACTTGGCCCGGCAGCTCACCGCACAGCCGGCCAGCTGGACGACCGGATCATGAAGACCGCTGCTCGCCGAGGCTAGTACTTCGGCGGCCCAGACTGCGCGGACCATCGGCTATCTTCACCGTCGCCTTCACCGCCGTTCTCCTCTGCGCGCGCCAGCCCTCCAAGATGGCGTCTCCCCCGCGCACCTGTCGCTTCTTTTTCCTTTGCCATTTGTCTTTATTCGTATTCCATTCATTTCTTCTCTGGCCTTCCTCTTCTGTTTCCACTTCTCTTGTCATCCCTGACACCACCGAATAAGCGTCCAAGAGCGCCATGTCCCGCAGCTCCCTATCAGCAGTGGTGAGGAGCTTAAACGCCGAGTCGATGCGAAAGATGTCGCTCAGCTCGGCTGCAGCAGGTAGACCAACAGCTCCTGCGGCGGCGCTTCCGTATACGTAATGAGTCGACGCGTTCTCCGGCAAGTACAGGCTGCGCTTGACTAGGGGCCGAACGGCGTCGTCGAGGCGGCGCCAGTCAGTCTTTGTCAGCACAGCGCACCGCATGGCGAAATTCAATGCCGGGTACACAAAGGTACGGACGACATCGAGGCCTTGCCAAGGGGCCGACATAGATGTAAGGATGGCCCGTGCCTGGGAGATCGCGTCGTCAGTGACGTTGCCGGTTGCGGTGACGGGGTGGAATCCAACCTGGCGCCCAAAAAAGCGCTGGGGCTGGTAGTCCCGGAGTGCTGGGATGGGGTGCCCGATACCATGAACGTGGTAGGCCGCATACCAACAGGTGTCCGACTGCTAAGGTGCAGGGACGAAAACTTGGCCGGGTTTAAAGACAGGCCGAGGGAGGTAGCAAGCACCTCGACCCTGTCAATGCGGCGCTGAAGAAGGTCCGGGTTGGGCGCGAGGGGAGTCAAATCATCCGCGTATACCAGGATGTTGTGGGCGTCGTCCTCGCCTTGGACGTCATGGATGATCGGGTCCACCACAGGTTGAAGAGTAGCCCACTCAGGGGGCAGCCCTGGCGTAGACCGGCCAGTATGGGCACCGGCTCGGTGTCCCCCTCGGCGGCGACGATCGCGGCACAGGTCCGCGATCAGGTCGGTAAAGACGTCTCCGGCACCGGATCCTCTGAGGGCATCCAGGAGGGCCTGGTGGGGTACCGACCCATAGGCGTTGGTGAAGTCCAGAAGTGCCGCACAGAGGTCGGAGGATGTCATTTAGCTCGAAGACGCCGTCCGCTCGTAGACAGCCCTTCTGGCACCGGGACAGTACCGCGTGTTGGGCTATCCACGCTTGGAGAAGGGCGGCTAGGCATTTGACATACAGTTTAGCTGCCGTACTCCCCATGGCTATAGGTCGCCAGTTGCTTGGATCGTCGAGGTCGCCGTTCTTATATATTAGGATCGTCCGGGAGGTACGCCAGGACTCGGGCGTTCGCCGGTGGTGAAGACAGGCGTTGAACAACAGGTAAAGGAAGCGGGCCTCCGGGTCGACGGACTTCCAATGATGATATGTGAGGCGGTCAGGTCCCGGTGCGGTGTTCTCCGATTTGCGCAATCAGAGCAACACCTCGTCGGCCGTGAACGCCGTGGTGTCCAGGGCAGCCGGGGCGGGAACTCGGCGGAACAGCAGTGAGGAGTCAGTAGTGGGGCGGACCGCGTGTTGCCTCAGTGATCCCGAAGATCCTGCAGAGAGATCGTACAGGAACGGGAATTCAATTTCAATTCAATTTATTTTCCAGTATATATATATATATATATATATATATATATATATATATATATATATATATATATATATATATGGTGGATGGTTGCGTTGGGTTAAAAGCTGCATAAGTAGCTTGACGGGACCCAACGACCAGACTATACAGGGCCGTAACAAAAAGCAGTCCGGTGCAGTGGCGAGCAAACCAACAAGTAAAACAGAATAACATATCGTAAGTACATGTACAGCGGATTACATGTATTTTCTGCACGAGAATTGCAGAAAGAAGAACAGTAAAAATAAAAACATGTGCATAATAGATGTTGAAAAAAGTAAATAAGTAAAAAATGATACACACAATAGTATACCCCTATAACATGAGTAATAAACAGAAATAATAATAACACAAAATAATAACACCGTACTAATGTAGCAATACTAGCTATTTGGAACAAAATAAAACACTGGCCATATAACACAGCAAGAAATTCATGTAAGCAGAGTGACTATGGTAAAAGAAACGACATAAGTTACACACAATGCAATTACACAGAATGTCACAGTATGTGACATTACAGGTCAACGAAATATAAGCGCAAGTCTTCTACTGAACGTGTGAATATCTACTGTAGAGACGCATTGGAACCTTGTAATGGGCCGTCCTCTCCAGCGCCTTCTAGTGGGTCGCCCTCTTCGCCTCTTCTCGAAGAGCACGCCCCTCGTGCTCGTGCGAGTCTGCGCTCCGTCGTGACTGTTGTGCATCGTCGCCGTCAATCCAGCCGTCAATAAAGGCCTTTACAAAGTGGTGGAGGTGCGGGGTATCGATCCCAGTACCTCTCGCATCTTTGGACGTGGCTAGCCCCCCACTTCACCTGTCATCTGGGGCTTCCACTCCGATAGACACGGACCACGCCAGTGACGTGGATTCCCAAGACACCGTCAACGTCGACCTACCCCCGGACCATTCGGCTCTCCTGGCGGAGCAGACAAGAACACTCCGTCGTCTTCTCCGCGAGCCTCCATCCGAAGATTCCTGGGCAGAGTGCGAGGCTGCTTGGTCACAAGCCGTCGAGATTGCGACTGAAGCGGTCCGCCTTCGGCCACTGGTCCCAGGTCGCCCACAGCGGCATACCAACCCAGCCAACGCCGCGGACATCCAGCGGCTTTACAAGCGCAATCGACGACGCGCAGTAAGGCTCATCCTCGAGGGCCCATCCACACAGTGTGCCATTCCCCTCCAGGAGCTCTGCGAGCATTGGGGAACCACCTGGTACGAGCGCAACGCGGATACCTCCATCCTCTTCCGCCGCACACCCGCTCCCAACCCGGCGGACACGACCCCTTTGTCCCCGACGACGTCCTCCTACGACTGCGAAAATCAGAAAATACCGCTCCGGGAGCCGACCGCCTTACCTACAACCACTGGCGGACAGTCGACCCGGAGGCCAAGTTCCTGTGCGCACTCATCAACGCGTGCGTTCACCATCGTCGCACCGCGGACGCCTGGCGAACATCCCGCACTGTCTTGATCCACAAGAAAAGCGACCCGCAAGTGCCGAGCAATTGGCGACCCATAGCCTTGGGTAGCACGGCTAGCAAGCTCTACGCCAAGTGCCTCGCCGCGCGTCTCCAGGATTGGATCTTGCTGCACAGCGTCCTTTCACCTTGCCAGAAGGGATTCTTACCATACGACGGCGTGTTCGAGCAAAACTATGTGTTTCAACACCGTCTCGACGCGGCCCGGTCTGGAGGCGCTGACCTATGCGCAGCGTTACTAGGCTTCACGAATGCGTATGGCACGGTCACCCACCAGGCTCTTCTCGACGCCCTTCGTGGTGCCGGCGCCGGCGACACATTCGCGGCCTTGATTCAAGACCTCTACACGGACAACTCCACCTGCCTCGTTGCGGCGGATGGCACCTCCGAGCCCGTTCCCATCAGGGCTGGCCTCCGCCAGGGTTGTCCGCTGAGCGGACTATTATTCAACATGGTCGTCGACCCGTTCGTCCGCGATGTTGAAGGCGAGGATACCGACCACCACATCCTCGCATACGCGGACGATCTCACCCTTCTGGCGACATCCCCCGAAGCTCTGCAGCAGCGTATCGACCGCGTCGATGCGCTGCTGAAATGGCACACATGCTTGTGCTACCTCGACGACGTCGTTGTTTTCGCTCCGGACTTCTCCACGCATCTTCAACGCCTGCGGCATGTTTTGACGCGCTTGAGCGACGCCGGTCTACAACTGAATCTAAAGAAGTGCCGATTTGCAGCACGGCAGCTGACAATACTCGGTTACGTCGTGTCCAAGGACGGTATTCTTCCCGATCCAGCCAAGCTTCGAGTTCCCCAAACCTACGTCCGTCAAAGAACTGCGCAGTTTCGTAGGACTGTGTTCCTACTTTCGGCGCTTCATTCGAAACTTCGCGACCGTCATATCCCCGCTGACGAAGCTTCTCGGAAGTAACGGGTCCCTCAATTCATGGTCGTCAGAGTGCGACGACGCTTTCGCGAAGCTCCGTCGTCTGTTGACGTCGCCTCCCATACTACGCCACTACGACCCTACGGCCCCTACAGAGGTACACACAGACGCCAGCGGTGTTGGCCTTGGCGCTGTCCTTGCGCAGCGCAAACCAGGGTTCCCTGAATATGTCGTGGCATATGCAAGTCGTACGCTCACCAAAGCCGAGACCAATTACACCGTCACCGAAAAGGAATGCCTAGCGATCATCTGGGCCCTTACGATGTTCCGACCTTATTTGTATGGTCGCCCATTTGATGTCATCACCGACCACCATGCACTCTGCTGGTTGTCATCATTGAAGGATCCATCAGGCCGCCTCGCCCGCTGGGCACTTCGCCTACAGGACTACGATATCCGCGTGCTGTACCGCAACGGACGCCAGGATGCTGACGCCGACGCACTCTCGCGCTCCCCCTTGCCTGACGACAATACCCACAGCTCAATGTCTCACAATGCCGTTTCTTCCATCGACGTTCACACTATCGCTACCGAACAGCGCAAGGATCAGTGGATCGCTTCACTGCTAGACTTGCTCACTGATCCTTCGGCAACACCATCCACTCGCGCGTTGCGTCGTCAAGCCCACCATTTCGCCATTCGCGACGACCTCCTCCACCGACGCAATTACAACGCCGACGGCCGCCAGTGGCTACTAGTAATACCCCGCAGTCTGCGTTCTGAAATATGCGAATCGTTCCACGCTGATCCGCAGTGTGCGCACTCTGGGGTATCGAAAACATACCACCGCATTCGCCAACGGTACTTTTGGCGAGGCATGTACCGCTACGTGCAGAAGTTCGTTCGCTCCTGCATCGATTGTCAGCGCCGCAAAACTTCA
Organism: Rhipicephalus sanguineus; assembly: GCF_013339695.2. Lineage (NCBI taxonomy): Eukaryota > Metazoa > Arthropoda > Arachnida > Ixodida > Ixodidae > Rhipicephalus > Rhipicephalus sanguineus. The sequence continues at coordinate 136,491,925 of NC_051186.1, forward strand.
ACGCACCAGTCACCAGCAGGTCTGCAACCTTTCCCTTGCCCTGACCGGCCGTTTGGGCGCGTTGGCATCGACTTGTATGGGCCACTCCCTCTGACTTCGGCTGGTAACCGCTGGGCCATCGTCGCTGTAGACCACCTTACGCGATACGCCGAAACTGCCGCCCTCCCAGCGGCTGCAGCGCGCGATGTAGCCTTCTTTCTGCCCCGCCGGTTCATGCTGCGCCACGGTCCACCCCAGGAGATGCTCAGCGATCGAGGCCGTGTCTTCCTGTCGGAAGTCGTCGAAGCCATCCTCAAAGAGTGCAACGTTGTTCACCGCAAAACTACTGCTTGCCACCCGCAGACGAATGGGCTCACGGAACGCTTTAACCGCACGCTCGGCGACATGCTCTCGATGTATGTTGCCGCCGATCACACAAATTGGGATTCCATTCTACCTTTCGTCACCTACGCCTACAATACCGCCCCTCAAAGCACCACTGGTTTCTCACCGTTTTTCCTATAGTACGGCAGGCACCCGTCGCACACAATCGACACAATCCTTCCATGCAAGCCGGATCGATCTGAGTGTGCGCCTATTTCTGCCACAGCCAGACTTGTTGAGGAGTGTCGCGAGCTTGCGAAGACCTTTACTACGCAGGACCAAGAGCGGCAGAAAAGCATCCGCGGTGAGACCAACACTTCTGCACCCACGTTTCTACCTGGAGCACTCGTATGGTTCCCGGTCCCTACCACTGCAACTGGCCTCTCTCCCAAACTGCTGCCCAAATATGAAGGCCCCCACCGTGTCGTCGAACGCACATCCCCGGTCAACTACCTGATTGAACCCATCGACCCATCTTCCGACATGCGCCGTCGAGGGCGCGACATTGTCAACGTGGAGAGCCTCAAGCCCTACCATGACCCGCTCATAGTGACCAGCTGCTAGGTCGCCAGACGGCTCCCTTTTCGTACGCGGGGTAATTGTAGAGAAGCATTGGAACCTTGTAATGGGCCGTCCTCTCCAGCGCCTTCTAGTGGGTCGCCCTCTTCGCCTCTTCTCGAAAAGCACGCCCCTCGTGCTCGTGCGAGTCTGCGCTCCGTCGTGACTGTTGTGCATCGTCGCCGTCAATCCAGCCGTCAATAAAGGCCTTTACACTTCATATTTATTTAAAGTAGATGGTAGGTTATACACCAAAGATTGATGTTTGTACTGCGTCCAGAAATATGGAACTGACCATATCTCAGGGTTCCTTGTGTTCGCATAAATTCTACGACGTTCTAAAGATGCCAACTGTTTTATATAGTTCTTGAGGGATTCAGAAGCATATCGCGCGGTATGTAATAAACGAAAAGTATAGAGGTTGTCAATTCTAATAACATTGTACTTATGAAACGTTTCTCTGGTCCTAGAGTAATAGTGTATGTTGCCAATATAGCAAATAGTCTTCTTCTGTAGCATCACAACTCCACGTATGTTATTTGTAGTGGTTGTGCTCCACATTAAAGCGTAATAATTTAAGTGGACATGAAATAAAGCATTGTAAATCTATACTTTGGCCTTCCAAAACCAGCCAAACCGCCCGGCGGCGGTTGCGCCGGTACAAGCGCTGTATGTCAGCGGCGTTGGCTAGATTTATGGGCCTTGAGGTCCGGTTAGGCATCAGAGGGGGCAAACGCACTGCCTCTGCTGCCAACGCAACCGCTGGCGTCCACGCCTCTCCACAGTGCGACCAAGTCACGTCCGTGGGGGCTCTCGAAGGAGCCCTCGCAGTATGCGGGCCTGCGCACCGAGCAAGGAAGTGTTGTCGGGCGGGAGGTCCATGGCCGGCGCGTCAACTGGAGGTGCCACAACCCGTCGTCGATGCCCGCCAGCTCGGAGTCTTCCGGCGACGCGGTCCCGGACGAGGGGACTGGCCGATGGAGAGCCGGGAAGCGACACCAAATCCTGGTAGGGCGGCGGGGTGGGCGGGGGTCAGACCCCGCTGGTTTTCGACGGCGAGCCGGGCTCTTCGGGAACGGTGACCGGGGAGCCCTCGACGCCCAGTAGGAGGACGTCATCCGAAGGCGGGCTCAGAGGAGATGTTGGCACAGGAGGAGGGCCGGTGGGTTGTCAGGGGCGGGACCGGTGGCCTGCCGCGGCTCCCACGGCGTCCTGATGTCATGCCAGCGCTCGTGGTTCATGAAACCGCGAGCCGACGGGAAGGCCTGGGGACAGCGGACGCAGCGGTGCCTAGGGTCTGCTGGGGTGGCTGGTAGAACGCCGGTAGCGAGGCACGGGTGGGCGGAAGGTCGAGCAGGGAGCGTCGCCGAACAAACGGAACAAAGGTACACGCGCTCCTCGACTCGAACACCATGCTCGCGTTCGAGATGACTACGCAGGGACTGCACTCGTGAGGTCCAGGATGCCCCGCCGTACGAAGTGCTGTAGCCGCGGCGGATGCAGCGCAGTACAGGCGGAACCGGCAGGTGTTGCGGACGATTGCGGCCACGCGGCAACAAGCAGGAGGACAAAGAGAAGAAAGAAGACGTAGACACGAGCAGTGGAATAAAGAGAAAGAATTCTTGGTCTAGGGCTCGGGTATTAATTACGCGACATTCTTTCTGGTGCCGAAAATCCCCCGGTCATCGCCCTTCCAAGATTTACAGCTTCCATGGCATCGTTGGAGCGGCTCCGCAAGAACCGTGGCGTCGTCAGGGCCAGCGTCACACGAACCATTACGCTCCTGACCGACGAACTTCAGGCCACGGCTCCCGATGGCGCTCAAGTTGATTCGCACGTTACATACCTGACTCAGAAAACGTCGAGCTCGGCAACCTCAACAAGCAAATCCTCGACACCACGGACGATGACGCTTATGACGAAGAGCTCGAGGCCGCGGAAGACTACGACCGGAAGGTGTCCTATGCCGTGTCTGGAGCGCGCTTCTTCCTGCGCGAACACGCCAACACAGCGACGGCAACGAGGACTTCAAGGCCCGAGGCTACGTTACCAAACGCCGACGTCGCTGGGGCCGGCAGCTCAGCGCATACCGAGGTCACTGACGCTGCACCTCGTCTAACAGAGGGGACACCCGGCCAAGCAACCGTGCCGCCTCATCGCACAGTGGTCCTGCCGAAACTTCAGATACCTACATTTTCCGGCACACTTCGCGACTGGCAGACCTTCTGGGACCACTTCAGTGCCACGATCCACCGTAATGAAGACCTTCTGCCGATTGAGAAATTTAGTACCTCCTCTCGTATTTCAGTGGCGCCGCGAAGAGAGCCATCGAAGGCATTAGACTCACGGAGGACAATTATGCGATCACCATCAGGACGTGGACGGAGCGATTTGGTCGACGCGACTTGCTCATCAACGAGCTCATCGACCACCTGCTCGCCTTACCACCAGTCAAGTCTTCGGCAGATGTCGACAAACTTCGCCTACACTACGACAAGGTACAATTTCGCGTCTCGGCACTGACCGGTTTGGGCGTCTCACCCGACCAGTACAACGTGGTCCTCAACCGCGTCCTAATGAGGTGCCTGCCTGACGACCTCGCGATCCTCTACCGGCAGAAGTCCACAGAAGCCGCGCAGGATACGTCCCGTATAGCGACCCCCGAAGAAAGAGCTCGTCAGGATGCAGAAATGCTAAGCGGCCTGCGCATACAAATTGAGGTTAGAGAGGAAGGCAGGCCAGGACGCCCGGGTCATGTACGCCCGGGCCGGGCCCGGGCGTACATGACCGAACCGAGCCCGGCCCGGGCCCGGGCGTACATGACCGAACCCAGCCCGAGCCCGGCCCGGGCCCGGGCCTACTTGACCGTACCCAGCCCGAGCCCGGCCCGGGCGTTCATTACTAAACTAATCCAGGGCGCGCTTGTTCATGACCAGGCCCGACCCGGGCCCGCTAGAGGATATTATTTGTTGATGATTATTAATGATGCCGTGCGCTTTGTAGCGGCGATCGGACGGAAAATCCGGTGTGTACATGCATCGAAATGTTGCTTTGCCCGCGGTGGTAGCTCAGCGGTTAAGCTATTTCGCTGTTAAGTCCTAGGACGCGGGTGCGATTCCCGCGACCACGGCGGCCGCAATTTGGTGGGGGCGAAATGCAAGAACACCCGTGTATGTACTTATCTTTAGGTGCACGTTAGAGAACTCGAGGTGGTCGAAATTGATCCGGTGCCACTACGGCGTGCCTCGTAATCATATTGTGGTTTTGGCACGTAATACCAAGGAATATAAATGAAATTATCGTATGCGTCAACCTCGAATAAAAGACCGAAATCTTTATGCCTCCCATGGGAACAACCGTGATCTGGCCCATTGTTAGTGCTGTTAATATATATATACGTATATATATATATATATATATATATACGTGTCACTTCAGCTTGGCACAGTATACCTTAGACCATGGAATGCATAACATTCGCGTGTGCTCGAAGGCCCGACTTACGCCTTTTAATGAGCGGGTCCGAGTCCGGTGCGGCCCGCAGCCTCAAGGCCAGCCCAGGCCCGCGGCTTCAAGCCCGGGCCCGGCCCGGGCCCGCACTTTCAAGCCCGAGCCCAGCCCGGGCCCGCCGAAAAACGCTTCGGACGGCCCAGCCCGGCCCGCGGGCCGGGCCGTGCCTGGGCTTTTGGGCCGGCCCGGGCCCGTGCAGTGCTCTACCTCAGATGCCCGGTTATCGGAACCGAACTTTCCTTGCTGACGTTCGGCCACCCGAAGCCCCGTGAATTAATGTGCAGTCGACGGGTAGCTTTGACTTTACGAGGCCAACGTACGGACATAGAGGTAACCGTGGAGGCCTTGGAGGTCCCCGAAGTGTGTGCAGTTACAAGCCCGCCGCTCAGCACTGATATATTGCAGCTTTTGTGCGACAAGAACTATGATGCAGCAGACAACTTTGATCCCGACACATGGCACCCACAAGAAGTAAGCGTATTACTTGGTTCCGACGTCTACTGGAAGGTCGCGACTGGAAAGGTTGATCATTTAACCAGCAACCTGACGGCCGTGGAAACCAAGTTCGGCTAGACCGTTCAGGGCACCACGGAACGCCAAAGAAGTTCAGCATCTGCGAGCGCTCTATTCCTGCACTGCAGCACGAAGTCAGTTCCTGACTGTGATCTTTCTGCGATGTGGCGTCTCGACGTCATTGGGATCAAAGCACCTGCTCAGGAAAAGAGCAAGGTTCCGCCAGAACTTGAGGCATTTGAAGAGGGCATTGTCAAGCTAGACGGGCGCTACCAGGTGCCGCTGATGTTAAAGGATCCAGGAATACCTGCCGGCAGCGACAATCGATGGTTGGCGGAGCGCCGTCTGCAAGCACAATTAAATAGGTTCAGACCACAGCCCGAACTCCTCAAGCAGTATGACACGGCAATCAGAGCGTATTTTAACGAAGACCACGCAGAGCGAGTTGAAGAAAAGCTACTGCCAAGAGAAAATGTGTATTATATGCCTCATCATGCCGTCATACGAAGAGAGGCCGTTACTACAAAACTTCGGGTGGTGTTTGACGCTTCCTCGCACGCGCTTGGCCATCCTTGCCTGAATGATGTTCTGTTCAAGGGTACGAAGCTTGGAGTTGACATTGTGCAGCTGCTACTCACCTTCCGACGTCACCCGGTAGTCCTTATCGCGGACATCAAAAAGGCATACTTGCAGATGCTTATTCGCCCGGAAGACCGCGACGTGCTGCGATTCCTCTGGATTGATCGGTTGCCCTCGGATGGTGATCCATCTCCATCTGTGGTGACGTGGAGAATGACGCAGGTCCCGTTCGGAGCCTCGTCTAGCCCATTTTTGCTCGCAGCTACCATTCGACATCACCTGGCACTCTGTCGAGAACAACATCTTGAGACTGTAGCATTACTAGAGAAAGCCTTTTACGTCGATGACCTTATCGTGGGACTTCCGAATGTGGAAGAAGCGGCCACAGTGTACAATTAAGCACGCAAGATATTCTCGGAAGCAAGCATGGAACTGCGCAAGTGGGCTTCCAATGCACACGCCTTGCGAAAAATCTTCCTTAAGATTGCTTTTGAAAACGAAGCCGGAGAGAGTACCCTAATCAATGTCCTCGGTGTACCTTGGGAACGTGAAGGCGACAGAATTGTCCTCATGGTGCGCGAAGCGTCGGACTTCGCTGCGAACAAGCCTTCGACCAAGCGTATTCGCAATGCCCACGAACTATAGGTGGCGCGCCGTGCTTTTCAAGATGGCGCCAGGAGGAGGGTCAAACCGTTTGTTAACATAGGAACAGATAGTACGTGCGGACGTACGGCCCGTGCTGCTTTCACCGGATGAAGTCATGAGCTGTGCTGAATTGGATATGAGACTAAACTACTTTCCCAAACCATGGAAAGTGCTAAGTACTCGCCACCTAATTGTTTGCTGTGGTGTGAAATGTTATATTTCAGCTCCGGTTACCGTGCATAACGATGCTTTGCGAAATCCTGTGCGTGCTACATAAAACAGCATGAACTAAAATTGACGTATGAGCAGAACGGCACTCCGAGGTAGTACGTACCGAGCCAATGTTTATAGATACGTTGTACCGAGCCTGCCTTACGGATTTGCCGCAGTAGTAGACCGCCAGCGAGTAGCGCCATCGCTGCTGCACGGGACCGCACGTTTAACGTGGTGATGGTTTGCAAACATAATACGCCGTCGTCATTAATATTGCAGTCGGGAACGCGGAGTTACGTCTTCAACGGAACACAAGCATTTAACTTCCCATTCAGTAGCGCTTGTGCCGCAGCCATGCTGAAACTCTAGCCGTGTGCAATTCACTTCACTCGCATGTTGCAGCCTCGATCAGCACGATCGAAACACGAATATCGAAAAGAATGCACACGTATCCTTTTCGCAACGTCGAATAAGTTAGCCGAGAGGCGTGGATTGTGGCTGTGACTGCACGTTCCAACGCTCTAACCATTTCGCTTCGCTGGTCGAGCTCGAGCGTGTTGGCGGCATGCGGCGCTCCATAATATCCACAATAATTGATACATGCAATGCACAAGAGGAACTATGCTTTTAGTTTGATCTCGCTCAAGGATATTATACATTAAATACAATCAAAGTGACTTACGAGCGTGAAAGAACAATAACGCACGAGGGGACGTGAAGTGCAACTCGCTCCTCGTGAGTTAGCAGCTGATCGTTCACCGTCGCTGTCACTCTCGGTGCCTTCACAGTCTTCTACGTCCAATGAAAAATCCTCGTCGTCAGGATGGTTTCTTTCAACATCACTGCTGAAAGCAATCTGAAGAATTTCCTCCGCCGAACAACTTCGACCACTCCGCGTCACCACGTTTACAATTACAGAGACGCCTGGGCCTGGGTGACCTGGGCGCGGAGAACATTTCGCTCTCAGATCGGTCAACGAGCAAATCGCTTGCAGTGTGCTGCCACCTATCAACAAACGTAGAAAAACAAGCGGCGCAGCGCTGGCTACGAAACCAACACACCAACACACTGGCGAAGGACGGCGTGTAAAGCGTTCGCTCCACGAAAGGCGTGGAGCAGACGCGTCAACGCGTCCTCGAAAAAGGCGTGGAGCAGACGTCGCTCGCACGATTATACTCCGTTTCATACATCAGGTGCAACGCTACGGAAGCTAGCGAGACTTCTTGCTGTAGATGCGTTCGCACTAAGAAATGGTACAGTGAATTTACCACCCGTAATGTGTTTTTTTTTTCGTTCATGGGCTGTGTAATAAAAGAAGGTGATTTGTGTCCAAGAAATAAACGAACCCCGTTGTTTACACTGTTTTCGGTAGTTTGTTCTGGATCGCTCAGCGTCTATTTCTTTTTTTGTGGCATGGCCTCCACGATTAGCACTGGAAGCGCGCAGCCGGAACTGATCGTGGAGGCCAAGCAGAAGACACGTGGATTTACACATTTTGCTGGCCGAACTTCTTGCATAGCTTCCACAGCGTTGCACCTGATGTGTGAAACGGAGTGTAGTAACAGCGCTTTGCTGACAAAGGATAGATGCATATTTTAATGTATCGACAACTTGAGATCGCTCAGTTTTACAAGAGCACATCGCGAGCCGGCGCGACCTCCCGCGTACAGTGTTATGGGATTCATGCACTACAAGAAACACTGAACAATGCTATATACAAGTAAAACAGGGTGAGCTTCAACTGAATATGTCAGACGATAACATTGAACGAACCTACGTGACTACTGAAAACCTCGCGAAGCTGATAGTATGCGTACGCTGTGGGCTAGCATTGAAAGCGCGAGTCGCCGCGTATTTTCACGAAAACTTCGCGCCTCGCAAGAACGAATCAGATTTCTCGTGTCACGGAGTCAGGGGCGTAGCCAAGGGGGGGGGTTGGGGGGGTTCAAACCCCCCCCGAAATTTTTCAATTTTGCTTGCGTATATAGGCATGCACACATACAAACGCACGCACGAACATACATAAAGTATGGTTGAACCCCCCCGAAAAAAATTTCTGGCTACGCCCCTGCACGGAGTGCCCGGTTTGTTCACTGATGCAGGGAACGTGCCAAGTCGTAGTGTTCCTTCCTTGCCAACGCGTTAACACTGAGGTTAGCACAGCCGAACAAGGGAGCGACTGCGCAGTGCTGCCATTTTGTTGTCTACTGACCCTCCTCGAGAGGACGCTCCTGAATTCCGCTTGGCGGCGCGACCGTCTATGGGCATTGCGAATTGTGCTCCAGACGTTAGCAAGAGTCTACGATCCGTTGGGCTATCTAGCTCCATTTTCGCTCAGGGCAAAGCTACTGTTTCAAGACTTGTGAAAGAAATGCGCATGGGACGATGCCCTCCCTCCAGAAGAACAAGCAAGCTGGAACAGTTGGTGCACTGAATTGGCTAGCATGAATCCATATACCGCCGATCGTTACGTATTCCTGCAATCAGCTGATGCAACGATTTCAATCGAACTACACGTGTTCTGCGACGCAAGTCCCAGAGCATATGGTACCTGCATCTACGCACGGGCGCTCTCACAAAACGGCGCCTGGAACTCACAGCTCCTCATAAGCAAGAGCCTGTGGCACCACTTAAACATATTTCGCTGCCACGTCTAGAGCTCTTAGCATGCGTCGTCGGCGCAAGGTTGTGCGCATACGTGAAAACAGTACCAGTGCTAAGCTCCGTTCCTGTACACTTCTGGACCGACTCACTCGTGGCATTGCATTGGATTCGGAAAACGTCTGTGGTCCTTCCCCCCCTTTTTTGCATGGGAAAAATAAAGACTATTTATTTATTTATTTATTTAAAAGAGAGCTGTTTGTACGTCATCGAGTCTCCGAGATTCATAGCCTGACATCGCCGACCCAGTGGCATCACTGTTCCGGAAAAGACAACCCCGCGGACTTGGTCACACGAGGGGTTTCATCACCTCATCTTCTTGTGTCAACAATGTGGTGGCATGGTCCAACCTGGCTTCATGATCCCGAAGAACCAATGCCTACTGAGCGCGCTGAATTCTCAGAAGAATTTGCAGTCTTCGAACAGAGTCCAGAAAAAAACGTCGGTGTGTCCCGCGGGCTTTGGTTCGAACGCTATATTATCTGTAAGCAAGTACAGCAACCTGAACAGACTGCTAAGAGTCACCGGGTGGGTGTACCGCTTCGCTGCAAACGCGTCAAAGAAACAGTGTTCCACAGCCGGACCGTTAACAGCAGCAGAGCTTCACAAGGCAGAACACTACTGGTTGCAAAGGGTCCAAGAAGAAATGTTCTCCGAAGAAGTGCAGGCCCTCCGCGCACAGAAAGAACTACCGTCCACGAGCCCAGTTCTTCGATTACATCCTTTCCTGGACGAAGATGGTCTGCTTCGCGTTGGAGGTCGTCTGCCGGAGCTAGCAGCCTTTTTTGACGTCAACCACCCAATCCTGTTGCCAGCAAGGCACACCTTCATCCATCTTGTGGTTTCAGCCGCGCATGGACACGTCCTTCACAGCGGAGTAGAGGCCACGCTTTGCGAGCTTCGAGAGAAGGTTTGGGTTGTGAAAGGACGACAGACCGTTCAAAGGGTACTGAGGAGTTGTTTGCCTTGCAAACGCTACAAGCCTGTCGCTGAGACCTCACCCTTTGCTCCACTGCCAGGAGACCGAATCACGGAAGCCAGTCCTTTTTTTTGTCGTTCGTTTGGATTTCTGCGGGCCCTTCTACACACGTGACATGGCTGCTACTAGCAGAAAGGCCTACATACTCATGTTCTCCTGTGCTGTCACTCACGCTATCCACTTGGAATTGACAACCGACATGACAACGACAACAACGCTTCTCGCCTTCCGCCGTTTTATTTCGAGGCGTGGAATCCCCGACACCGTTTACTCGGATAACGCACTGTCTTTTCACGGCTCAGCGCGAGTGCTCAAGACCATTCTGCCAGCTCTGCGAGAATATGCGGCGAACACCAAGATCAAATGGAAGTTCATCGCTGAGAGAGCTCCTTGGTGGAGAGGCTGGTGGGAGCGCCTCATCAGATCGACAAAAAACGCGTTGAAACGGTCGCTTGGGCGCAACAGTCTCGACGCTGAGGCCCTCGCTACGGTGTTATGCGAAGTGGAAGCGGTCATAAACAGCAGACCTCTTACTTATTTTCATAGCAGCCCTGATGAACTGCAACCGCTGACTCCGTCACACTTCTTGCTTGGGAGACGCCTCATCTGCCTTCCGCAAGAAGTAAGCAATTCTTATGGCATGTCATCGACGAGAGAAGACCTGATCTGTCGCGCGCGCTATCGCGAGTGTCTTACAGCGGAGCTGTGGAGCCGATGGAAGCGGTCCTACCTCCTTCTACTTCGATCCGTGCACAACGCGCCTCATCGTGAACTACCTCGGCAACACGAAGGTGACGTGGTGCTTGTGCATGACGAAGGCACACATCCGCTACTATGGAAGCTGGGCAAGGTTCTGGCAGTGCACCCGGGAAGGGATAACATCGCGCGCATCTGCACCCTTCGACTAGCTTCGGGACACACCATAAAACGACCCGTTCAAAAGTAATACATTCTGGAGGCAAGTCAGCGAGATTCAACTGCCTCGTGATCGCCTTGGCCCCTTGGGAATATGTTGCGGACGATTGCGGCCGCTCGGCAACAAGCAGGAGGACAAAGAGAAGAAAGAAGACGTAGACACGAGCAGTGGAATAAAGCAAAAGACTGCTTGGTCTAGGGCTCGGGTATTAATTACGCGACAGCAGGTACACCGTAAGGACGCCCCGGGCCAAGGTGGGGGATGGTACCGCGTCGGCGGAGGTGGTGAAGAGCAGGCCGACGTGGTAGACCCGTCCGAGGTTACGGTGAACGATGAAGATCGCGGCCGGAAACGACGAGTCCGCCGGTGGGGGCGCTCGACGGCGCCGGGCCGGTGCCGATGGTGAAGGCCTGGGCTGGGAAGGCCCTGGCGTGGCAGGGTCCGCCACTGCAGCAGGTGGTGACCTCCGAGGTCGAGGCATCGTCCCCAAGGCAGCAGGCCCAGGGCCAGAGGTCCGAGCAGCCGGGGGTCCAGGCAGGTCCGGGCGGCGGTGGCGGTCTCGAGGACCGGGGCCCGAAGTCGTCACCAGGAGGCATTGGTGACCGGGCCGGGAGAGGCAGGCAAGAAAAGGTGGTTGACGCTTACCAACCCCTCTCCCGGGGATCTCCTCGTCCTGCTGGTGGGCCCAGGCCGCTGCTCCGGTAGTGGGTCTGGCCCTCGGCCACTCTTCCCTCGTAGTGGGTCCATGACTCTGCTCCTCGTGGCTGCTCCCTGCTGGTCTGCTCCTCCGTGGTATGGGCTCCTCGTGGACGGCCGAAGACCCGATACGAAGCCTTGTGGGGTGGCGAGGACCCACAAGGGCCGCTCGCGACCTCAAGGTAGACCAAAGCTACTGTTGTGTCGACGGGCGGTGTCCGACGGCGAGGGCCCGACGACTGGACATAAGACGCGACGTGCGCCAGCACGGCCCGCGACACTAGCAGTCGAAGTGAGTGGGTCCGGAGCCCGCGGAAGCCCGACAAAGACTGAGCCGGCCAGCGGCCGTTTATTCGACATACACACAACGGACACGCGTGCACACGCGATTGGCTGACTGCAATCACGTGTGCCGTTACACTAAGGCGCACTCTCAGTGCACGTGCCAATTTACAGAGGGCGCCATTACACCACATCACCCCGCCCGTCGATGAAGTGAGCAATATCACAGGGTAACACTGGAGCCAGACCCAGGATCCACAGTAAGGGGTAACACTGAAGCGACTCCGAGGATCCACCTAGGAATGCTCGCACCACACGAGCGACGGGGATGAGATGAGTTCGCGCACACCCATAAGTGGCACTAACACAAAAGATACGTCACACACCATGTAAAACGAAAAGTCAACGGAGCAAGACCGCTGCAACACTTTCACTGAAACTTGGAAGGAACCAATGATCCCGATGTGCTGTTTAGAGAAGTTCCACAAGTCAACTACAACATTGGACAGGCTGTGCTGTTTGCTGAAATGACGCTGGAAGTCTTCTTCAGTTATCAAGGACACAGATGCTCCGGTGACCACCAACAGTTGCAGGGCAACACCATCGACCACAGCGTGGACGACCAGGCCTTGCTCCGTTTCATTCTTAATCGTGCTCCCGCAGCGGTCGCACGATTAAGGCTGAAAGTCGCCATCTTGGCTTGCTGGAATTTCCGTGACGTCACGGCCTCCCCATGAGCCCCGGCCATTTTTACTTCTTCATAAGCCGCCATATAGGGCGCCTTGCCCTACGGCTTGAACGCGTTCAGGTTGACTGGGAGCAAACATTTGGTTGGCCAACGACAACGCTTCGAGCGTCCGACCTATTTCTTCTGCTTTTTCTAAGAACAGCTCTTCGCCATATGCCAGCAGCTTCTTTTGCACCCGCGAGTTGGACGCGCCGTGGATAATCTGGTCGCGGACGCGTTCCGCGTACCTCAGTCCAAACATGCATCGTACGGCTTTCTCCTTCAGAACGGTCACGTAGTCCAAGAAGCTCTCTCCGGAGAGTTGACGTCGACTTGTGAACTCGTGACGTTCGACTAGCGCGTTGGTGGACGCGGCGGAAAGCCGCTGAAGCTGCTTGACGAGACTGTCAAACAGCGAAGCGGCCGGGGCCTAAGAATCAGGGTCAGACGCCGGCGCGGACGCCACGTTGCTTGGAGTCGTTCGGGCAGCTTTTTGTTCTGCTGCCGCAAAATATTTTCTCTGTCCTTCCCGTCCCAGCAGGCTGAATGAGCGCCGACGCACGACGCGCGTCGTTCTAGTCGCTGCCGCCGGCCGCCTCGAGGTGGGCCTGAAATATGTTCTTTCAATTTGTCCACGGAACCGGGGCGTGGTCCCGGAAGCTCCAGGAAGACAGGGAAGTGCTCGAAGGGTGCCATGCCGGCAGGATAGGTACAGTGAGGTGCGGACAAAAGCTTGACGGAGTACGCTCATAAAGAGCGCTAGGTCTCGCGACGCCAGACGCGTCAGACAGGGCAAACAAAGGCGGGGATCACGGAAAACTCACGGGTTCTTTCTGCCGCGGGCGAAACCGAGGCGAAGAACATCCTCGTCGCCATGTTGTGTCGGCGGGCGGTGTCCGACGGCGAGGGCCAGACGACTGGACGCAAGACGCGACGTGCGCTGGCACGTAACGGCAAAGACAGTGCAACGAGAGCAAGTCAGTTCCAAGCAGCAACCGGAAAGGGAGGTAGAAGGATAGCCCCCACAGCAGACAGTCAAGGGCGGCGAGAAGAGACAGGACGAGCACCCATCGCATGGCACAGGAAAACAAAGGTACATACGGGGGGGGGTCCACGAAGCACCGCGATGCATCGCGAGGCACCTGCGCGCTAATCACGCGAGGGCGCACAGCAATTCACCGGAGTGTGGCACAAAGCACAGGGGAACACAAGGAAGCCCAGAATCACGGCACCACGCAGGGGGTGAGGACAGGGAGATCACGTTCGCCCGCCGCGCACGTGTACGTGGCACACCGCGCGAGACGCCGCAATTACCTCGCTGACACACAGTTTCTTGAGGAGACGCGCGTAGGACCGCGAACACAAGCGCCGAAGGACGCGGTCGTTCTCAGGGTCCCACGCACCGAGAGCTCCCACGATGACAGCTGCCACCGTTAAGCTCTGGTAGCGGCGGCGGAGGTGAGCGGCCACGAGCTCGTACTTGGAAAGCTTGTCGTTTCTGGTGTTGGCGCAGGCTGCCGGCGTGTTCTCAAAGGGACACGCGACGTCAATGACGATGGCCTCAGGACAAGGTCAGGACGTAGGCCGGTGGTGCCAACGGGCCTGTTCTCGAAGGCGACCGAGTAGTTGGTGGAGGCGGCGGCACGGAGACGGGAAACCACTGCAATGTGCCGTGCCCTATACATAGCGCTCCTTGCCATGCAATGGCACAGCACGTGTGGCAGTGTCTCCCGCTGGTAATAAAGCAGGTCCGGCAGCGTTGGTCGCGATCAGCTGGTCCCCATATGGCGGCACCGTTGAGGGGCAGGAGGTTGAGGCGGGCGCATTGGACGAAGCGCCAGTCGGCGAAGTGAGTGCGCACTCGTTCGCATGAAATGCGAGCTGGCGCGGTCCGCAGCAACGCAAGCCATCACCTTCCTCTGGTTCGGGAGCCATGCAGGGCCAATGCCACCTAGAAAAAAATTGGCCGCGTATCTGCGTGCTTCGCTACAAATGTCGTCTAAAGACGATAGAAGAGGCGCTGCGTGAGATATGGACGCCATCTGGCAATACGTCGGGAAACATGAGTGCTGTGTTGCGGGCTGGTAGTCCCGGCGCAGCGGCAGGCTAAGACCGGCGGTGACCAACGCGACCGGTGGGGACGCCGGCCAGCTCGAACACGCTGTTTGGCGCGATGTGCCGAAGGAGAAGAAACGTCCGCACTCAACGCGTACTCTCCACAAACTCTCTTATTTACACGTCGCCTGGGTAAAACATGAATGCCAGAGCGGCGCCCCCTGTCATTCGTACAATGCAATACTGAACCGAAACCGAAACACAACATGAGCTTGTGCAGAGGGCACGGAGGAAGACAAGAGGAAGACAAGTCGAGCACAGGCGGTTTCTGCCTTAAGGAAGAAGAGAACAGAGATAGCACCCTTGCTGCGGGCCGGCTGGTCTTATTCTACCTCCTCGTCTTCCTTCTCGTCGCCCTAGCCGAGGATGCGCCTATGCCCGAGCGCCGCTGTCTTCATTACACTCGGCCACGCTGCGAGCGCGGTGTCCTGCCAAAAAAATGACCCTTCACTGGCGGTGGTTGCTGGTGAAACCATTTAGAGGTCCGGTGCCCTGAACCTTCATAGAGACGCCAGCTTATAGAGACACCGATGCTTCTGGCGGGCGGCATTGGCTGCCTCGCAGAGGCCGCTCACGGCCACGCTGCGACACTGCCTAGAAAGAAACTAACTCTGGCGGTCGGCTTTGACTGCGCCGCGGAGGTCGGTCCTGTGTAAGCCGCGACTTCTCGTGCCAAAATCCGCACATTCTGCGGGGCCACACTCGCTCTGTCCGGGTAGTCGTTGAAGGCCCCGGTGGTGCTGTGGCCTAACGTGGTGAGTGGCAGAAGACGACGCTAGCAGCTGGCACTTTTTCTGCAATCTGGGGGGTCGCTTGTACCAGCTGTTCGGTTCTCGCTACACGCAAGGAGACCATCTGTGCATTTGGCCAATGACTGCACTGATCTTCGCGTGTGTAGCTCCGGCGGGTCAGAGAGCACATTAACAATGATTGCTGGCATGGGCTCGTTCGGCTTCTGAACCGTGTTCACAGTTAGAGGAGCCGGCGTTTCCACGTGCCAAGGTAGTGATGAGCTTCCGGTCTGCGTCATCGACTTCTGCGGCATGGAAGCGATCTTGGTCTCGGCCAAGGAAGGTCGTCAAGAGGGTCGCGACGCGGAGTTTGAGTCCTCGGCCGCAAAGCCCACCTTGTGGCCTTTGTCAGTGCCTGTCGCTGGGTGTTCCGCGAAGCTTGCTGTTAAGGAGCTGCAGGACACCGATTCATCATCGCGGTGTTGCCCCTCAGGAACTCGGTACTTGAGAGAGGGTTCGTTAGTGCAGAAAAATTTTAGCGCTGCAAAGTTGAGGACGAAAAAACATGGACAACACAGACGAAGCGCATCTAACAACTGAATTTATTGAACCAAGAAGGTCAAAAAGGAGAGGAATAAAAGACGTAACATACGAAAGAAAGGGCACTGTAGGCAAACCACGCATGAGCCAAGCATCGGTGCTATCTATGCAGTGAAACACGTGCATAAATCTAATTCAAACTTTACGTCTGTATCAATGAGGCCACTTATGATCCGATTACATTTATATTTGTGTCGCTAAACATGACACTTGTCTTTCCGTGAGTGCTATAGATGGGGAGCTAACGCATGCGCCAAACTTCCCCGACATCATAATGTAAGCTTCAATGATAGTTCTTCTGTTTTTGTCCTTGCTGTGCGCCACAATGGAAGTGTCCCTGAAATTTGGGTTACATTTACAATCAGAGCAGTGCTGAGCGAGATTCCCTTCGATTGCAACCCTACTACACAAATTTTTGTGTTCCTGAAGCCTTTTGTTCAGGCACCTGCCCGTCTGCCCAATGTAAGATGCCCCGCAGGTTAAAGGAATCCTGTATACAACTCCTACCTTGGACTCTACAAATTTTTTGACGTGTCTGACGCCACATTCTGCATCTCGGGGGAGTCGCCTTCACTACTCTGGGAGTTGACTTCCCTACACAAGCCTACCAGCTTTTTGGGCGCCGAGAATACCACTTGCACACCATACCGGGAAGCCACTTTTTTTAATCTATGCGCTACGGTGTGCAAGTACGGCAACACTACCACCGGATTCTTATTTCTCTCCTTTTTCTTCTCGGTGCTAATAATCTCTTTTAGGCAGCATTCTGCCACTGCCGACAGGACCCCGTTTGGATAACCACTCTTTTTAAGCGCTCTATTTGCAAGCTCATGCTTTCACTCGTTCTGTGCTGACATGATTTTTTAGTCGCCTGCATCATGCACGATTTTGCAATGCCCCTTTTTATAAGTTTCGTGTGGTTAGACTCAAATGGCAAGATAGGTTTACCACTGCGTGTCTTGTACATCCAACACGTGTGCTCCGACCCGGCACTGATTTCCAAATCTAGGAACTGCAGCCGGTTGTCCACCGTGAACTCGAACGTGACGTCTAGGCCGTTGTATGCCGACTGAAAAGCAGAACAAACGTTGTGTATAACAGTATCTGTGCAAGTGTCTACAGGGATGCACACAAGGTAGTCGTCCACATAGCGGAAGCATCTTGTCACACCGGCGTCTTCCAGGATGGGCTTGATTTTGCGATCCCCTTTCGCCAGGTAAAGGTCACAAAGAACTGGAGCTATTGCCGACCCGATGCTGACGCCTTCCTTCTGGTTTAAGATTTGCCCGTTGAACTGTACGAACAGGGAACTGAGGTACCTCGACAGCAAAGTCAAGAATGCCCCAGGGGCCATTCCACACTTAACCATAAACCGCGAGCTCGCGTATCTGTCGATGCACTCCTCAACTTCTAGCAGCACCTCTTGTTGCGGAACGTTGTAGAAGAGATCCTTGATGTGCGCTGACAGACACACATTTCCCGCCTTCATCCAGAAAATCCACAACTGTATTCGAGTTTCGTACGGGGTAAGGGTCCTCAATAGGTAACACCGACAGATGTTGCTGCAAAAACAAAGCAACATTAGATTGCCACGAAGCTTTGTCTTCTATTACTAAACGGAAAGGTTTTTCTTTCTTATGCGTCTTCATAGTGAAAAATGGTGCGGCAATCTAATGTTGCTTTGTTTTTGCAACAACATCTGTCGGTGTTACCTATTGAGGACCCTTACCTCGTACGAAACTCGAATACAGTTGTGGATTTTCTGGATGAAGGCGGGAAATTTGTGTGTCTGTCAGCGGACATCAAGGATCTCTTCTACAACGTTCCGCAACAAGAGGTGCTGCTAGAAGTTGAGGAGTGCATCGACAGATACGGGAGCTCGCGGTTTATGGTTAAGTGTGGAATGGCCCCTGGGGCATTCTTGACTTTGCTGTCGAGGTACCTCAGTTCCCTGTTCGTACAGTTCAACGGGCAAATCTTAAACCAGAAGGAAGGCGTCAGCATCGGGTCGGCAATAGCTCCAGTTCTTTGTGACCTTTACCTGGCGAAAGGGGATCGCAAAATCAAGCCCATCCTGGAAGACGCCGGTGTGACAAGATGCTTCCGCTACGTCGACGACTACCTTGTGTGCATCCCTGTAGACACTTGCACAGATACTGTTATACACAACGTTTGTTCTGCTTTTCAGTCGGCATACAACGGCCTAGACGTCACGTTCGAGTTCACGGTGGACAACCGGCTGCAGTTCCTAGATTTGGAAATCAGTGCCGGGTCGGAGCACACGTGTTGGATGTACAAGACACGCAGTGGTAAACCTATCTTGCCATTTGAGTCTAACCACACGAAACTTATAAAAAGGGGCATTGCAAAATCGTGCATGATGCAGGCGACTAAAAAATCATGTCAGCACAGAACGAGTGAAAGCATGAGCTTGCAAATAGAGCGCTTAAAAAGAGTGGTTATCCAAACGGGGTCCTGTCGGCAGTGGCAGAATGCTGCCTAAAAGAGATTATTAGCACCGAGAAGAAAAAGGAGAGAAATAAGAATCCGGTGGTAGTGTTGCCGTACTTGCACACCGTAGCGCATAGATTAAAAAAGTGGCTTCCCGGTATGGTGTGCAAGTGGTATTCTCGGCGCCCAAAAAGCTGGTAGGCTTGTGTAGGGAAGTCAACTCCCAGAGTAGTGAAGGCGACTCCCCCGAGATGCAGAATGTGGCGTCAGACACGTCAAAAAATTTGTAGAGTGCAAGGTAGGAGTTGTATACAGGATTCCTTTAACCTGCGGGGCATCTTACATTGGGCAGACGGGCAGGTGCCTGAACAAAAGGCTTCAGGAACACAAAAATTTGTGTAGTAGGGTTGCAATCGAAGGGAATCTCGCTCAGCACTGCTCTGATTGTAAATGTAACCCAAATTTCAGGGACACTTCCATTGTGGCGCACAGCAAGGACAAAAACAGAAGAACTATCATTGAAGCTTACAGTATGATGTCGGGGAAGTTTGGCGCATGCGTTAGCTCCCCATCTATAGCACTCACAGAAAGACAAGTGTCATGTTTAGCGACACAAATATAAATGTAATCGGATCATAAGTGGCCTCATTGATACAGACGTAAAGTTTGAATTAGATTTATGCACGTGTTTCACTGCATAGATAGCACCGATGCTTGGCGCATGCGTGGTTTGCCTACAGTGCCCTTTCTTTCGTATGTTACGTCTTTTATTCCTCTCCTTTTTGACCTTCTTGGTTCAATAAATTCAGTTGTTAGATGCCCTTCGTCTGTGTTGTCCATGTTTTTTCGTCCTCAACTTTGCAGCGCTAAAATTTTTCTACAGTATGTTCCAACTAGCCCCCACCCAAGCTCTTCGTTAGTGCAGGGCACAACTGCACCGTCAGGACGGCGCCCTTCACGATCTAGGTCATAAATGCCCGAGCTGCACCAACGAGGTGGTGTACCTCGCGACTCCCATGTGTGGTAGTGACTTGGTCGGCAGGGAGGGGGTCGCCGTCATGAAAAACGGGCGAAAGAGACTTTTCAACTTAGCACACCTTTCGGGCCAATTTTGTTGCCTGATGCCTTCGTAGCCACGCCATGCCTTGGCGGCATAGCGAAGGTGGTCAATGGCTACCAGCCATTTCTGCTGGTCCGTTCAGGCATGGTGGTCGCCGAGCGAGTTGATGGTCTCGATCCACAGGAAAACGTCGTCCTGGAAGCCGCGAAACATTGGCACTGCCCAAAGAGCCGACGATGGTGAAGCGGCAGGCGAGAACCCGGAGCTCAACGACGTCATGCGGTTGAGCTGACGTGATAATTCCGTCAGGACATGCAAGAGCTCCGGACCGTTGACGGGGCGAGCGCCCGACGTGCCAGGAACCGCGGCTGCAGAGTACGCAGCGGTCCCGGTGCTCAGGGTGGTAGGATCCATGGCCAAGGACGCGTGGATGGCGTCCCTTGTCGTGAACTGGTGTCACGGCGTCGGTAAATTGGTGTGGAGCCGCCGAGGATGCCTAGACGCCGTCCCCGAACGGTGGCTGCAGCGGCGGCAGGTGAGCAGGTGCCGAGGAGGCCTGGACGCCGTCCTCAAGTCGCGCTTACTGCTGCTGCACGCTGGCGGGCGCCATGAACGAGGTTCGCGCTTACGGTTCGATGGTCGTAGACTGCGCCATTGTAAGGAAGAAGAGAACAGAGACAGCACCCTTGCTGCGGGCCGGCTGGTCTTATTCTACCTCCTCGTCTTCCTTCTCGTCGCCCTAGCCGAGCATGCGCCTATGCCCGAGCGCCGCTGTCTTGATTACACCGTATATAGATGACCCGAGAAGAGATATCACCACGCTGCAGGGCTATCCGGCTATGAAGGCGGTATTTATTCACTATAACACGAATTTGTGCTCGTCTGCAGCGGTTGAGAGACTTACTTCCTTTCGCGGGTCTTGTGCTGAGGCAGAACCGACGCTGTCTCGAAGACAGCCTATTTGAGAAGCTCACACAGCAACCTTTTCTGCAAGGCATATCTTATGTGCAAAATAAATGCAGACTTTTTCTCAATTCACTGGTGTTCATTAGTGATCCTAGTGATTTGCCGAGTCTATCCGAGTCTACTTCTAGCATACCTCATTCTTTTCTCACCAAGTATGTCATTTCGGGCCCAATCCTTTTTACTGTTGCTGTGAGATAGTGTACTTCTTTTATTGCAATTGATACGTGTAATTGTCATTATTACTAATTATGTACTTTGTAACCCCCTGTAATGTCTTCGCGGCGCTGAGGGTACTGTAATAAATAAAGGAACTGAAAGTTTCAATGCGCTGCAACTATATTTACAACATTATGCTGCACTTCTACACGTCTTTGCGGAGTATGAGCATCCTTGAAATAAAGTATTCCAGTATCTGTATTGCGGTATCTGTATTCCGGAATATTTTTTTGTGTTCTTGCGAAAGTATCTCCGAAATTTCCCGTTACGTTAGAGGCAAATGTATCTCAGTATCTGTATTTTAGCCTTCCAGTCCATGTATTTCCATATCTGTATTCCGGAATACTTTTCCAAGTATCCCTGCTCGGCTCCCCACACGATACTCATCCGGCGGAGGATTTCGTTCGTTTGGGCTGTGAGGCGGCTTTTCCTGGCTTTACCCTACTCCTGGATAATCGGCTTCCATGTCACTTTCAGTGTGTCCCATGCCAGCGGGGTCACAAGAGGGTCGTTCTCCAACGACTCCTGCAAGGGGTCTCTGACATGGTCCATGCTGTCTTCATCCTGCAGGAGGTTGGGGTCGATTTTCCAGGCAGCGTTGCTGCTGCGTGGCCCGGGAGACCCTTTCAGCGCGGTCATCCGCGGTACGTGGTCCGATTTTCCTGCCAGGTCGCTTGGGGGGGGGGGGGGGCTAGGACTTCGCACGCTACCACGGAGGAGAGCAGGTAATCCGGGAGGTAGGGACGGTCAATCAGGCTCGCCATGGTGCTCGACGATATATTTGGTGCGAATAGGTCGTTGTGTATGTGCAGCCATAGGCGTGCGCACAGGGGGGGGGGGGGGCAGGGGGGGCGGCCGCCCCCCTAATCACCTAAGAGGGGGGGCGCAAAATCTGCCCCGTACATTGACCCTTCTAGTCACCTAAGAGGGGGGGGGCGCAAAATCTGCCCCATACATTGACTTAGTAGGGTGGGAGGGTGCGCTGCGATGAACCTTCGTCCCCCCTGATGGGGAACCCTGCGCACGCCTATGTGTGCACCCACGCGTCCGAGAGTATCAGATGTCTAAGGACCTTCACCAGCTCTTTCGCGTGGTAAGTCGACCTGCCCTGGCCGGGGCCCCATACATCACGTTGCCAGTTGACGACGCCGTTGAAGCACCCAGCAGGACGTGCGCGAGCGGCTCCAGCAACAGCTGGTGAAGTTGTTTTAAAAAAGGTGTTTGTGTCCTTCCTCGTGACCGGCGCGTAAAAGTTTACGAACCGCACCCTCTCGCCGTTTATATACATGTCGGGCATCAGCATGCGGCCGTTCGCCCTAAAGGTGCAGTGCGCCCTCTGACGGAAGCGGCCCGAAATGAAGATGACCCCTACCCCGCAGGCCTTAGAGTGCGTTAGAGAAAAAAAAGCGTCCACGTGGAAGTCGCGCCGGAACGCAGTCACATCCAGCGGGGTCCTGAAGTTTGTTTCTTGCACGAAAAGGACGTCAATATCCCGTGCGTGTGCAAACGCTAGGATGTCCCGCTGTTTGGTTTTGTCAGGAATGCCGCGAACGTTCCACGTGGCAAGCCTAAACGAACACATTGCCCTGTGCTTCGGGTCATGAGTAGAAAAGAAGCGGGCAAGGTGGAATAGGGGGAGGGGGGGGGGGCAAACGATGGAACCTTAGGGCATGAGCGGTGGGTGGGGCGTCTAGACGCTTGGGTCATGCAGGACCACGTGCGGGTCTAAACCGCAGAGGGCCCGTGAGAGGGGGGAGACGGGGCGGGCGAGTGGATCATGCATGATGCCGTAAGACTTGGGGAAAGAACAGTGTGTGTGTAAGTGCCATTCGGTGCCCAGTACGTTTCACGCGGAAGCTTGTTTTTCCGTTCACGGATGGGACGCCGCGTGTTGCCGCGACGTACGATCGCTTACGGAAGCGCTCCCTCGTGCCATGTTTCCCTTCGCACCGCTTGCATTCCGCCTCGCATCCGTCTGTTCGTGACCGAAGGTATCGCACCGTTTGCAGGTGGAGGCCATGTGTCCAACGTCCTCACATCTCGCGCACACGCGACGCATGCCCCGGTACTCGAACAACACCCGATGCCCTGCGATGGTCGCAAAGTTGGGTACCGGCCTGCTCATTGCGATCTTCACCACCGGAACACCGTTCAACTTATACTGGCGGCTAGCCACGGTGGCGAAGGTGACGCTCTTCACCTTGCCGTACTGGGCGAGGGCGTTCGTCAGGACTTCGTCTGATAGGTAGGCTGGGTAGCGGTACACATTGACGAAAGTAACCGCTGGCCCCACGGCTTCCACCGCCATCTTCTCGCTGTTTATCTTAAAACCTTCGGCCACCATAAGCCTCGTGACATGACTCGCGTTTCGAGTGCACACGAGGAACTTCGAGCTCCCCGTGTGCTGAAGCACCAATACACTATCGTCTCCCGCGGTTGCTTCATTCGCGTCAATCAGGTGATCAGTCGTTACGTCGCCGTCAGGGACGCTAAGCAAAAAACAGTTTTCCCTCACCAGGAGTTCAAAATTTGCGGCCATTGTGGTAGGCAGCACCGCGAGCCGGGGACCGTGGCTCGTTGTGGACTGGTCACGTGCAGCTTGCGCTACACCCTCGTTGTCACTAATCCCGTTAATGGGGACGGCAATCGCCGGGCGGATTCTAAGGGCTGGCGTCAAGGCCCTCCGAAAACGCACCACGAAAGCGCGGGCAATTTAGAGTTGGTCCTTTGGTGCGCCAGCGAACGCCGGTTGTGGTCCAAAGACCGAGTCAGAGCCGAGAGTCGACAACACAAACGAAAACGAAATATATTCTCAGTTAAGGCAATACAAATAATACAAACACATGCACACTCGGCTGGTACCAGTTACAACTTCACAATAGAATTCAGATGGTGTTTACACAACGGGAGCTAAACAAACAGATCACCCGCTACAAATGCAATCGCATGCATTACAACTATTCAACGACAGTTAAAGTCCTGAATAGATAATGGCGTATCCAGTCCACAATATTTGGACGGTAATCGAATGCTTCTCTTCAAGGAAACACTCACGCCAGCTCCAGCGTTGATCGTCGTAGCTCAACCGTCGTCGTGACTTGTCACGGCTCACACGGCGTCGTCATCCAATTCTTACAAATCGACGATCGGCCGACCGCACACCATCATAAACACGTCTTCTTTGGCTAACGGAGCCACACGTCGCATAACTTCACCATCACCGGGCCGACTGACTCGCTCACTGTCTCCTTCGCTGACTGTCTCACTCTGACCTCACTGACTCCTGTCTGCCCTGACTCCACCACTGACTGCCTGTCGTCGATTGCACGCTTTTATTCCTTCTCCCCCGGTTTCTAGAAGCGTCGGGATGTTTCTTCTGCGTGCAGTACAGCTAAGCCTGGGGAAAGGGCGAGAGCTTTCTCGTAGGTTCGAATCGCGGCGGCATCGCTTCGCGGATGCGTCCCCCCTTCCTTCTAGAAACATCCAGTATTTGCCGGGCGTTTGATCACGTCGTCTGCGCCTGGCTCGATTGGGTGAGGAGGATGCGGCGCGCCGGCGGCTTTTGATGCTTGTTTTTTCGTCTTTTCGCGCTTCTTGGCGAGCGGTTCGCGCCGTTCTGTCTCGCAGCTGCTCGAAAGCGGCCGCGCGCGCTTTATAACACGCTAATTTGTGACACTCGTGGACGGGCGGCTCAGCCGGGGCTGGAACCGCGGGGTCGGTAGCGGCAGCAGGGGTAGCGACGGGGCGCTCCGGGACAGCAGCCGGCTCCCAGGGTCATCACTTCCTCCTGGCTCGTTGGGGGTGAGGGGCGTCGGGCTGGGGGGCCCGAGACCGGAGGCCTCAGTGCCGCGTGCGGCAGGCGGCAGCACCACAGGTGAGGGGGGGGGTGTCTTCATCAACCAGAACCTCCTCAAAAGAGACAGATATATGCCCTGGTAAAGGAATTCTCTGACTGCTTCTCCACTACCTCGAAGGTCCGGCGCACGTCTATTGCAAAGCACAGAATTATAACAGAAGACGCCACGAGACCTATATGCCAGCACCCATATCGAGTGTCGCAAAAGTAAAGAGAAATTATCAAGAAGCAAGTGGAGGAGATGCTGTCAGATGACGTCATCCAGCCTTCCAACTGTCCATGGGCGTCCCCCGTAGTGCTCGTTAAGAAGAAAGATAACACACTTCGATTCTGTGTCGACTACCGGAAACTGAACAGTGTAACTAAACGAGATGTATACCCTCTGCCACGTATCGATGATACGCTAGATCGGCTGCGATGTGCAAAGTTTTTCTCCTCCTTGGATCTCAAGAGTGGATATTGACAAATAGAGGTGGACGAGCGGGACCGTGAAAAGACAGCATTCGTAACACCAGATGGCCTCTACGAGTTTAAAGCGCTTCCATTCGGCCTGTGTTCCGCACCAGCGACGTTCCAGCGAATGATGGACACTGTCCTCGCGCGATTGAAATGGCAGTCATGCCTAGTGTATTTGGATGATGTGGTCGTAGTCTCCGCAACATTTGACCAACATCTAGAGCGACTGCGCATAGTACTGGAAGCCATCCACTCAGCAGACTTGACAATTAAACCGGAAAATTGCCACTTCGGCTTTGAAGAGCTGCGATTCCTTGGGCATGTCATTAGTTCTGAAGGCGTTCGCCCAGATCCCGAAAAGACAACCGCTGTTGCGATGTTCCCGACACCCAGAGACAAAAAGTCAGTGCGTCGCTTTTTGGGTTTATGTGCATACTATAGGCGGTTTGTGGAAGACTTTGCAAACATTGCGGAACCCCTTACAAAACTAACAAGAGACGACGTGCCCTTCATATGGGAAAGTGAACAACAGGACGCCTTTGACGAATTAAGAGAACCCCTGCAGGCTTCACCAATCCTTGCCCATTTTGATGAGACAGCCGACACTGACGTTCATACCGATGCCAGTAATATCGGCCTCGGCGCTATACTAGTCCAGTGGCAAAATGGTCAAGAGAAAGTGTTAGCCTATGCTAGCCGCAAACTCTCGAAAGCTGAGGCTAACTACTCTGCAACCGAAAAAGAGTGTCTCGCAGTCATTTGGGCAATAAGCAAGTTTCGACCCTACCTTTATGGTAGACCGTTCAGGGCAGTCAGTGACCACCATTCGCTATGCTGGTTGGCAAATCTCAAGGATCCGTCAGGGCGACTAGCAAGATGGAGCCTTAGGCTGCAGGAGTATGACATTACTGTAGTATACAAATCTGGGAAAAAACACAGCGATGCCGACTTCCTGTCACGCGCACCAGTCGATCAAAGTGTGTCTGAAGAAGATGACTTCCCGTTCCTAGGCGTTGTCGACGCATCGGAAATCGCTCAACAACAACTTGATGATCCGGATTTGCTGCCGCTTGTACAACGCCTGCAGGGTCTCGACGTTCAAGTCCCGCGCATATTCTCGAGAGGACTCCCTTCGTTCTGTCTTCGAGGAAGAGTCCTTTACAAGCAGAACTTCGAGCCCAACGGCGAAAAGTTTTTACTAGTCGTACCTAAAGCTATGCAAGAAGAAATTCTGCACGCATGCCACGACGAACCGACATCTGGACATATGGGTGTGAGCCGTACATTCGCCAGGATTCGTCTGAAGTACTACTGGCCTAAGTTGCTCGCATCAGTGCAGCGCTACGTCAAAACCTCTCGCGAATGTCAACGACGCAAAACTCCATCCGTAAAACCTGCAGGTCTTCTCCAGCCAATAGACCCTCCGGACGCCCCATTCCAACAAGTCGGCATGGACCTCCTAGGACCTTTCCCGACATCTTCTACAGGCAAGAAGTGGATAGTGGTAGCCACAGATTATCTGACCCGTTATGCTGAGACTGACTCTCTGTACAGCGCAACAGCAGTCGAAGTCGCCAAGTTCTTTGTCAACAGCATAGTCCTCAGACATGGTGCGCCCGTCGTCGTTATCACGGATCGTGGAACGGCCTTTACTGCAGACCTAATGCAGTGCCTGATGCGAATGACACATACCGGTCATAGAAGAACCACGGCGTACCACCCTCAATCAAATGGCTTAACGGAACGCCTGAACAGAACTCTGACCGACATGCTTTCAATGTATGTCGATGTTGAACATAAACTATGGGATGAAATATTGCCCTACATAACCTTTGCATATAACACAGCAGTTCAAGAAACAACTCGAGTTACGCCATACGAACTTGTATTCGGCCGAAGAGTAACCACTCCATTGGATGCCATGTTGCCACTAGGTGACGAAAGCAGCTATCCACCTGACCTAGACGATTTCTTGCACAGAGCCGAGGAAGCACGACAGATGGCAAGATACAGAATACGCCGCCAACAGCGCGTTGATACCAGTCGGTACAACCAGCGACGTACTGAAGCGCTTTATGAGCCCGGTGACAAAGTGTGGATATGGACCCCAGTGCGCCGCCGTGGACTCTCTGAAAAGCTTCTTTGCCGATACTTCGGTCCTTAAGAAGTACTCCGTCGTATAAGCGACGTTACTTACGAAGTCAAATCTGCTGGACACGAGACCGCAAGACGCCGCAATCCCACAGAGCTGGTACACGTAGTCCGCATGAAGCCCTACTATGACAGATCATCGAAAAACGAGTGAGAGTTCGCACGACTCCTTTCCCTGTCTGACGCATCGGGTCGATGCGTTGAGGAAGGGGATAATGCCGCGACATATTGGCCGCATTCAAATAGCGGGCCGTCAACATGCATAACCGACACTGCGCGCCGTGTCGTAGTGCCGCGCAACGACCATCGTGGCACGAGCACCTGGCCGGACCCGGCTCGCATGCGCCACGCGCTCGGGTGCCTCTCGGGGGAAAAAGAAGAGAACAGCTGAACGACATCTTTGGTGTTCGACTGACTCGCAGTTTTCCGACCGCAGTGCCTTTGAGTTGTGGGCACAGGTTCGCCCTTAATAAATACGTTTGTTTTATTAGCCTTTGTGCTTCAGCATCGCTACAATACTAAATACATTCACGGTCAAGGGGAGCGTGGAAGCAGCTGGCTAAAGAGCCGGGCCCATGACGTGGTGTTGTTGCCTGGTGTTGGTTCGAACCTGAAACGCTGTAGCGTTTTTTTTTCTTTTTTTGTGTGTGATGGAACTAAACCAAAAACCAAGGGGCGCGACGTCAAAAAAGAAAAACTGGGCAATGCACAACTTCTAGAATATCTGTAGCTACATATCTGCATGATTGAGCTCGATAAAGGAAAGTCAGGTTAGTATTTCAAGTTGCTAAACTGACAATTTAAATAGGTCAGGGCGCTAGGGATGTGACGTAATAAAGACGTCAGTTTAGAGGAGAGCTGTGTCCTATTTTATAAGTAATGGAAAGGGTGCCAAATTGAATGCAAGTAAAGAACTCAGAGAATGGAGTGTAATAAGATTAAGAAATTTACACTGCATGAAATGCACTCGTTTAACAAAGAATGGGGAATGTTGAATTGCGTTGAGTTCATACCAGACTTGTACACGTTACAGAAAATAGGTAACAGATTACAATTACAACTGCTTTTAAACTACAGTGGTCAATTACAGCCCCAGTAAAGTAACTGAACAATTACAGAAATGTAATCCATTACATTCGCGTCACTTTGCATTAAAATTTTATTTCCATCACACAAGTTTACTCAAACTACAATGGACGTCTGTGGCTTGTATGGTGGAGAGAAGGCTGGAGGCTTGCGTAAAGGCTGGGAGAGCTACTGTAGCTTCTGTGATATAGTGTTGCATGTTAACTTTCAACAAAAGTTGTTTTTCAAAATTATCGCTGATTCTTCCATGTTTTCTCGTTAAGAGATCAGCTGCTTCATTCAACTCTTAACTCTCGCAATGCATGTGCCAGAGGGAAGTAAAAGTAGCTAAAGTGGTTGCTTGGGCGAGTTGGTACGACATACTTCACATAAAAAACAGCGCTAAAAAACGGCGGACAAGAGAAAGGAGGACACAGACGTCAGCGCCGCCGTCTGTGTCCTCCTTTCTCTTGTCCGCCGTTTTTTAGCGCTGTCTTTTATGTGAACCAGAGGGAAGGTTTGTATTATAACGTAGGAACACCTTGCGCACGAGCTCGTCATGCAGCGCTTCGATACAAGTGTCCATGTTATTTATGAAGCGTCGCTCTTCGCTGTTCCTGGCGCTCGGGTTAGGAACAGTAGGTTAGGCCAAGAAAAAATCGAAAAAATAGGCACCGCAGGGGCCTCCTGTCTGACAGGACGGGTGCCCTACAGAGCCAATAGTTTTTACTTTTTTTCCCTTTTTCCGGCTATTTTTTGCTGCAACAGCTGCAGCATCGCGTTGTGCACGTAAACAGCCTTCACTCTGCCGCACGCTCTGTCTTACACATGTGGGTACTTGTAGCCAATGATCTACATTTTAAATCATCTGTTGCTTCTCCAGACTCCTAATTTAATAAGGGGGCCTTTTGTCATACAGCATGCAACTGTGTGCATCTCAAGCATCGTCTGTGTTGCAGGTTGTAAGAGCACTATCAATTGCAATTTCTCAAAACAACCCAGCTCTGTGAGGGTTTGTCAATCTGTGATGAACGCTGTCAGGTATGCTTGCACATCACTTGTTCTTTCATTCACCATTTCCCCATTCTTTTTGTGCCTATTTTTTCAGTGCCTGGGCGAATGTTCTCCTCTCGCCGTCAGAGCGCTCCGCGTCCGCTCGCCGCTGCCGCGTGGTGGCGCTCTACAAGTACACTACGGGAAGCTGGCGCTGACCGGCCGCGTGTATCACGAAGTTCACGAATTCGTGTTTGCATCCGAGTTTAATTGCATTTGTGCTTCTTGCAGGCTTTCACAGGTACAGGGGGATGGAAAGAAACGCGAACATAGCGGCGCGCTGTTTTCATCACGCTCTCACCGTGGTGGGAATAAAAAGATGCTAGATGGTATTTTATTGTGTCATGAATGACGTCGTTTTTTCATCAATGATCCAGGCTATAACCACTTGAAAATAAATGCGAAACAGCAAAGAATACAGATGCCGCATGTTCGCGTGTCTTTCCATCCTCGCTGTACGCATACCGCTGGCAGTATGTCAGTCCGTGCTGCCGGTTCGATACTAACACACGAGTTTGATAATATTCGCGTTTTTTTTTCTTTCTTGGGGAACTTAAATGCAGATATTTTGGTCTGTATGTCTGTCTGTCTTTCTGTCACGCGATCCAGCCACCCGGCCAAAGTTGAACCACTTGCTTACCGCCCACCCATCTAGAACTGGTACGCCTCTTCATACTTGTGAACGTTGTCAATGAAAAAGTAAATATTACGCATATCTGAGGCGCAACATCACTAGGTATTAGGTGGTGTGTTCCTTTAATAGAAAGTACATAGATACGTAATTCTAAAGACCCTAGCTTAAGCTGCGCTGAAAATGCCATGCTATGCGCGCCGACGAACGCCCTCTGCCACGGAGAAACGAAACCCTCTGCACAAGCTCATGTTTCCCGACGTATTCCCCGATGGCGTCCATATCTCACGCAGGGCCTCCTCTATCGTCTTTAGACGGCATTTGCAGCGGAGCTCGCAGATACGCGGCCATTTTTTTCAATTTCAGGCTATTGCAACCGCCCCCAATGCCTTAGTATGTCATACTGTTGTGTTCCGCTCTGCAAATGGAACTGAACGAAATCACGATTGTTTTTTAACACGAAAGTGTTTTATGTGACGTATTTCCGTCACGGAAATGACGTCGAAAAAATGTACACGATCAGATGGCAAAGAAAAAAAAAAACGCCAGGCCTGCGCTGAAACCCCAGGACAGTCACAGCGAAAGCTGGAAGAGCGGTGTTTCTAGAGCCCGTTGAAGCTCTCTTGGGGCTACAATACAAGTACACTAGAAAGGTACCCCCTACGCCATATATCACAATTTTTGTGAAGTCGGGAAGCACCTTCTAAGCCATTATTTGTCATTCTGCGGAGAAGCGAGGCACCAGCTACACGTCTGTAAGGCATTATGTGAACTTTGTTGACGCGAC
Organism: Rhipicephalus sanguineus; assembly: GCF_013339695.2. Taxonomy (NCBI): domain Eukaryota; kingdom Metazoa; phylum Arthropoda; class Arachnida; order Ixodida; family Ixodidae; genus Rhipicephalus; species Rhipicephalus sanguineus. Next base: position 136,522,705 of record NC_051186.1, read on the forward strand.
GACTAATTACGATGAAGAATTATGACTCAGCTCTTTGTAATGGGTTGGAAGCTTTAAACGGCCCACCAGTTATGTAATTTGCATTGGGTGACGCCCAGTCGCTATTTCCCTCTCCCGTCATGCTGTATACCATACGTTGACGTGGGAGAGAGACGGGGGGGGGGGTGAAGAACTTTACTGAGAACCCGAGGAAATGAATCATGCGCTTATGGGCTTCCTTGGCAACCAATACAAGTGCACTTGCGAGGAACCCACTACGCTATAAATCATTGTAATTTTTGAGAAGTAGGGCAGCAGGCACTGTGACATTTGTCGTCATTCTACGGAGAGCGGTGGTGCCTGCTAAACGCATGTAAGGCATTATGCGCACTTTATAGATGCTGTGCCTGATGACGATGAAGAATTATGGCAGAGACCTTTGTAATGGGTTGGAAGCATTCAACAACCTACTCGTTGCGCAATTCGCATTGTGTGACGCATGGTTACAGAATTCGCGTTGTGCGACGCTTGGTGCTTATTTTACTCTTCTACCACGCTATATTGCATTTACTAATGTGGTTCCTTCCCGACTTGAAGCCTGCATAGCGCCTTTTTGCAAAGCAGTTTCAAGCACCGGCATGGCTCAGAGGTTGAATACCGGGCTCCCACGCAGAGGGCCCAGGTTCGAACCTCGTTCCATCCTGGAATTTTTTTCTTATTTCGCTTTTTTCTTATTTCGAACGACACTGGTTACGGACACCGGCGGCGGCGGCGCGGCGGCGGACAACTACGGCGCCAAAAACGGCCGGTGAAATGATCTCATAACAGCTTTCGCTGTAAAATGTTCCGTCAACGGGCATCGAACCCACGACCGCTGGGTCCGCAACAACAGATGCCGGGCGCGCTATCCACTGCGCCACGGTCACATACTCTAGAAGCTTTACAAACGCGCCTTTTATGTCTACCACTCTCCTGGTCAGCGGGGTGGTGTTGCCCTCTGGGAGCGGCAAAGTAGAGTGGTTAATAATAATATCTGGGGTTTAACGTCCCAAAACCACCATATGATTATGAGAGACGCCGTAGTGGAGGGCTCCGGAAATTTCGACCACCTGGGGTTCTTTAACGTGCACCTAAATCTGAGTACACGGGCCTCAAACATTTTCGCCTCCATCGAAAATGCAGCCGCCGCGGCCGGGATTCGATCCCGCGACCTTCGGGTCAGCAGCCGAGCGCCATAGCCACTAGACCACCGTGGCGGGGCAAAAAGTAGAGTGGTTCATCAGTACTGTAGCTTCCGCGATTAGTACCAGCAACGTCTTACACGTTCGTCCCATTCAGCGCGTTTTCAATAGAAGTGCAATTTTCTTAACACACCGCGTGGTGGCGACCTTAACGCAAGCGTCGGCCTCGTTCATAGCATCACGCTAATCAAACCAAAAATAGCTCTGCGACGCGCGCCTGCCTCACCTGGCTGTCACACCGCGCTCCCCGCCTGCGCGCTCGCCCCGAGAAAAATTGCGGCCGGGCTACCGGGGCGGCACGACGCGCTTTGCGTTTCCCTCTAGTGTGGTCGTGGTGTTTAATCACATATTAACATGCCGCAGGATAGCGACAAAGTTCTTCGTCCAATATGCGACACTCTTCTGGCTATCACAACTCGTTCCAGATTACGCTTTCACCGTTAACTACTACAGCTACCACAAGCGTTTGTTTAATCATTGAACGTGGACGTTAGTCGTCGGCATGGAGATGTACCACCAAGCATCAACGTGGGTGTATCCACGTTAAACGGTGCTATAGCTGCCAGACATTAATATACATTGTGCAATCCTTCTTATATCAATGTACAGTAAACATTGAGTTGCTTCTATAAGGGCACGTTTTACTTTCGTGTTATTCCTATTCCTATGACGGAGGGATCAAGCATGTTCTTTTTTATTTCGCTTTATTGATAAAGAAAGAAAATCTCACAGGGTCCCATATGCATTCATCTCGGACGACTGAAAGGCGAAAGCCATCTATTTCTTTTAAAGACGATAGTCTTTCTTGGGGAACTTGAAGGCAGAAATTTTCTGCCTGTCTGTCTTTCTCTTTGTCGGCACGTCACTCGATTCAGCCACCCGGCCAAAGTTGAACCACTTGCCCAAGGGCCAGCCGTCTTGACCGGCTGACTACGTTCATACTTGTGTACATTCTTAATCAAAAAGCAAACATTACGCATATTTGAGGCGCAACATCACTAGGTGAGTATTAGGTGGTGTGTTCTTTTAAGACCCTAGTTTCTTAAGCTGCGCTGAAACTTGCCTTCCTCGGTGCCCTCTGCATGAGCTCATTGTTGTGTTTCGGTTTCGGTTCAGTATTGCACTGTACGAATGCCATGGGGCGCCGCTCTGGCATTCCTGTTTTACCCAGGCGACGTGTAAAGAAAAGAGTATGTCGAGAGTACTAGTTGAGTGCGGACGTTTCTTCTGCTTCGGCGCTTTGCGCCAAACCGCGTGTTCGGGCTGGCTGGCGTCCCCGCTGGTCGCGTTGGTCACCGTCGGTCTTCGCCTGCTGCTGCGCCGGGACTACCAGTCCGCAACACAGCACTCATGTTTCCCGACGTATTGCCAGATGGCGTCCATATCTCACGCAGCGCCTCTTCTATCGTCTTTAGACGACATTTGCAGCGAAGCACGCAGAAACGCGGCCAATTTTTTCTTCCAGCGAATGTATTGAACATTCCCTACCTTCCTCCAAGATATTTCTGCGCCTAACGTGGTTTTCTTACAGCCTCAAGGATCGGAGGCAGTGAAAGCTTTCTGCACATCAGCGGAGACATGCACTGCCTCCGTGATCGGCCCATTTTGACCAAGCGAAGATGTAATATGACGACGTCACGTTATGTGACGTCACGAGTATGTCACAAAATTTTATGATCTGTGACGTCATATGATCACATCATCACGTAATTATTTTTTTGCAACGCGGTCAATTTTCCCGTTTGACGAGGCATCTAAGGCTTTCGCCTTAATACACTGTTCGGCTGTCGTTCCATGAAATTCCAGCTGCCGCTGGTTTTCGGTAGAAGTGGCTTGCAGTAATTAGGCGTGATAATTGGTCTCCTTATACATCTTCAAACTACACTAGATAATGCAGGCGTCGTTTACGAGGCAAAGATTTCATGGTATATAAGAAGCGGCGGCTTAAGAAGGATGCAGTAGCGTCACTCTTTGCAGACTACCCTTCACGTTTGCAGCCTAAAGGAACAACTGAACCAAGCATGGCAACTATCCCTAAACGTGACCGTGTTGCGTCGGAACAGTCAACCAATGCATGTAATACCAGTAGCCACGCTGCCTCGCGATCGCCGCCATGTGCATGCAGCGCTGACATTAGGTCCCGAGGCTGAAAAATCGGAGCCCATGGACACCACATGAGCTACCGGCGAAACAACCGACAATCATTATGTACAGTGTCACAATAAATGAGTGGGCAAGGCTGAGCAGGCTGCCCCATGCGACAAAAGCGTCCAGGTCGACAGCCATTCGGCCTCTATACTTTGCACACTACCGAAAAGGGCAAATGGAAGAGAAAAGAAAGGTACCTGAGTAGCCAGATATTGAGTCTACAACAATCCTTCGACAAATACAAAGACGAGCTCAAGCAACTAACAGGCCGCACCATTTTTCACGCCTTTCACATTGGCACTACGACTTCATACTTGAACGACAGCGTCTGTTCACACACATCGGTCAGTGTTGCAGGACGCGCGCGGCATATGTAGCTGTTTTGTTTGTTTTTTGTACCACCACGATTTAACTGGTTTAAGCTCCGAAATGGTAGAATCACTTGGCATAGTTCCTCTTTTTCTGGCACCAGCTGTTGCTTTCTTCCGGTGGCAACAATATAATTCTCAAAAGCTTTATGAAGTGAACGGGCGATCACGGATATCCATGGAAGCAGTCTAGTGACATTTCATGCTATTTGGCGCATGAACTCCAGGCTTGCGTATAGTGTGCTACACAAGTAGACGGTAGCACGCATCGGGGAAGTATAAGCGCCCAAGCTTTCAGTATTAGCTCTTAGCAAGTGCTGCTTTAGAAAATCGACTTTTCGACAGTCAAAAACCGACTCTCAGTCAAGCGAACTTAACGGTGACAAAACAATTTTCCGCGAATCACTTGCATGCGCTCTCTGCTATTGGGCCAGCAGACAACGCGCGAGCGTCTCGATCAAATAGCCGCAAAAGACACATGCCTTCAAAATGGACTGGTTGCCCAGAACGACGAGTGCTCCATGATTACAGTTTACAAGTTTTCATTATACTTTAAACAACGCGAATACAGCCGAAAACAATCATACAGCAGCTTCGAATGCAGCCACGGCATTCGTTTCCGCGAGCCACGACGCGACGGCGGGTCTTCTACGGTGGCGGCGCCCGGCGACTAAAAGCCGCACTAACGCCGACGGTCGGTTCCCATTGCGCTCCGCTCCTTCGCCCAGGCACAGAAAAATAGAGGAGGCGCTGGTCATGGTCCCCCATCTTTCCGTTGTCTTTTGTTTCTCCCTTTATGTCTCGCTGTGTCGCTGTGTCGTGCATGAAGACCGATAACTCAACTTGTGGCGTGCACGTTACTGGTAAGCGTGTCAGCCACCAAATTTCTACAAGTTTGAGATCTTCAAGAGCGAGCTTACAAATGATGACACACGCCCAAGTGTGTTAGTCGTCACCGGTGATTTGAATAGTATGAACCGTTATTGGCACACGCTTACCACAATGAGTGAAAAGTATGAGACACTTCGATCAGCTAGATAACCTGAAGATGGAGGTATTTACAGTTGTGACATCAAAAGTGCAACACCATTCATTTTGGTGAGAGCAGTGAGCTTGCTCTTGTACAGATTTAAGTTCATAATTTCGCACCCTATGGATGGAATACAGAAACACGAGTGTAAAAGGACACTTTTTGTGCAACTCAATTGGAGAAAGAGAAGCTCTTTCTTCTAAGGCTTACGTACATCTCCTGAGGCTTACGTACACATGACACTGTGTACATGCATGGCACAACATGCAATAAATGTATATCGTATCAACACGAATATCTCAGAAAAGTTAAGGTGTCCTCGTAGAGAGGTCACACAGATTGCAGTGGTTTATGAGTCATGCACATACTGTGCCTACCTTAAAGGCCGCCTCACCAGCCCACATATCAAATTTTAGTTAGACGCTGGAAGTTGTTGTGTGCCGAATGAAGAGCTGTATGCCGCAATAATTTTTCGAATCGGTTTATTACGAGCTGAGAAAAACAATAATTTGTAGCGGCGCGAAACGATGATGCAAGCCGCGAGTTTAAAACCCTTGCCACTCGCCCCGTGTAGCCTTCGCAAGCCAAATCCCTTCCCTGCCCTCTTCACTTGACACATACGCATGAACACGTCATGCGCATGCATAGTCACGTGCGCATGACGTGCCCGAGCACGCGAGCGGCGTTGCACGGCCGCTACCTTTTTTTATGTAGCGGCTGTGGGCGTGGTGTCGGCGTTCTCTGTGGTGTACTGCCTGTTTCTGCGGGACGGGCATGAAAGTCGCTACAATTGTACGGGCACGAGAGTGGCAGTATCATGAGGCAGTGCCGCATTAACATTTAATTGGACGCGCTAAAATAAATGAGCATAATGACGTGCCAGAACATTACTTTAGTTTCAAGGGCTGGCGTCTGCTCGATGCTAGCCGCGGGGGCACGAACGCATGCGAAACGGAGGCACATTAGCCGCGCATATCTCTTCGCTTTACGGGAAAAAAATGAAAAAGACGCACACATTCCCTTTGTGTGTCTCATTATTTCTCTCAAGTTTTATTCATCTATTCAAGCAACAAATTACACAAACTACACATGTGTCAAATAATTATCGCAGTGTCCCGTGCTACTGTTGGCGACGTCAGAGCAGAGTCGTCTACGTAGAGGACCGACGTCACAGTACTACCATCTACGTAGGGTCATTCCCTCATGTACGTCATCCCCTCATTCTCTGTGCGCCCCCGCGAGAGGAAGGGCAAGCAGAGTTCAGCTTGAAATTTGACCCATTTCCGCGGCGCGTATCGTGCAAATTTTGGCAGACGTGATCGTGAACGCCCAGTGTATGCACTGCGCTCGTCAGCTCAAAATTGTCAAACCTGGTGAGGGGCCCTTTAAGTTGTGACCTCTGAGATACATTTAATGTGGTCCGTGAGGCAGCACGTTAGTTCACTAGAGCAAGTGACATTAACATGATTCTGAGTGTACTCCCATGCGGTACATATAACAGTGGCAATACTGTCTCATACTGCCTAAGAGAGAGTGCTCATTGTACGTTCATCTTACCTGTTTGCAAAGCTTAGAAGACTCGGTCTTCTGTCGTTGATGTCAGTGTTGGTTTATTAGTAAGAATACCAGAACAGTTCAAAACCACATCGCTATGACGAAATGAAAAGAATATTTAGGGTCTTCTTACAGCAAAGGGAACTGCTCTTTATTGCCAGTGTCAAAAACGTGTGGCTAGATGAGTTTAACTGTTAATTTTATACTGTGTACTGAATAGCAGCTAAAAAGCTTTATTCCCTAGCTCCAGGAAATGTAAACCTATAGCCTACCTCATGAAGCTTCTGGGTAGCCAATGCATGAAGGAAAAAAATATTTTTCTTCATGCAAAAGTCACGTAATTTTAACGCGATAGCGTTAGAGAGCTCGTGTCGCAGAAATTCCGGCGTCGGTGTCGGCAGCGTTGGTTGTGAGCGAAAAATCGTCCGTGAGCAAAAAATCGAGAAAGAAGCAAATAAATTAAAGAACAAAATTTTCGGTCCCATTGAGGATCGAACCCGGGCCGTTCGCATGGCAAGCAGGTGTTCTACCACAAAGCCACGATGTTACTTCACCTGCTTCGAAAAAAAAACACTACCTAAGTGCCATGTAGTGAAAGGAGCCTCCTTAACGCATTTTGTTCGACAGGTGTCACGACGAAAACGAGCCCATTCGGCGATTTGTAGGCACATTTGGGAGGCCATCAAACTACGTCGAAAAAGGCCAGGATAGTGCAGCCATCGCCGCTAAAAACACACACGAACTTTCAAACAGCTCTAAAAATGGACAACTATGTCCATCTAGCGGAAAACATATCAAGCCACCGCCGGCTTTCCAAAGGAGGCGTTGATCAAGCAAACGGCAAACGTAGATAATGTGCTGTCATCTGAGAGGCATTGTGAGACTCTTCATGGCCTCCGAGATAGCAAGTCCGCGGCGTGTATCTTGGAGGCCATGCGATGCTTGCTTTAGATCAAAAACCTGTACCACTCCGCGCGCGCGTGTGTGTGTACCAATACACATTAATAAGTATGCACTTAATGGTTGAGGTGCGCACTAGGAGCCGCATTTCGCTATTCCGTTCAACACTTAAAGGCGAAGCTTAAGGGTCCCCCAATTTTTGTTGCACCAAATAATGCACACTCATAATTTCTATAGTAGACGTCTCCAGTGGTCTACCAACTCGGGCTGACGTCACTTACTCTGTCCGCCCTATATATATATATATATATATATATATATATATATATATATATATATATATATATATATATATATATATATATATATATATATATATATATATATATATATATATATATTGTTACTTCATAGATCTCGGTATGACCATCTGTGTAGTGGGGAACAGGGAGGTTAGGGTAGAAGAGGACGTTCGGCTACTGGAAAAGGCCTCCGGTGCGCGTTTGTTGAACACCTTCGCGTCTACCGGTACGTCGCAGCTTAATAAACCCTCTCGTATACGTAACAGAGTGGTGGAGGTGCTGGGTACAGCACGTCAACGTACCACGGAGCCACAACTGTTTGGACTTCGCCGGAGCCGTCGTCTTGCCGGTGTGCCGCCGACAACATTCGTAATGGCCCAGAGCACAGGTCAAGACTCAACAACTTCAACCACGCAGAGGTCAGCGTCGGCTGCACCTCGGCATCACTATATTGAACCCCGCCCGTTCGCGGGCAGGGCAGGAGAAGATGTGGACGCGTGGCTGACACATTACAAAAGGGTGAGTCGCTACAACTGCTGGAATGCCAGCGACCAACTGGCAAATGCCGCGCTGTTTCTCACGGAAACAGCCCTGATGTGGTACGAAAACCACGAAGAGTCCTTAACGACGTGGGATGTTTTCGCTGAAGAACTCAAGAAGTGCTGTGGCGACTATGATTCGAGAAGAAAAGCGCGGAGCGGACGCTGGCTCAAAGAGCTCAGACACCTGGAGAGACGTGCACCACCTATATAGAGGAAGTTCTAAAGCTTTGTAAGATCTTGAACCCGCATATGTCTGAAGAAGACCGGGTCGGGCACCTTCTGAAGGGTATAGCAGAAGACGTCTACAATTTTCTGATATGTAGGGAAGACCTCACCTCTGTCTCCGCCGTCCAGCGTCACTGCCGTAGTTTGAAAAGTTGCAGACTCCGCGTATTGCCCCGAAATTCGGTAGGCTGGCAAATGTAACAACGGTCGCCAGCGTCGACGTGAGCCCGCCCGCCGACCTTGCCGCTAGTATCCGGGCAATGTTGCGCGACGAGCTACAGCGACGAGACGTATTGGTCGATGACACCATCCATCATCCGCCCAGCTGTCCAACCTATTACACGGCGCCGTTAGCTCCTTTGCCACCACCGGTACGTGTGACGGACATCAGCGAAGCTCGCACTTCGTGGCCACGTCGGGACTCATTCACGTCTGACCAGCGGTACGACCGACGCCTTCGTTCCGACCCCGCCCCACAGAGGCTGGCAGTTCCCTTTCAGCCAGCTGGCCCACTGCGTTCGGCTAGACGACACTCCACAGCAGAGCGCTCTCAGCAGTGGTCCGGCGAGCGTCCCCTACCAGTCTGCTACAACTGTGGCGTTGAAGGCCACGTTGCTAGGTACTGCAACTACCAGCAGCCGCTGAGGTACGACCGATCACCGAGATCCCACCGGTCTTGCTTTGCACGAGCACCGACGTTGCCGGGGAGCGCATCTCACGAGATACCAAGACCGCTACGAAACCGTTCTCCGGCCTCCGACCGAAGTGTGACACCACCACCTGCCTTTAGTGAAAACTTGAAAGCGCGAACGATGAAGACGAAACAGAAACAACAGGACTTGCGCTTAACTTGCAACTGGCGTTTCTTGGAAACGAACATCGTGATATACCCCGCATCAAGCTCATGCATATGCACTCGTCATCCCACAAAAGATAGCGTGGGTTTATTTTGAAAACATGATATTTGAAAACAAATCTACGGTGTATCAATGTACTTCGAAAGAAAAGCCACTTCATTTTCTTTTAACAGCAAAGAGGGGCTGCTGACACACTTATCACCTGCTTTCTTTATCAAGTAAGCCTCGACGATTTCGCGTTCTGTTTTTGAACTGCTTTTTTTCAGAAAAGTGGTGTTGCGAAATAAAGGGGTACAAGCACATTGTTTGCAATGTTCTGCCATGTGGCTACCGAATCCCTTTCTGACATCGTTATTGTGCTGTCTCGCCCTGTCATTGAAGCATTGGCTAGTCTGTCCAATATAGACACGTCCACAACTCAAAGGAATATGGTACACTACGTTTGCAGTACACACAGTGTAGACAGTCTTATGATTGGTGTGACATTGCACGCGTTTCTTGGTCCTTTGAAGGTTGCAGACAGCTGATAGTCTGCAAGGCGCTGAAAAAACTAGATTGATATTATGTCGGTTAGCTATCTTCTTCAAGTTATGAGACACTTTGTGAAGGTATGGGATTGCATGCACCGGCCTTTTGTCAAGATTTCTTGTGGCGCGTTCCTTAGGCTGTTTTGATTTCTTGAGCAATGTCTCGCATACAGATGATACAACATGCACTGGAAAACCTGCCTTCCTTAATCTGCTAACTTGCTTGGACACGCTTGGTTCTATCTGGTGAACGCATCACTTGCGCAAGGCATTAATAATACAAGTAGAGGCTATGCCTCTTTTTATTAGCTTGGAGTGGGCACTGTCGAAGGGTAAAACACTTTTCTTTGACCTAGGGTTATAACTCCAACAGGCATGATTAGATGATGAAAAAATAATCTGAAGGTCTAGAAACTGGATGGAATTTCCACAGGGCAATTCTACCCTAAACCTCAGCCCTTCAGAAAGGTTGGTGAACAATGTGAGACATTCTGCTACTGCATCGTCAAGGGAAAGGGCAGGTGATCGTTTTAGGACTATTAAATAGTCATCGACATACCTAAAAATACGAATGATTAACATTTCGGTTAGTTTCGCACTTATACGTTTGTCAAGGGATGCCAAAAAAATGTCACATAATATGGGCGCTATTGATGAGCCAATACAGATACCTGTGCTTTGAATAAAGTAAACCACTATGAATGATGGCTGTCGAATGTAGGTAGAATTCCAGCAAAGTTAAAAAATTGTCACAGTTCATGCACACGGAATTCTGGAAAGCAAGTTCACCAATTTCATTGATTTTTTCACGCACTGCCCGCAAGATACCTTCACGCGTCACAGAATAGTACAAGTCCTCAACGTCTAGGGAGAAACCGATTGCGGCTGTTCCTGTTGTTTGTGTTTCGTCGTCGTCGTTCGCGCTTTCAAGTTTTCACTAATGATGGACCAACTCGCCCAAACTAAGGCATTGTTGCACCACCTGCCCCTCGCGCCAACCGATCGCCGTCTCCTCGGCGCCGCTATTCCTGGCCTCCTCCGGAAAACTAGTCGGCGCGGCCGTTGGAGGTGAGGTCGCTGGACAGTCTTCGATTTCAACCGAAATACCTCCTTTAATTTGCATCCTTAAAGATAAGGTTCCTGTGCTTATCGATGGTGTCTCAACAATGGCCCTACTGGACAGAGGTGCAACTGTGTCAGTGATGAGTCTTGTGTTTCAACGCCTCCTTGGACGAAAAGTTATGTTCCGCTGGGACCATGCTTATACGTTTCGCGGCGTTAGCGGAGATGTATTACAAGCTGTTGGTGTCTCCACTGAGGCTGTTAGTTTGGGGTGCCAGAAATTTATTGCAGAGTTTGCTGTTCTGCTTCATACTATGCATGATGTAATTCTGGGATTCGATTTGCTGAAACTTTGTGGTGGCACTGTCGATTGCCGCACAGGGGAGAAGGCAGTAGATTCAGATGTTCCAGTTGCGTTTATAGAAAACCCGCCCTGTCGGGAAAGTACCCTTTGCGTGTCCATGGACACAACTGTGCCATCCTTGTCTGCCAAGTGTGTCCCTGTCGCCTGTTCCCCTGCAACCGAGAAAATATTCGATGCCACCGTAGAGCCTGTTCACCTCAGTTGCAGAAAGAAGAATGTTTTAATACCCTACTGCACGCTGTTCGTTGTGCAAGGGCATACTGGTTTATGGGCGATCAACTGCTCTGGCGAACCTACGGTACTGCCGGAGGGTCTAAAACTTGCCGAGATTCGTCAAAATCAAGTATTCTCACTTGCCATACTTGCAGAGAGCAGCGATTCCTCGGATAAAACCGATTTCGATAATCTCCACGCCAGGGACACCTCTATTATGGCTATGATTGACAAGTCTCTCAGCACCAGCGAGCGTAATGAACTGGCGAGTATTCTGCACAAACATGCCCGTCTTTTCGATTTCGCCCAGCTACAGGCTCCGTTATCATTCCCTGCTTTTCGTATAAAGCACCGCATAGACACGGCACTCCATAGACCTCTCCGACAGAAACCATACCGTGTGTCGCCTTCAGAACGCGCAGTCATCAATGAACAGGTCTGCGAGATGCTAAAGAAAAATGTACTTCAAGAAAGCGATTCGTTGGGCAAGTTGGTGATCCATAATGTTACTAACAGCGCAAAAAAGGACGAGGGACCAGGAAGAATCACAGACAAGCGCTGACTTACAACTAAAGTTTATTTCCGAAACGAGACAGAATATAAGGAGACGGCACGTGGACATAAAAGATTGCAAAGCCCTTATTTGCAAAAAAAAACACAAGCGTTAGCAGCCTACATCACTTGCGGTGGTCATGCTCACGGGACATGTACCGAACATCTTTTTCCATCAAGGCAATGCATGGGACACTCACGCACTTATCGCCAAGTTTCGCGATTTCTGCAGCCTCACTTAATTCCCGCGTTAATTGAGAAGCAGATCGCCCCACCACACGGCACCTCTCGAATAGGGGTTTGCACTCAGCAGAGTCACACGTGCTGCAATGAAGGGCTAAGTGCCCACTATTCATTTGCCGAATATTCGCGCAACCGGTCGTTCACGCATCGGCCACGCAGAGGGCGTGGTCGTTGCGTGGCCGATGCGTGGTCGATCACGCAGAGGGCGTGATCTATAGCATCCCGCTAACGTGCGGAAAACAGTACGTCGGTGAAACCGGCCGATGCGTGAACGTCCGGTTGCGCGAACATAGCAATAATGTTCGGCAAATGAACAGTGGGTGCTTAGCCCTTCATTGCAGCACGCTGTGGCTCTGCTGAGTGCAAACCCCTATTCGAGAGGTGCCGTGTGGTGGGGCGATCTGCTTCTCAATTAGCGCGGGAAATAATTGAGGCTGCAGAAATCGCCAAACTTGGCGATAAGTGCGTGAGTGTCCCATGCATTGCCTTGATGGAAAAAGATGTTCGGTACATGTCGCGTGAGCATGACCACCGCAAGTGATGTAGGCTGATAACACTGTTTTGTGTTTTTTTCCAAATAAGTGCTTTGCAATCATTTTTGTCCACGTGCCGTTTCCTTATATTCTATCTCGTTTCGGAAATAAAGTTCAGTTGTAAGTCAGCGCATGTCTGTGATTCTTCCTGGTCCCTCGCCCTTTTTTGCACTGTTAGTAACAGTAGTTCAAGAATCATGTAGTCCGTGGGCCGCTCCCGTAATTCTAGTCAAGAAGAAAGATGGAACATGGCGATTTTGTGTTGACTACCGCCGCCTTAACGCCATCACCAAAAAAGACGTATACCCACTACCACGGGTTGATGATGCTATAGACTGTCTTTCATCAGCATCTTACTTTTCGTCCGTTGATTTGAGGTCAGGGTATTGGTAGATTCCAATGCACGAGGAAGACAAGGACAAAACGGCATTTGTTACACCAGATGGACATTTCGAATTTAATGTGATGTTGTTTGGGCTGTGCAGTGCACCTGCAACATTTGAGCTCTTCATGGACAACATTCTGCGTGGTTTAAAGTGGGAAGTCTGCATGTGCTATTTGGACGACGTTGTGATTTTCGATCGCACTTTCTGTGAGCACAACACACGCCTTGGTCTCGTGCTGGATTGCCTAAGCAACGCACGCTTGGTGCTCAACTCAAAGAAATGTCGTTTTGGAGAGCGCCAAACACTCGTCCTTGGACACTTAGAAGACAAAGAAGGCATACGACCGGATCCCGCGAAGACAGCTGCAGTGGAGGCGTTCAAGCAACCTCACTCGGCAAAAGAACTGCGCAGCTTTTTGGGCCTTTGTTGATACTTCCGTCGATTCATCGCTGGCTTTGCCAATATGGCGCACCCCCTCACCTGCCTGCGTCAGAAAGGCCTGCGGTTTGACTGGACCCCGGAATGTGCTTCCGCTTTTTCTGAATTGAAGTTCCTTTTGAAGTCCCATCCCATTCTTCGACACTTCGATCATCTGGCTCCTACAGAACTCCACACAGATGCTAGCGGTGTTGGTGTAGGCGCCGCCTTGGTTCAGCGCGTAGATACCAAAGAACACTTCAGCGTATGCAAGTCGCTCGCTAAGCAAGTCCGAGCGTAACTACACCGTCACAGAGCAAGAATGCCTCGCAGTAGTCTTCGCAGTGCAGCGCTTCCGGTCCTACCTGTACGGACGCCCCTTTACCGTCGTGGCAGACCATCATTCTCTCTGCTGGTTGGTCAACCTGCGCGACCCGTCCGGTCGACTTGCGCGTTGGGCACTCCGTCTGCAGGAATACGACTTTACGGTTTCCTTTAAAAGTGGTCGTCGTCACGCTGATGCAGATTGTCGTTCGCGACTACCGCTTCCATCGACGGACTGTGACGCGGACAACTTCGACACCTACATCCCACCATTGGACCTACCATTTCTTGATACCAATGCCTTTAAGACTGAGCAGCAAAGGGACGGCACCATACAGCAGCTCCTTGCTACTGACCCACAATCATCGGCGACTCGCTTCTGCATCCGCGACGGGCTAGTGTACAAAAATAACTATACTACGACCGGCTCACGATATCTTCTCGTGGTTCCGAAGTCTCTGCGTTTCCGTCTTGCCGGCTATGCATGATGATCCAACGTCCGGTCATTTAGGCACAGCGAAAACTCTTTGCCGGCTTCAAGAAAGGTTTTACTGGCCAAAAATGCGCCAGATGACGGAACACTACGTCTCTAGTTGCAACGAGTGTCAACGTCACAAGCGCCCTACAAGTGCTCCCCCAGGACGACTACGTCCTGTGCCGCCCCCTAGAACTCCATTCGAGCAAGTTGGGATCGACGTTCTTGGGTGCTTTCCGCGGTCTTCTGGTGGAAATCGGTGGATAGTCGTATGCACCGATCATTTAACAAGGTACTGCGAGACAGCTGCTATACCATCGGCAACTGCAGCCTGCAGCCGATGTGTGTTTATTCATGCTCCGTTTTGTGGTTCTACGACACGGACCCCCTAAAATTGTTATCAGTGATCGTGGGCGACAATTCACTGCAGACGTGGTGGAAGAGATGCTTCGTGTATGCGCTTCAACGTTTCGGCACTCTACGCCATATCAACCCCAAACAAACGGTCTAACGAAACGAAGTAACAGGACTCTCACGAACATGCTATGTATGTCGCATCAGACCACAAAAACTGGGACAGCGTTCTACCTTTCATAACGTATGCATTTAACACCACACAGCATGAAACTACCGCCTTGAGTCCGTTCTTTCTCCTATCATCTCGGCCGCCTCGTCATACCCTCGATACCGTCTTCCCGTTTTTGGACCACCATGATCCCTGTATATCCGAGATCGTCTGCCGTGCAGAAGAAGCCCGGCGTCTTGCATATTTGCGCACTCTTGCTTGCAAGATCGCTCGAAGGCACGTTTTGACCGTCGACGCAGACACGTGACGTATAATCGCGGAGACCTCGTGTTGCTGTGGACGCCAACTAGAAAACGCGGGTTGTACGAAAAACTGCTAGCGCACTATGCGGGACCTTATGTTGTTATAGACAGTCTAAGCGATTTAACTAACCGCGTAGCGCGTCTCCATTCAAATAGCCGGCGCTTGGCAGACTGAACTTGCCCATGTAGCGCGTTTCAAGCGCTTTGTTCCTCGAGAGACCGTTTGACTAACCCGGTGGGCTTCGTCTGCGCGGAGGGAAATGTTACTGCATACGAGATTTGGGTATGAGCATCTGTGTAGTGGGGAACAGGGAGGTTATAGTGGAAGAGGACGTTCGGCTAGTGGGAAGACGACGACAAAGCTGGATTACGGGAGAGCCGTGCTGCTAATCGGCCTGCTGTGGTGTTGTTGGCTGAGTACTGAGTGGTCTTAGCTTTTGTGTCTCTAGTCGATTATCTGCTTTTGAATTTACCTTAATCTTCGGTGCCGATGTCGACCAATTCTCCTGGTCAGGTGCGATCCGCCTGGTCAGCTTCACTGCCGTTAAATGAATTACCGCTAGACTTGTTTTTCCACAGTGGTGTCAGCAGCATTCATGTTGCACTGGTGCCTACAAATGGAGGTTTCATCAGGCTCACTAACCCCCAGGCTGTCCAGAAGGAGCTTAAAGCCACGTCAAACCATTTTCAGACCATAACCGTCGTGCGCCAATTCGGGCGAGGAGGCAAAGTGTGTAGGTCACCGGACCAGACCTGTGTGCAGGATCTCCTTAAGTGCACCTCGTTTTCTTCAACCCCGGTGAGTGCTTTTATTCCGCCTCACCTTGCGTGTACTAAGGGTCTCGTACGGGGCGTCGACTCCAAGTTAAGTCCAGCCGAGACACTAGACAGGCTTCCTGGAGCAGGCGTCATTTCCGTTTACCGATGTAATCGCATTGGTAACAACGAGAGGATCCCAACTGAATCTGTCATTGCGACATTTGTGGGCACAACATGCCCGTCCGAAATAAAGTTATGGCCTCTCATCTTTCTTGTAGAGCCCCTCGCTTCTCGTCCAATTCAGTGTAAAAACTGCTGGAGGTTCGGCCACAGTGCGGGAGGATGCAAATCAAACCTTCGTTGCCGTGCCTGCAGATAGAGCCATTCTTCAAGCGACTGCTTCGCAACATCAGAAAAGTGTTGTCTCTGTGGAGGGAGTCACTCTGCAGAATACTCCGACTGCTCTGCCCGTGCTCAGGAAGTACACATACTAGAAATTATTGACCGCCGCCGCTGTTCGCGAAGGGAAGCTGTTAATATGGTTAAAGACAGCGCCTTCGGATATTCTGGTGTTGCAGCACGTCACACTTCAAATCTAGATTGTAATCTATTGCAGGCAATTGAGTCTGCTGTGGAGAAGGCAATGACTACGGCTATGGATAAACTAATATCCAACCTATCCGAATGTTTCATGCAAATCATTTCACATCAGATGACGCAAGGAATCCAGGTTACTACAGCGCCTGAGTCAACTATCACTATTGACACCGCTGAACTACATAGACTAGTGCTGGACAAACTTTCTACATCTGCAGATAACGCTAAGCAGTCTGTATCACAAGTGGAATCAGACCGTTCTACGCCTCAGCCAAGCACAAGTGATGCCACAGACATGGAAATTGATGCTCGAGCTCATAAACGTGCAAGATCCCCTATTTCTGCTGCTCTCAAGTCAAAAACTAAAAAGACTGAATCCTTGCTTACGAGTAAAGATAACGGCAAGGAAGCAGCAAGCGCCTCTGCGGTGCGCTCACCACCATTGGTCAGTTAAGGGTACTTCAGTGGAACTGCCGATCTATATTCTCAGCCTCAACCGACTTAAATTACCTTTGTAATCAACTTAACCCTGATATTATAATTCTCCAAGAAACCTGGCTTACACCGGATAAAAATTTCTATCTCGCAGGTTTTCGTTCTTTTCGATTAGATCGCCCAACACGTGACCGTAGTTAATTGATTCTTCTATCAAGTAAAATATGTCATAGGGCGCAAATTTCTTTCAGAATGTTGGACTCTGATTGTGAAATTATAGCATTAGATTTGTGTCTTTCAGGCTACCACCCTTTTTCGATCATAAATTATTTCCCCACCGGTGTACAAAGTACGAGCCACCTCGACAGCGTTTTGACAGCCTGTAGAAAGGAAATTGTACTAACAGGAGACTTAATTAACATTATTTGTCTTGGGGGCTTAGAACAGGTTTGTGTGCGAGGTGACTGTGGGAGTGGACCATGACAAAAATCTTTCGTGTATGAATAAAGGGGAGGTAACATTTGTTCGAGGACAGACTCGCTCGGTGTTAGATTTACCGTTCTGCACAAAAGCGATCAATATTTTGTCATGGTCCGTGGTTGACTCGGCAACTAACAGCGATCACCTTCCTGTAGTTTTTGATATTGCTTGCCCAATAATAACTTCAGATCAGCCAACACGCATATATGTCAATCACAAGAAATTTCAAAGCTGTCTGCCCTCCGCTCTTTTAGAAGTTCAGAATGCCAGTGGTCAGGAAATTGCGTCTAAGATTGGCTCAATACTAGACGGATCTCGAAAAAACTCCGAGTTCGTTATCCCATCGAGTAAACGGTCCTCTTCTCGTTGGTGGAATGATGAATGTACGCGCGATTACAGAAGACAAAAAGCTGCCTGGAAAAAGCTTCTACATAATCAATGCCCAACAAATTGGAAAGATTATCAGTTTCTCGCTGGCGTATTTAAGCGCACTGTTAACCGCGCAAAAGAAGAATATGGCATTAGACATTACGATTACTTTTCCAAGTAAAAAAATAAGCGTGCTTTGGTTGCGTACCCTCGAACAAGAAAAATACTGCCAACGCCATTAACATTAGAATCTTGTATCCTGACGCCGCAAGAAATGAGCACTTCACTGGAAGAGATAGGCAAAGGTTTAGAACGTCGCTTTACCACTAATCTATCGGCTATTCGCCACATGTCGGTATCTTCGCATGATTTTTCGGAAATTTCTTTATATGAATTGACT
Source organism: Rhipicephalus sanguineus (assembly GCF_013339695.2). NCBI lineage: Eukaryota > Metazoa > Arthropoda > Arachnida > Ixodida > Ixodidae > Rhipicephalus > Rhipicephalus sanguineus. The sequence goes on from NC_051186.1 coordinate 136,540,815, forward strand.
CAGACTGTACTATGTCTACCGAACACTGCTCGTGGACCAGATGGAATTACGAATTGAATGTTAAAAGTTTTACTTCAGGAATCGCCTAACGTTCTTTTAGAACTTGTGAATTATTCCTTTAAGAATGCATGGATACCCTTGGAATGGAAAATTGCTAAAATTATATTGTTGCTTAAAGGGGCCATGACACCCAATTTTCGATCATAATATGTGTTATGTGGATTAATCCTTGGGCATTCACAAATACGCTGGCGAAATTTTAGCGCATTTCGTCGAGCCCTTAATTTATAATAGAATATTTTATAAACACGCTAGCGGCCCGAGAGTCAGGCAACACTGGTGCACTCGCGAGCCGTGACGTAACGAGCAGCTAGCTGTACAAGCGTCTGCATCGCGGCGAACGATATTGTTTCGTGGTCAGCTGCAAGTGATATTGAGATATTTTGGCTTTCTTCAACTTGGCCCTGAAAGTGAACGGTTTGCAGGAGCTGAAACTTTGGTAGAAGACGATGGCTCCCTTCCGTGCTGCACATGACGTCAAACGCGCCATTGCAAAATGGCGGTTGTTGGCGGTGGGCGGGGTTTACAGCCGGCGAGTTCTAGGGCTTGTTTCACACTGAAATATTCTTTTAGGGCCCACTTTTGAAATCTGTATAGGCATAATAGACCCTCTACTTCTAGATTTCGCTGAAAACCACAAATCTTTGGGCGACCGTGTCATGGCCCCTTGAAGAAACAAGATGGAGGGTGTATTTTGGATAACATAAGGCCAATCGCCTTGACGTCAAATCTAGTGAAATTAATTGAGAGAATTATCCATACTCGAATCAATGGTTTTATTGACGAGAGATCAATTCTACGTCCCTGTGAAATCGTGTTCAGGGCTGGTTGCTCAATTTGGAATGCCCATGTTGATTTAGAAAGTCGTATACACCTAGCACGACTACGTAATGAATATGCGGCTTTAGTTATTTTAGACATCACTAAAGCATATGATACTGTAGAACATCGTATTTTATTGGATCGATTGGAATATCTCAATTTTCCGGCATACATAGTAGCGTGGATTCGGAAATCCCTTGTGGACAGAAAATTTTATTGTTTTAAAAGCGGCTTTTCATCGACTACCCATACACAAACGAGATGAGTACCGCAAGGCTCAGTGCTTTCCCCGGTGCTATTTACCCCCGTATTCAGAAACGCTCCTTCACTTGAACTTCACTTGCCACCGCCTTCAACGCGTTTCGAACGCGCTGCCTTTAGGTTGTGCCAAGGCAGCACAAACGCGTTTCGAACGCGCTGTCCAAGGCGGTGGCAAGTCAACTTCAAGTCGAGGAGCGTTTCTGAATAAGGGAGTTAATATACTAATGAGCACCATTCCACGACACGAGGAGATAACAACTTATGTGTATGCAGACGCTATCGCGTTCTTTGCAACGGCAGATAATATCCAGACATTATATGAACGGATGCAGACTCACCTTAATACCCTGGAGATCTGGCTCGATCATAATCACTTTTTGCTTAATCCGAGTAAATGTGCCCTTCTTGTTTTTCCACTGCAATGTCCTGTGCACATCTCACTGAGTTACCAATATGAGGTCATACCACAGGCGGAGTCTGTTAAGTACCTTGGGGTAACTTATGATCAATGCCTTAACTGGCGACCCCACATCGAATATACAGCTGGAAAAGGTGCGCGTGCTGTTGGCATGTTGCATAGGCTAAGCAACTACCGCAAAGGTTTGAGAAGAGACACATTATTAATGATCTATCGCATGTACGTTCGCCCTATCTTGGGATTTGGCTGCGTACTATTCTCTGGTGCCCCAGCCTACAAGATACGGCCTTTAATTCTTTTGGAAGGGGAAGCGCTGCGCTTATGCCTCGGCCTTCCTAAAACTGTTTCTAACAGCGTTCCGTATCTAGAATCGAGGGTTCCTTCTCTTTCGTGCCGGTTTCGCCTTCTGAATGTTCAGACATTCTAAAGCATTTACGAGTGACCACTACGACAATCAGAAAGAGCTTTTATTTCCAATCCGGAATTATTTATGGGGGCTAGATGGCCGCAATTTTACACACCCCAAATTATATTTGTACAACGTTTACTGGACCCTCGGAACGTACGTATCTGCGAAATAGCCCCGACTAGTGATAATTCGTACCCTGTGGATGTTAAATTTGATGATATATTTCCTAATAATGCAAAATTACTCCGCCACCATACTTTAGACGGTTTATTACAAGAACACCTGGAGAGCATTAGAACTAACATTATTATTGCTACAGATGCATCACAGTGTGACGAAAAGTCAGGTGTTGGTATATTTAACCCGAATTTCGGCTGGTCTTATTCCCTTAGACTACCCGATTTCATACCCGTTTTTGTGGCTGAATTTCTGGCAGTAGTGCCAGAAATTGCATCGGTGCAGTAGGTCGTCACGAATGGCGAAATCGTGGGCTTGACTACGCAACGCGTGAGTGGTTAGTGTTGCCGACGGATCAGTGAGCAAGTCTATTAGCGAGGCGATCCACTTATCCTTACGCTGCTCGGTAGCGATGGTGGGAACATCGATAGAAGAAACAGCAATGTGAGATACTGAGCAGGAGGCATTATTGTCAAGCAAGGAGGAGCGCGAGAGGGCGTTGGCGTCCGTTGCGGTACAGCAGGCGGATGTCGTAGTCTTCAGGGGAAGTGCTCAGCGGGCGAGACGGCCCGAGGGATCCTTCAATGACGACAGCCAGCATAGTGCGTGGTGATCGGTGACGACATCAAATGGGCGACCATACAAATAAGGTCGGAATTTTGTAAGGGCCCAGATGATCGCCAGGTGCTCTTTTTCCTTGATCGTGTAATTGGTCTCGGCTCTAGTAAGCGTACGCCTTGCGTAGGCTACGACATATTCGGGGAACCCTGGTTTGCGTTGCGCAAGAACAGCGCCGAGGCCTACACCGCTGGCGACCGTATGTTTCTCCGTTGGGGCCGTAGGGTCGTAGTGGCGTAGTATGGGAGGAGACATCAACAAGCGACTGAGCTTTGCGAACGCGTCGTCGCAATCAGACGACCACGAATATAGGGGCCCGTTACTCCCACGGAGCTTCGTCAGCGGCAATATGATGGTGGCAAAGTTGCGTATGAAACGTCGAAAATAGGAGCACAGTCCTACGAAACTGCGCAGTTCTTTGACGGACGTAGGTTTGGGAAATTCGGCCACGGCCCGAAGCTTGGCCGGATCGGGAAGGATTCCGTCCTTGGACACGACGTAGCCTAGGACTGTCGGCTGCCGTGCTGCATATCGGCACTTCTTCAGATTCAGTTGGAGGCCGGCGTTGCTCAAACGCGTCAAAACATGCTGCAGATATTGAAGATGCGTGGAGAAGCCCGGAGCGAAAACGACGACGTCGTCCAGGTAACACAAGCACGTGTGCCATTTCAAGTTGCCATTTCAAGTTGTCCATCATGCGCTCGAAGGTCGCGGGCGCATTGCAGAGACCAAACGGCATGATGTTGAACTCGTACAAGCCGTCGGGCGTGACAAAGGCTGTCTTCGGTCGAGCGTCATCAGCCATGAGTACTTGCCAGTACCCCGAGCGCAAATCGAGAGATGAAAAGTATTCTGCCATTTGGAGGCTGTCATTCGCGTCGTCGATTCGCGGCAGTGGATAAACATCCTTCCGAGTGATCTTGTTCAGCCTTCGGTAGTCCACACAGAAGCGCACAGAACCGTCATTTGCAACGAGAACAACAGGAGGCGCCCATGGGCTGTCCGAGGGTCGAATAACGTCGCGTCGAAGCATATCGTCGACTTGCTCATTAATTACTCGACGTTCTGTGGGAGACACGCGATATGGACGTTGCCGCAGTGGTGGTTGGGCGCCAGTGTCGATGCGATGCGTAACAGCGGACGTGCGGCCGAGAGAACTTTGCCCGATATCGAAAAAAGAACGAAATTCTGCCAACAGGCACAGAAGCTGGGAACGCTGGACCGACGTAAGGTTGTCAGCAATGGAGGGACCAAATACGACCGCGGGTGATGAATCAGACGTGGAAACGGAACTGACGGTACGCAAACTGGTGCAGTGCGAGTCATCGGGTGCGTCCAGAACTTGTGCGTCTTCGAGGGGCTCCACTCTGCCGAGACATTCCCCTCGCACCAAAGTAACAATCTGCATGGATGGGTTGGTAACAAAAATAGCGGTGCTACCCCGAGTTTCTTGCACGGTCGCGAAATGTACCAGCAACCCTTTCCTAGTGCAAACGCGGTCAGATGGCGAAAGGAGAGCAATGGTGTCTCAGATACCGGCGCAGTAAACTGGCACGGCCGTCGACGAGTTTGGAGGAAGTTTGGTATCGTCTTTGACGAGGATCTTGGTGCATGCCGATGGACTGTATGCCGGCGTCAAATGTGAGAACGGTGAGAGTTCGAGGGCGGCTGGTGCGCAGTGAATTATGGGGTCGTGGCGGGAGAGAAAATCCCATCTCAGGATGACGTCGTGGGAGCATGCAGCAATTATGATGAGCTCGACGTCGTACAGAACGTCCTGAATGACGACGCGAGAAGTGCATACTGCTGTAGGCCTAATACTCTGGGAGCTGGCGGTACGGAGTGACATCCCAGAAAGTGGCATCGTCACTTTTCGAAGTAAGCGGCTAAGTTTTGCGTCCGTAACGGATACGTCGGCTCCAGTGTCGATAAGGGCAGATGCGCGAACACCGTCCACAAACACGTCTATGACATTCTATGGATTTCACTGAGGGCTTTTACAGTTTGATAGCGTCGCAGCCCTTGCCTCGTGGACTGCGACGACTAGTTTTCCTGCTCTCGTGCGACAGAACGTGGCCGCATTGGCGACAGTGAGCGACGGCGTGGAGACGGAGAGCGGCGAGTGGAGGGAGCTGGGCGTGACGTCGGCGACATAGGCGGGTCGTAGAATGCACGGCTGGACTGGCTGGTGGTGGGTAACGTGCCACGTGACCGGCATAACCGCATGCAAAGCAGATGGGCCGATTGTCGGGTGTGCGCCATCGGTTCGCCGGGGCAGGTCCCGCCCATGTCGCAGGATGCGATTGACGGGGCGGCTGCTGAAATGACTGCAAGGTGGGGTGCAGTCGGGGCTTAGGGATGACGGTAGCATACGTAGCCGGCACGCCCGCTTCGAATAACGGAGGTGTAGGGGCGTCTTCGGCGTAACTCAATGGTGCAGCCGCAGGGATTGCCTGGTGCGTCCTGGCGACAACTTGAGCGTAAGTCTGTGGCGCAGGAGCCGGAGGTTGCTGGTGGTACTGAGACATCACCTCCGCGATTTCCTGCTCAATCGCTCGGCGGAGGGGAGGAAGAAGGGTCGTCGACGACTGTTGAACGTGCGGCGGGTGGGCGAAGGCCAGGAGAGAGAACTGGTGTGCGATTTCCTCGCGCACGAATGCCTTCACTGCTGCCAGCAGCGTGGCCTGGTCAGGTATGGCCGCCAAGCCATCAAGCTCTTCGTCGCGTGATGGAGAGCGATGGGTCATCGAACGTTGCCGGCGGAGCTCCTCGTAGCTCTGGCACAGTGTAATGACCTCGGCCACGGTGGAAGGGTTTTTAGCGAGCAACATGGCGAAGGCATCGTCGTGAATGCCCTTCATAATGTTCCGGGTCTTGTCAGAATCGAACATGGTGCCGTTGGCTTTCTTACACAAGTCCAGGACGTCTTCGATATAACTGGTGAAAGATTCACCGGTCTGCTGAGCTCGTTCGCGTAAGCGCTGTTCTGCTTGCAGCTTACGAACTGCAGGGCGGCCAAAAACGTTGATAACCGCGGTCTTCAAATCCGACCAAGTCGCAAAATCGCACGCGTGGTTGTTGTACCACAAGCTTGCTACTCCCGCGAGGTAGAAGACCAAGTTGTTCAACTTGCCTGCTTCGTCCCAATTGTTGGGTACGCTCACGCGCTCGTAAATTGCGAGCCAGTCCTCTACGTCTGTGCCATCGGCGCCAGTGAAGATAGGTGGATCGCGGATGCGTGGGACACCGGGACATGTAGTCGGTGTGGGAGGCGGCGTTTGCTGAGCGGCGTCTTGAGGCATGGTAGATGGCAGAGTACGGGAACGAAGCTCCAGGGGCATTCAGTGGGAGCACAGCACTCTCCACCAATTTGTTAGGCTGTTTATTGGACGGCACTCGGCGACAATGCACTATGGCGACAGTCAGGGTAAAAGCACGGGCTCCGAGCGCGAGCGGCGTTTAGAAGAGGACGACCCACTAGGAGCCGCTGGAGAGCGCAACCGTTAAACAGTACCAATTGCATCGCCACATTGGAAAGAAATTCCAAAGCGTCTCTCGTGAAAGCCAGCTTTGCAAAGATCGTCCGGCCGGGTACAGAGCATGTTTCATAGGGAGAAATAATCTGTGGTAATGTTAGTCTCATTCGCATGTGAAGTATAGTTGCCGCAATCTTGTAGCCAGTTTGAGCAGTGTGATGGGGCGCCACGACTAGGGGTCATATGGCAGTGCCCCATCTTTCAACAGAAGCATTATGTAAGCATTATGTAACCTTTGCCGAACGACGGCGGCGTTACCTTGTGCTGGAATACCATGTTTATGGTTCTTAACAGCACTTCGCCTACCACGTCGAAAAATACCACATAGAAGGCTGTGGGTAGCCCGTTGCTGCCCGGGGCCGTGTTCTGGGTCATGGTTTGGATGGCATTATGGAGCTCTTCGCTGTTTACACTATACCCCATGTCGTTCCTGTCTGCCTCTTCAAGGACTTGTGGCTTCTTGCATAGGGTGGCGAGTCATTGCTCACATAGGTCTTTGTCGGGTTGGCTGTCCACGTCAAACTGTTCTCGGAATCGACCACGGAAGATTTCTTCGATTTCACTCGGGTCCTGTGTATCCGTACCGTCCAGTCTTATAGCCTCCGTGATCTTCTGAGAAATGCGGTCGCGGACGTGTGTTGTGTCACGTTCCAAGGTGTTGCGGTCCGAGCCTTTTGTCTCCTCTGCATTCCTGGCTCTTGCTTAGAGAAGCCGGTTGTAGTTTACCCTGAGGGCATTTCGAGGTATTCGCTTGTGCAAGAGGTCTGTGTCGGCTCTTTGGATAACTTGCATTCGTCGCATCAGTTCTTTAATATCCGCCGTGTACGGCCTATCTCGTGCCTTCCCCTCTTCCTGCATAATTTCCTTCGAGGATGCCTTCAGGTCATCCCATTTATTGGGGGTTATGGTCGTGATGTCTCGGGTTGTTGCCTCTATTGCTTTCCTCGCATTCTCAACACTGACCTCGTTCTAGAGGAGCGCGGGATCGAGTCGCCAGCGTCCTGTTTCTGTTCGAGGGCCTGGGTTGCCTCCGATCGTGCCTGTTACCGGGAAGTGATCGGTTTTCTTAGTCAGGCTTCCTGGGAGCTGTGAGACTTCGCATGCTTCAAGCCTCGGCAGCAGGAGATCGGGCAATAAATGCGATCACTCCGACTGCCAGTAGTTTTCGAAGTGCGAGTGGGTGTGAAGAGGTCTTTATGCAGGAAAACCCACAATGGCGTAGGGTTTTCACTAACCCTTTGACATGATACGTCGATCCGCCCTGGCCCGGGCCGCTAACGTGTCGGCATGAGTCCACGACGCAATTAAAGTCTCCGACGAAGACATGTGGGAGTGGTTCAAGCAGTAACGAGTGAAGCGCTCTGAAAAAGGCGTTCGTGTCGGATCGCTCCAGTTGTGCGTAAACATTTACGAATCTTATCTTTCTGTTATCTACAGGCACGTCGACCATAATCACTTGGTTATTGGCCCCGAAGGTACAGTGCGGTTTTTTTTCGAAGCGGCCCGTCACAAAGATCACCCAACGCCGCATGCTCGCGAGTGCGTTAACGAAAAAAAAAGCCTCGACATACTGGTCACGCTGGAAGTTGGGAATGTCCAGGGGGTCCTGAGATTCGTCTCCTGTACAGACAGGTCTATGCCGTGGTCATTGGCGAAACGCATACTCTGGGACAAATTTCTGTGGCAATGAAGGGAAAGCTACGGGGGCGGAGCGTCTGCACATGTACTGCTACGCGAAGTAGTCCGGTTTGGCGCGCGTCTCGTAACGCCGCGGAAAAAATGTATTTTTTTATTTTTTTATTATTATTTTTTTTTACCTTTTTGGCCTTCTCAAAATAAAGTTTTTCACCACCACCACCAGCGATGGCTAGCGTTGCATTTCGACGCAAACGCTGCTTAGCGTCTAAGGTACGGGTAAAAGACGCGACTTTTTCACGCACGCAAAAACGCAAAGTGACAACGTATAAAGTAAAAGAAATACAAATATCTCGCTTGTGTGCGCTGCGTTCCGTCTCAAAAAGCTACATGTAGAAAGTGAAGGAGTATTTTATATATCTCACGCAGAAAATACGCGGTAAGATACGTGCATTGTGGCTCTGTAGCTTTCCCTCATTTTTTACAGAAATATGTCCCCGAGTATAGTACCTCTCGTTGCTTTGATGTATCTCGGAGCCCTCGAACGTTCCAAGATGCGAATTTGAGGCTGGGCATAAAGTGGGCGTCGGTTAATGCAAAAGAAAAGAAAGGAAAGGAGGGTGGAATTGCAATACGGCATGAGTATGAGGCGGAGGGAGGAGGGGGTGCGTGTGCTACGGTGGCCTGTGCGAATGGCATGACGTATGTGCTACGTCAGTCGTCCATTCTATCGCCGCTCTGCTGCTGGGTTCTCTCGCCCGGGGATTCTTCCACGGCTTTTTCATCTTAGCGCGCCGCGCCGCGCCACTGTCGCTGCTACCGTCGGCTGTTTTGGGACGGCGTAGGTTATTTTCCGTGCTCCGTCGTCCAGCTTCCACCTCTGTCCCCCTGTTGTCCACGCGAACGTTATTGGTGCCTTTTCTCGAGGCCGGGCTGCGACGCGCCATCGGTGGAAGACGCGCCCTCCGTCCTGGTGTGTACTGGCGCCTGGGGGGGGGGGGGGACCGGTATCTGTCGCCGGGAGGACGTAAGCGTGGTCGGGGGCAGGACGTAGCGGCCGCTGCTGACGATGGGTGTGTCGTCGAGATTGGCCACGTGGGTACTTCCGTGAGGTGGCAGTGCCTTAGCCTCGTCGTCCGTGTGTGCTACCGAGGGCGCGGCTCCGTCGAGGTTCTCTACACTCGTGCGAACGGCCTATTCCTCGCAGCTGGTGTGCAGCACGGGTGTTAAGTTGGGAGGCTGGACAGCTGAGCTGAAGTCAGACACTCTGAGAGCCGTGATGTCACTGTGAGAAGTCGCACTGGCCGAATCCTCTTCGCGTTCACTTTGGTCTTCTTGGGGCGCAGACGACGACGTAGCGGCGCTTCTGGTGTCGTTCCTCTTCTCTGTGTCACCGTCCCAAAAGTTGGGTGCATTTTTCCTCGTCGAAGGGGAACCGCGGGGGCAAGCAGCGAGCTGCGGCGACGTAGGATCGCTTTCGGAAATACTCCCTTGTGCCATTTCTGCCTCCAAACATCTTGCACCCAGCTTCGCATCCTTCCGTATCGTGCTCGAAAGTGCCGCACCGCTTACAGTACGGGGACGAGCAGGCGGTCGCCATGTGGCCAACATCACCGCAACGAGCGCACGCGCGGCGCATACCGCGGTATTCATACATAACGCGGTGCCCCGGTATTGTTGCGAAGTTGGGGACCGGCCTGTCAATTTCCATCTTTACAATTCGGACACCGACTTGTTTTGGCAACTGGGCACAGTGGCGAGGATGCTCTTGACCTTGCCGTACTGGGTAAGGACGTCGTCAGCTAAATAGGCGGGGGAGCGGAACACGGTTAGAAAAGGGACAGTTGGTCCTACGGCATCGACTGCCACACGCTCGTGATTTAGGCGGAAACCTTCGGCCACCATAGGCTTCGTCGCCTGACTTGCGTCGCGACGGGGGCCTCCGTGAGAGCAGGTTTCACCCGGGGTCATCACGCCTCCTGACTGGGTTGGTGGGGTCGCCGGGCTGGTGGGCCCGAGACCGAGGGCATCAGTGCCGCGCTTGGGAAGGCGGCAGCACCAAGTGGAGGCTCTTCTTTTTTTTCGGTTGGGACCCGGGAGTCCGCGTCAACGTGACGGGGCCCCAGGTAGGACTCGAGAACGCGTCGAAAGAACGGCGTGCTCGACACAAAGAGAAATTTTATTTTCTCCGAACTGAGTAATAAACTATACACGACGGTAATATACATGAGCAGCATTATTCTTCTTGCCCGTTTGGGCCACAATACGATGCTCACACGCGTAGCCGTGTCGCAGGATATCATGGTACATTGGGGTGAACACTCAAACAGCCTCATACAATGGTAAGCGTGTTGTAAACAATATTTACATTGAACAGTGTGCAAAGGATGCAAAACAAACCAATGCACCACAAAATAATCGGTCAGCTAAGCATCGCTGACTTGAACAGATACCGCACTGTCTTTGGTTCAGGATAACAGAATGAATTGCGGCGCAGGTTTTACAACATTGTCACCGCAGTGTGGGTGGAAGAGGAGGGGGGGGGGTTAGTAGGGAATTATGGGGGCGGCTAGCTTCCCATACCTCAAGAAAAAGAACTTGGTGTGCCAGCGGCAGAGGAACATTTCCTCTCCGTTGGCTTCAAGCTCGCCCGACAGAAAGGCCCACAGCAGCCTGCTGATTCGCGCCACTGCAGGATACGCCGTCCTGACTGGTTTTCTTCGCGCATCCGCGAGTGACCGCCTCTGCTAAATCACAAAAATGGTGTAGATCATGACGAGCCTGGCAAAGGCGCCCTTGTTCCGCTTGTGACCAGGGGGGGGGGCGGATGCCAAAGCGATGCGCGACCATGCGCCACACAGGTTTCGCCGCGGAACACTCGTATAGCGCATGTTTTTGCGTTTCAGTTGCGCGCCAATTGGGGCAGCGGGCGTCCGGAACAATTCCAAGCTTGTTCAGTCGTTGCCTCGTGGGGAGGACTTGCCAATCCTTTTTTCACGAGGAAGTCCTGTGCTTCGCGGGGGGCGTCGCAGCGGAGCCAGGTTAGTTCGCTCTTCGCATGCTTCGCCTTTTGCTTGTCTTCCTCACTCAGCTGGTGCCACGTAAGGGCCTCGACTATGCGCGCTGGTGGGTCCGCGTCAACTTCACAGCTGGGCTCTTCCTTCGTGAGCATGCGCATGCTCGCCGACGCCGTCGTCTTGTAAAAAGGGGCGGACGACTCAGCGAACGGCCCGGGGTGTTGGTCCACGCCCAGTCATTTCGTACGCTGCTCCAATAGAGAAGCAGGCCTCGCCCAACGAAGTCGCGCGCCTGAGCGAGTGTGCGGGCAGTCTTCAGCGCAAGTACTCTGCTTGTGGTCAGCACGTGCGCGAGACCCAGTCCCCCCTCGGTCAGAGCGAGCTGTAGGAGGTTCGTCTTTACGGGTGGAGGCTTCCCGTCCCACATAAGGGAGTTGGTCAGCTTTGTGAGTTGACTTGCTGTTCTTGCGGGCATCGCTGATACGCGGCTCGCGTAGGAGGCTAAGGCGGAAATGCACGTTTTGACCGCTAAGGCCTTCTCTCGCAGCGTGAGATCGAGAAGTCTCGCGCGTTCAGTAAGCTGGAGGGCCCTGTCCAGAGCTCGAGACCACGTGGCCGCCGCCGCTCCCTCGCAGGTGTAAAAAATCCCAAGGACTTTAACCGTGGAGTCTATCTCGATGTTGCCAATCGCGTCTGCAGGGAATGGGCCAAACAGTAGTGCCTTGCTCTTTTCCTCATTTAGCAGCGCTCCCGACGCTTCGGCGTCAAGGCCAAAGGCGCGTCGAAGGGCTCAAGGCTGCGCGTATCTCTTAGGAAGAGAGAGAGAGATGTCGTCTGCGTACGCTAGGACCTTAAATCGTCTGCGCCCGTCAGTGGCAGGCCTCTGATGTGCACGTCGCTGGCTAGGGTCGATAACAGGGAATCAATCGACAGGACGAAGAGGGTCGGGCCCAGTGGGCACCCCTGCCTAATTCCTCTCGTATAATCAAAGCAGTCCGACACAGAGCCGTTCACTACGACGCTGCACCTGAGGTCGGAGTAGAGGAGTTTGATGACTGCAACGGAGACCGCCGGGAGGCCAAGCTCTCAGAGTTCCGAGCAGGTATGCATGCCTCACCCTGTCAAAAGCTTTGGCCTGATCGAGTGACAGGAAAGCCCTTGTGACCTTCTTTTTGGTTGCGTATTCAAGGACGTCCCTAGTCAATGTTAGGTTTGCGAACACTGATCTGCCTGGTACTGCGCAGGACTGGTGCGGGGCAATAATGTCCGGAAGGAAGGTCTTAAGACGGTTATTCAGGATGGTCGCCGCGATCTTATAATCCACGTTTAGTAGCGTGATCGGGCGCCACGACGACGGTTCACTCGGCGGTGCGCCTTCTTTGACGATGAGGACGACGCGCCCTGCGCCGAAGGAGGCAGGTTCGCATGGCCCTCGAGGACCAAGTTGATCACTGCCAGCAGCGAGTCACCCAGGATGTCAAGAAAAGTCGCGTACAAACCGGCCGTGAGGCCGTCCGCGCCTGGGGCCGAGTTCGGTGGCATAGACCCGATTGCGCCTCGAAGTTCTTCCATCGACGCCGCGCCGCACAGGGTCGAGCCTTCATCCACGTCGAGGCGACTCAAGCTCTTACGCAGTTCCTTCATGAGGGCTGGCTCCGGGCTTGCCATTCCAAGGTCGGGCTTGCGGAAGGCCGACTCGAAGTGGTGATAGAAGGTAGCCTCTATCTCGGCAGGGTCCTCCGTGAGTGTACCGTCGGGGCGCTCACCTCCGTGATCCTCATCGAGCCGTTGCCGCTGACCTCGCGTAAATCGACCTCCGGCGGCTTCCCCGAGGTGGCCGAGTGATGGCGCTTGTGAACACCACGGACAGGTATCTTTAAATCTTGCGGGATACATTCTACTTAGATGGTACAAATTGGGAAAGCTATTGGTTTGTATCCGTCTCCAATCCCTGTTTTGTTGGCTATCCAAGTCTTTATGTGGAAGCGCATATTCCCTTCTTTGCTTGCTTTGTTGGAGAAGGATATCACTGATCACGCGAATTGGAAAGAGGTTCAACGTCATGGCCTGCCGTCGCTCGGGTGGTGATGCCTCGAGCTATACGGTTTGCCATGACGTTCCCCTCCAATTCTTCGTGAGCAGGACACCATATAATGTGATGATGTCCTGTTATGGGTTTATTTGAAAATTTGTACGCTATTTTAGGTAGCGTTCCTCGGACAAACATTAGGCATGCCGCCTGTGAATCTGAGAGCACAACGACTGACCCTCCCCTGATTTCTGCGTTGGATATGGCTATGGCTATTGCCGCCGCCTCTGCCACTCGTGTGAAACATGTTTTTACCGACGCCATTGTGGTGTGATATTGTGCTACAATTGCCACTATATGTGTCCCTCTGCTCGCTTTACTTTCGTCTGTAAAGACGGCTTCTGCGCTATTTTGAAATGCTTTGCGTAAGGAGTCTGCCCTTGCTTTCCTCCTACCTGCGTGATACGTCGGATGCATATTTCTGGGAATAGGTGCCACAGTTAAATGTGTGCATTTTTCCGCATCTATTAGCACCGTTTCCTCGTCACAATGTGTATCCCATCTTTTCCAGAATTCTTCTCCCATGATAGCTTGAATTGAGCCTTTCCCTTTGAGATAAAAGCACCGCATTCGCATACTCCTCAAGGGTATTGTATATGCCCAATTTCTCTACCCTCTCGGTTTCGGCATTTTCTGGAATCCCCAATGCTGCTTTGAATGCTTTCCTTATGATTGTGTTTATTTGTTTGTCTCCTGGTGTGTCATTGTCTGGTACGGCAGCGCGTACGTAACTCGGCTGATAACAAATGCATGAACGAGTGCAATGGTTTCTTTCTCCTCTAGTCCCGTTTTGCTATTTGCTATCCGCCTGATCATCCGGGCCACATTCGCCGTGGTTCCCCGCAGCCTTTGCAGTGTGTGTGTCGTGCCCGAATTTCCATGTATCCACATTCCAAGCACGCGTATTACTTCTGCCTCCCTGATTTGTCTCCCATCCAGCAGTATATTTATCGGTATTAAGTCCTTTTTCTTTGCATATCTTGCCCTAATTCTAACCATTTCAGTCTTTTCCGGCGAGCATTGCATTCCTGCAGCTGTTACAAAAGCTTGTATTTTATCTACTGCCTCCTGGAGGGCGTTTTCTTTGTCCGCATAAGACCTCCCCCCCCCCGCCCCCTTTGGCCATAAGGTGACATCGCCTGCGTAAAGAGCTGCTCCTAGACCTTTTATATTTTCCAGCCCACATGCTAGCTTTCTCAGGCCGATATTAAATAGTATTGGGGATAGCATGGTACCCTGGGGGGTGCCTCTATTTGGGTAGTCAAAGGTTTCAGATGTAACCGAGCCTAAAGATATGGTAGCTTTCCTGCTTCTTAGAAATGACCGGACATACTCATATATTCGTTGGCCGCAGTTAATCGATTCGAGGCCCTCCATTGTCGCCTTGTGTGACATGGTATCGAATGCTTTCTTGATGTCTAACGCTAGTACAAATTCGTCGCTCGATCCTCTGTTTGGGTTCATGACGTAATTTTAAAACAGCAGGAAAACATCCTGGGCCTATACATGTTGGCCGGAAACCGAACATATTGTTGCGAATATATTTATAACTTATTTACAGTGTAGGATGGTACAGCAATCAAGATGGCGGTTGTTACTTCCAGCACACCGACACGTCGTCTGCCTCTTCTTCGCACACCTCACCATAGTCATAGCTGCAACCCCGCTACATCGACCTCCGGCGGCGAAAGCGCCGACTCGGCGCCTGTTAGCAGGTGGTGGGCGACAGGTACGGCTTCAGGCGAGCGACGTGGACGACGTTTGAAGACGTAGAGGGCGCCGTAGGGTCCAGAGGGGCGATGTCATAGGTAACCTCAGTCACCTGGCGTAGCACACGGTAGGGGCCGGAGTACTTGGGCAGAAATTTTTCGGCCAGGCCAACATGCCGAGACGGAGACCACAGGAGAACGAGGTCACCCGGATTGAAGCGAACGTTCCGGTGGCAACTGTCGTATCTATGTTTCTGGCTGAGTTGCGAGTCCGAAAGGCGTCGATGGGCGATCTGACGGGCCTTTTCGGCTGTGCTGATAGCGTGGCGAGCATATTCGGTGGAGATGTGGTCAGGGATGGGTACGAGTGTGTCGAACGGCAAGGTCGGTTCTCTTCCATACAAAAGGTAAAAGGGATAATATCCAGCAGTGTCGTGGCGCGAGCTGTTGTAAGCGAAAGTGACAAAGGGTAGAGCAATGTCCCAGTCGCGATGATCAGTCGAGACATACATGGCGAGCATGTCAGTGATCGTGCGATTCAAACGTTCTGTGAGTCCGTTCGTTTGGGGATGATAGGCCGTTGTAAGCTTGTGCTTGGTTGCACAAGAGCGAAGTAGGTCCTCGATTACCTTGGATAAAAAGTAGCGACCTCGGTCTGTGATGAGTTGACGAGGAGCGCCGTGATGTAAGATGACGTCTTGTATCAAAAAGTCGGCGACGTCTGTAGCGCAGCTGCTCGGGAGAGATCTCGTAATGGCAAAACGGGTAGAATAATCCGTAGCGACGGCGACCCATCTGTTACCGTTGTGAGAAAGTGGGAAAGGTCCCAGAAGGTCGAGGCCGACACGAAAAAAAGGCTCAGCAGGTATGTCTATGGGTTGAAGGAGCCCAGCGGGGTGTACAGCTGGCCTTTTCCGGCGTTGGCACGACTCGCAAGAAGCGACATAACGATGTACGGAACGGTAGAGGCCGGGCCAGAAAAAGCGTCGGCGGACACGGTCGTACGTTCTGGCAAAACCAAGGTGGCCGGCCGTTGGTACATCATGTAGTTGCTGAAGTACGGTCGAGCGGAGATGAGTGGGTACTACAACTAGTAGTTCTTGTCCCACTGGGCGCATGTTCCGGCGGTATAAGATACCGTCTATGATGACGAACATGCGAAGCGAACTGTCCGTCGAGTCAGTATTCAGGCGGGTGATTAGATCTCGTAGGGACGCGTCACGCTGTTGCTCGTCACCGATGTTGCCGAAAGCAGAGAGCGAGGAGATACAGATGGACGTGTCATCCGTTACGTGGTCTGGATCGTCAACGGGGTACCGAGAAAGGCAGTCGGCGTCTTGATGTAGACGGCCGGACTTGTAGACCACTGTGTACGTGAATTCCTGGAGGCGCAGAGCCCAACGAGCTAGGCGCCCTGTTGGATCTTTGAGTGCTGAAAGCCAGCATAGAGCGTGGTGGTCTGTGGTAACGGTGAAAGGTCAACCATATAAATAGGGGCGGAATTTACCAACTGCCCATACATGCATTCCAGAGCAGTCTAGGCAGCAGCAGCATCGAGCAGTACATAATCACTTGCTTTGCTTCGTGCAGCACTTCGACGAGCAACGGCCAATCCTCGGCAGTAGCCGCTCGTGATATTGCCGGGGACATCCGACTTCGCTGCCACTTGTCTACACGTGCCGAGACTGTGAAGTGCGCCCCTCACCTGGCCATCGAAAGTTACGCCCCCCGCCTGAACTACTGACGTCACCATAACGCTATAAAACCACTGCCCACAGCAGACGGCTCATCATTCCAGAGCAGTCTAGGCAGCAGCAGCATCGAGCAGTACATAATCACTTGCTTTGCTTCGTGCAGGTACGTGCTCTGGCCTTGGCCATTTTGAATTTTAAAAATTAGGCTCCTAGACTGCTCTGTGAAGAAGTGTGATAATTTTGAACATGTCCGAAAAACAGCCTACGACTGTAAAGGAACTGGCAAGGGCTCTTGCTGATTTAAGTGCTAGAATTAGTGACAACCATGACGATCTAAAGAAGGATCTGAAGAAAATAATTGAGCAGGAAATTGAACCCGTCAAGGAGGGAATGGATTTTATAAATAAGAGGTTCGAGGAATTCAACACCGAGATACTAACAGTGAAGAAGGAACTTAACACTGTGAGGGCTGAGAATACTGAGGTAAAAAAAGAAAATGACCGCCTCTCAAAGGAGTTAAACGAGATGAAAAAGGAACTGACTACGTTAGAACAGTACAGTCGAAGTAATAACCTTGAAATCAAGGGAATCCCGATGACCTCATCGGAAAACCTAGTTTCAACAATGAAAACAATATGTAGCTGTGTAAAAGTAGACGTAAAAGCATCGGACATTGATGTCATTCACCGCGTACCTTCAAGACGTGAGCAGGCACAGAATATAGTAGTGAAATTTGCTACAAGGACTGTAAGGGACAACGTCTTGAAGGCGGCAAGAAAATTGAGACTTAACACTTCAGTGTTAGGTTTTGAAGGCGAAAACAGCCCAGTTTACATCAATGAGCACCTCAGCCCTGCCAACAAGGTACTTCTGGGGTACGCCCTGAAGGCTAAACGTGAAAAAGAGTGGAAGTACACTTGGGTGTCGCAGGGGAAAATTTTGATGAGGAAGACAGAGAACTCGCGCGTAATTCATATCACGTGCGCTAATGACCTTGTTCAAGTTATCTAAAATTTTGTTGAGTGACCTCAACCACGCACTACCTAATAATTTACAATGGCTCTGACTATCCCCCAAGTTGAAAAGGCATGGCTAGAGCAAGATAATTTCTCAATTTTGCATTGCAATCTTCGTAGCATTAGAAAGAACTTGGATAACCTACTAGTATATTTAACCCAACACAAATTTACATACGATATAATTGCTATAACGGAAACATGGTTGAAAGAAGGCGAGACCGCTACTTTACCTGGTTACACTATTGCATCTATGCCTCGCCCGAGTTCATCCCGTGGCGGAGGTGTTGCGCTGTTTATTAAAAATGAAATTGATTTTGACATTCTTCCTAAAAACTCTGTATCAACTCCCTCAGCCGAAACGATATTTGTTCAGATTAAGCGTGGAATCATAGTGGGCGTCGTCTACCGCCCACCTTCTTCAGCGGTCAATGAATTTATCTGCGCTATGGAATATCTGATGACATCTCTGATGACATCTCTCTGATGACAAGTTCCAGTTGTTGCATGCGGAGACTTCAATATTAATTTGTTGAAAGATAGATCTGATTATTTATTTTTACTCGAGTCACTTAACCTTAAAAATGTCATTTCAACTGCGACTCGAGTCACTGACCAATCTGAATCCATTATCGATCACATGTTATGTCACGCCGAATGGGACGTGATTGCTGGGGTTTATGACGTAAGCGTTACCGATCATAACCCAACATTTCTGTTTATTCCATGCAAATACCTATCGAAGGTCGGTGCATCACGATTGCAGCGTTCGACGTATATGGATTATGTTCAACTGAACCGATTGATTCAGGATGTTGACTTTGAGAGCATGTATGATAATGACATAGAAAAGGAATGTGCAAACTTTCTGGAGTCGATAAGCAATTTGATTAGGCGGTCGACACGTGAACGTACGCGTCGCAACTACAATCACGCCATTTGTCCATGGATGACTAACGATCTCTTACAAATATTGAAATTAAAGGATTCATATTATAATAAGTGGAAAAACAATAGGAGCAACGCATATTACCGCGAAAGCTTCAAGTTCTATAGGAATAAATCAGTTACTATGAAACGTAAATTGAAGAGGGAGTATTATACGAACAGTATTACACGGAACGGGAGCAATGGAAAGAAGATGTGGCAAGTAGTCAGAGATGTTACAGGCATAGGCCAGACAAAACGCATTCTTCCAGGTAACATCTCCTCAAAGGTTGCAGAAGATTTCAATGCATATTTCACTAGTATTGGCGCTAACCTTGCTTCACACTTTCGCTCGTCGATATCTGCTCCTTCTCTCCCCAAGTTAATTCATAATGATTTCAACCTTGCAGCTGTCACAACAGATGAAATCAAATCTGTCGTGTCTAATATGGCGGTCAATAAAGCCACTGGTGATGATGGAATACCAGTTAAAGTTATTAAAGATAACATTAACCTTCTTTGCATTCCGATATGTCATATTTTCAACCATGCATTTACCTGTCGTATATATCCATCTAGCTTAAAAACTGCCAAAGTAGTTCCTGTATACAAATCAGGGGACTCAAACAACCCTGAAAACTACAGACCGATCTCGGTTCTAAGCTGTCTTAATACACTTTTCGAGAAGATAATTGTCCTTCAATTAAAACGCTTTCTGGTTGATAACGACATCATATGCCCACAACAGCACGGATTCGTTCCCGCTAGGTCTACTGCATCAGCTATTCTAACCCTCTCGCACAATATAATCACCGCGCTCCACAACGGTGAAATCGCAATAGCAGTCTTCCTAGATATTAAAAAGGCATTCGATACAGTTCCCCACGATATACTATTACAAAAACTTGAAAGTTATGGCTTCAGTGACAGTTCACTCCAGTTCTTCTCAAGCTACTTGTCCTCGCGCAAACAAAAAGTGGTGATTAACAATATCGAATCCGCATACAGCACAATCGTGTGTGGAGTGCCCCAGGGATCCGTATTAGGCCCGGTACTTTTTTCTCTGTACATAAATGATTTCCCCAAAACACTAGTGTACTCTAAAGCATTAATGTACGCGGACGATACCGCCATATTATTCACAGGAGATAGTCTGTCAACACTGCAAGCCAACATAATGTCTGAATTGACACACGTAAGCAACTGGTTTATACAGAATAAATTGACACTACATTCAGGGAAAACGAAGTATGTTGTTTTTCGATCAAGGCGAAAAGATATTGACACGGCGTCTATGCAACTTTACCTGAACAACAGTCCTATCGAACAAGTGGTTTCTTTTAAATATTTAGGAGTGTTTTTTGACCAGCACCTTCACTGGGAAGAACAAATTCATAATGTTTGTAGAAAGGTGGCTTACGGTTGTTATACCTTAATCAAAGCACGCGAATGCTTTCCCCCCAGCGTGCTTCGAACATTGTATTTTTCCTTCTGTCATTCACATATTGGCTACTGTATTGAAACGTGGGGTGTAACGTATACGACATACCTAGAGCCATTACTACGACTACAAAAGAGAGCCCTAAGCATAATAGGTGGAAAGCATGGAAATTCATATAAAACTACATTTCAGGAACAACAAATCTTATCAGTTTGGACACTTCGCGATTATAAGGTTGCCCTTTTTGTTCAGAAAATTATAGGCACTAGCTTTCCCCTCTCCTCCACTCTATTTACAATACCATCGCGAAGCACTAGACACGCATCGAATGGCAATTTTAACTTACCTACAAGCTATAACTTATATGGAAAACGCTTATTGGAATTTCATGGGACTAAAATTTGGAACATACTACCCTTAGAAGTAAAAGTGGCAAGAAATTTTAAGCACAGTGTGAAATTATTTTGCTTGCAGCATGAAGACATGTAAATAGGCTTCTTTTTTTTCCACTTTCTCCTGCGCTAATTAGTGCTTTTACCCAGTTACTTGTTATGTACGATGATGATGATGAAACAACTACATTTGGGTATGTTGTGAAAAAACATATATGTAGATGCACTTATGTATATAGTATGTATGTGCATATGTGAATAGTTATATGTATAAATAATTATGTCTATATGTGTTTATTGTTAAATATGCTCTGCTAAGCTGCTTTTATGAACTCCGATATGGACCGATCACTAGCCAATGTAGGCTAACGGTCCAGATATCTTGTAATCTTTTCCTTGGTTTGTCAATAAAAATCAGAATGATGAATGATGATGATGATGCGCCAGGCACTCGCGCTCAGTAATAGAGTAATTGCGTTCGGCAGGGGAGAGGAGCCGGCTGGCATACGCAAGAACTCTATCATGACCGGATTGACGCTGGGCTAACACAGCGCCAATGCCGTAACCACTAGCGTCTGTGCGGACCTCGGTTTGAGCAGACGGGTCGAAGTGGGCGAGGATCGGCGGTGTGGTGAGCAGCGTAATGAGGCGGGAAAAAGCACTGGCTTGGTCAGGACCCCAACAAAATGGCACATCTTTCTTGAGAAGATCAGTGAGGGGGCGGGCAATATCTGCAAAGTTTCTGACGAATCGTCGGAAATATGAGCATAGGCCCACAAAACTTCGAACGTCTTTGGCACAAGTTGGTACGGGAAATTCGAGGACAGCGCGAACTTTGTCGGGATCGGGTCGGATGCCAGATGAGTCAACGAGATGCCCGAGAATAGCAACTTGGCGATGGCCAAAGTGGCATTTCGATGAATTAAGTTGTAGCCCAGCCGCACGAAACACTGAAAGAATGGACGAAAGTCGGTCGAGGTGAGACTCAAAGTTGGGGGCAAATACAATGACGTCGTCCAGGTAACAAAGGCAGATAGACCATTTAAAGCTGCGCAAAAGCGTGTCCATCATCCGCTCGAACGTGGCCGGCGCATTGCACAAGCCGAACGGCATGACTCTGAATTGGTAGAGACCGTCAGGCGTTACAAAGGCAGTCTTCTCACGGTCGAGGTCGTCTACGGCGATTTGCCAGAAACCAGAGCGTAGGTCTATCGAAGAAAAATAGGTAGCACCATGAAGGCAGTCCAGGGCATCATCGATACGAGGAAGCGGGTAGACATCCTTTTTGGTGATCTTGTTTAAATGCCGATAATCCACGCAGAAACGCCAGGTGTTGTCTTTCTTTTTAACTAAGACTACAGGGGAAGCCCGCGGACTCGAAGAAGGCTCAATAATGCCTTTTGTGAGCATCTTGTCGACCTCCTGTTGAACAACATGGCGCCCTGATGGTGAAACTCGGTAAGGACGCCTGTGAATTGGAGCTGCATCACCGGTATCTATGCGGTGCTTGACTTGCGAGGTTTGACCTATGGGCCTACCGTCGAAATCAAATATGTCAGAGTAGATCATAAGGAGATCACTGAGGTCTTTAACTTGAGAGGGCAAAAGTTCTGAGGCAATCATCTTGGTGATGTTGTTGTGCAGTGTAGAAGAGGTGACTGCGTCGACTCTATGCGTGTTTGGAGAGACGACAGCGGGCAGTTCGGGTGACACCGATGAGATCTTGCACTCGTGCGACGGTGACAGAGTAGCGAGAGCAATGCCTTGTGGTAGGACTTGAGGGCTGAATCCGAAGTTCAGAAGAGGAAGGCACGTCTTGTTCGCTGTAACAGTTACAACTGTGTACGGAGAGGAGACGCTGCGGGCCAGTAGAACACTGGGAGAAGGAGAAACCACGTAATCACCATCTGGTACATTGGGATAGGGTTCAACAGCGACGCAAGTTAGGGCTTGTGGTGGCAGACGAATAGCCTCAGCACACGAAAGTTTGGTCTGAACCACCTCCGACACGTCGGCGGACGCAGGCAAGTCAAGTTGTACAACACCGGCCGAGCAGTCAATGACAGCAGAGTGGTCAGACAAG
The DNA here is from genome assembly GCF_013339695.2 of Rhipicephalus sanguineus. Classification (NCBI taxonomy): domain Eukaryota; kingdom Metazoa; phylum Arthropoda; class Arachnida; order Ixodida; family Ixodidae; genus Rhipicephalus; species Rhipicephalus sanguineus. The sequence continues at coordinate 136,563,119 of NC_051186.1, forward strand.
AAATCGAGTCCGAGGATGACATCATGTGGACCATGAGCGAGAACATGAAACAGAACGGACGTCTGGCGGTCGGAGAACCTCACACGTGCCGTGCACATTCCGAGTACAGCCGGAGTTCCTCCACTAGCAACACGTACAAATAGGGACTCGGGCGGCGTAAGGACCTTATTTAATCGTGCACGGAGATCAGAGCTCATAATAGAAATATGTGCGCCGGTATCAATGAGGGCAGTAACAGGTAGGCCATCCACTTCCACAGCAAGCAGGTTCTGCTCCGTAGTGAGGGTCAGCAGAGGGTTTTCAGGTCGGGGGTCGAATGCAGCGTCACCTCCGGGAGCTGCATTGCTCAGTTTTCCGAGTATGGGCGTCCAGTAGGGCGGGGCGACGAATGGCGACGGGGTTGAGGTGACCGGGAGCGACGATCGCTTGGGGACGGCGAACGGCTGGAGCGTCGGACCGATGTCGCAGGAGCCTCAGCGTATGGTCCACCGTCACGAGCGGGAAACTGCAGGGGCCGGTGGTCGTCGTCACGTCGATAGCCAGAAAACGAGCGAGATGGAAAGGTGCGAGAACGACAGTAGCGAGAAATATGTCCTACACCGTGGCAACGAAAGCAGATCGGCTTGTCGTCCTGCGTTCTCCACTGGGCAGGGTCACGATAGCGGCGAAACATTTCCGGTGCACAACACAAGGAGGCGTTATGGAACTGACACGAGGTTCCGTCAAGGAACACACCGGCTGCAGTCCGACATTTGCAAGCTCTTCCCTCACAACCTGCTGGATCAACGAGATCGTTGGTCGAGGATCATCAGATCACGGCCGCTAAATAAAAAAGAGGTGCGGCCTGCCGAATGGGTGGGTTTTCAATGGGGGAACGCGTGACATGCAGTTTTGAGACGCTACCGCGGGGGCGCTGCACATCGGTAAACAGCGGCCGCTAGTAAGCGAACGCTCGGAGCGTTGGCTCGAGTGAGCGCGAGCAAACGACCTTGCTGGAAATCAGCAGCCGTACGCTTGCTTACGAGGTAGAAAAGGTGTGTCTTTTTTGTTGCGTTGGCTCTATCAGTGAGTGCTTCATGGGATTGGACATTTCACCATAACTGCGATGTCCAAGACCTGCCGCCGTGGTGGAGATCGGTAACTGCGAAGAAGTCGCACATTCACTTCGTTCACTTCAAGCAGTACGACTTCAAGGTAGAGCGCGAGGTGCTGCGACCGACAGCCGTGCCGACCATATTTTCATCTTTTCCAGCTTACAAGCTAGCCGCGTCCTCATTGAAAGGTAGACCACTTGTTCGTGTTTTGCCTACCCCTTCCGTATCTAACAGCAAACAATATTACCTAGACGAGTTCCAAAGCTCAGGAAAAGAAGTTTTCAATCCCTTGCGTGTAGAAGTTGCTGAAACAGAAAGCGTGGTGAGTGGAATGACGTCGAACGCGGAAGGATTCTCTGGACTGGAGGCCGCGTACACAGCCCTGCCGTGGAAGACCGCGTTAAAACGCCAGAGTTAAAACCCAATGAACCTCCAGTTCGGTGTGCAGCGCTTTGTGTCTTTCCACCATTTCTTGTTTCCGTTTTTCATCTGCGCTGTTTCTTCAGGACGTGAGTGCGCGCCAACTCGCCCAACTTGCCATTTTGGTACAATATGTAGGCCAGACGTTTGCATTTACTGTGTTTCAGTAATGTAGTTCAATAGTAACAACTCCTGTTTGAATCGGGTGTCATTTAAAAATGGCAGTTATTAGTGCAACGCGAAGCAGATACACAGCAGATTTAGCAAGAACACAAATAATCACGCATTTCTAAAGAAGCCCCCGCAATGAGGAAGTCGTCGACGCAGATAACAAAAGGTAGAGCATTCAAACGACTGAGGACATCAACGAACAGCAGTGGACCACTTTTGTTCCCAGTAGAAGAAAAAAAAGCGATTGTTCAATAAAGATTCACATTCATCCATCTATCCTTTGGCAGCGGCGCTGTATAGCACGCTTGTAGGTGTGTCTTCATGGGAGCATGCCCTTCTCGCGTATAGTAGCAATACCCCCGAAAGGAAACCATGCTGATACGTCATCTGGCGTATCTTGCACATAAATAGCCGAAATGCAATCACAGGTCAACGTAAGGTGACCGTAATGACCACTAAAACGAATGCACGCAGCCGGCTGGCCGCCTGTGCGAGCGGGTTTTCTTTACCGTTGTGCAGCGCTGCGGCGGAGGGAGCAAGAACGAGCGCTGTCACCGGCGCAAAAGAGCGTTCGGCAGGCCGCACCTCTTTTTTATTTAGCGGCCGTGATCAGATGGCCGCGTCGGGAAAGATGGTGGCGACGCCGCCTCGATTTCTCGGCGCACGATGCGAACTACGCTCTCGTTGGTAGGCGGTTGACCGCATGGCGGCTGAAGGTCCTCGCAAGATGATGTAGCGGCCGTGTTCGGAAGTCGCACGAAATGCTGGGCAATGCGGCGACTCTTCAGTTCTTCGAACCGGCGGCACTCTTTGATGATGTCGTCCACGGTTGAGCAGTCTTTAGACACTAGTAAATTGAAAGCATCATCCGCAATTCCCTTGAACAAGTGGCTTACTTTGTCACCCTCTGACATGTTGGTGTCGACACGTCGGCAAAGGGCCAGGACGTCAAGGATGTAGGAGACATACGATTCGGTCGAAGATTGTGCCCGACAGGAGAGTTCTTTAGAAGCGGCCCGCTGGCGTCCGACGGCTCTACCAAATAGGTCGCGAAGCTTCTGTTTACAGGCATCCCAACTGGTTATGTCAGCTTCATGAGCCTGAAACCACGTGCCTGCTGTTCCGCAGAGATAGAAGTCAACGTTGGCAAGCATCATTGTACCCTTACAAAAATTATTTTAGACTGTCTATGCACTGTCTAAACCAATTTTTAGAGTGTATATAGAGTGTCTAAATATCTTTTTGTAAGGGTAGGGTCCCACCGGTAGACCGCTGCAAACCGTTCATACTTCGCGATCCAGTCATCGACGTCAACGTGGTCGGTGCCGCAGAAGTTACCGGGATCGCGGGGTTGAGTCAATACGACCGGCTGTACCGGCTGTACCAGAGGCGCGGTCGAAGCGGCAGCAGCAGAGTTGCTTTCTGTTGACATATTGTGGCTGTCCAGGATACGTCCGCTGCGGAGTTCCGTCTTGCGTAGTACCCAGCACCACCACCAAAATGTTGCGAATATATTTATAACTTATTTACAGTGTAGGATGGTACAGCAGTCAAGATGGCGGTTGTTACTTCCAGCTCACCTACACGTCGTCTGCCTCTTCTTCGCACACCTCACCATAGTCATAGCTGCAACCCCGCTACAATATTCACCGGTAGCAGACCCTCTCGCTCTACATAGTCTGTCAATCTAGTCAAGATTGTTTTTTCAAAAAGCTTACCCAAGCATGAGGTAAGAGAGATTGGTCGGAGATTCCTAATATCTCTTGGTTTTCCTGGTTTTGGTATTAACATGATGTTTGAGTCCTTCTGGAAGGTCTCCTCCATCTACCCATACCTTTTCATTAAAGAAATCCGTAATTCGTCGGAGGGCCGCGTCACTCAAATTTCTAAGCATAGAGCTTATTATTTTGTCTCGTCCTGGGGCGGTATTCTTTTTCAAAGACTGGGCCGCCGCATAAACCTCTTCAAATGTTATGAGAGCGTATAACTCTGGTTGTTCTTTTCCTGCATATTTGCCTTGCACCACTTCGCATGTGTCCTGTCCGACATATAATTTCTTGACTTCGTAGATAAGTACGTCATCGTTACCTTCAAATTCATTCTCGAGAATTCTTAAAGCCCTGTTCGTCATTGTTTTTGTTGCCCCTGCATCGATCATACTCCTCAGAATGTACCACGTCTTTTTGGTTCCTAACGTCCCTCTAAGTGAGTCACTAAATTGCCTCCAGTTACTGTTATTTAGTTGACGTGCGTAGTTATTGGCTTCCAGTGACAACTGAGCTATCCTTATCTTCAATTTGCGATTAAGGTTTTGCTTCCTCCATCTCTTTGTGAGGCTTCTCCGCGCGTCCCACAAATGTGTCAGGTGCTTGTCGACTGCTGGGATTTCCAGGCTTGTTTCTATTTTCTTTGTCACTTTCCTGTGTGCCTCCTTTATCTGTGTCACCCAGTCGCCTAAATCTATTATTTCCCCTTGGTCTCCTATGTTCTCCAATTCTTCTTGTCGTGGCGGCATTAATAGTTATTTCGAGAATGTAGTGGTCGCTTCCCAAGTTTTCTCCGAGGTGTGCCCATGAGACTTTTCCTTCAGAATTTGTAAATGTTTAAGTCCGGTGATGTGTCTTTTGTTAAGCTATTCCCGACCCGTGTCGGTAGGTCTGGCTGTGTAAGTTGGCAGAGATCATACCGTTCAACAAGGTCTACAAGGAGTTTGCCCTTAGGGCTGTCCTGCTTATATCCCCAATTTCTGTGTGGCGCATTAAAACCCCCCATGATAACTAACCTATCTTTCTCTTTCAATAAACCCATCGCATGCGCTATAATATTCTCAAAGTCGGCTCGTCTCTCCTTAGGTGGGCTATATATATATAGACCCCCACTGTTTTTGGTCCTCCATGTTTTTTGGACCACACTGTTATTATCTGGCGTTGCACTGCCTCATTACTCACGTAGCTGATACTCAATGATATATCTTTCTTGGTAAATGTCGCCACTTGTGGGTACTTTGGGTTAATATGTCTCATGTGCCCTCTCAGATTTATCTGAAATTTGCCTACTTCCTGAAGGCAGATTATATCAGGAGGGAATGGAGATGCTCCAATAAGTTGTTTGAAATTTTCAAGTTTTGTTCTCAATGAGCAGCAGTTCCACTGCCATATTTCCATTTGCTCGGTCTTTTTATTATTACGGTGTCTAGCCATGATTGTTATTCTCGGAATCTGTTATTCCAATTTCTTTAGGTTGTCCGGTGGGGGCACCCGGGCTCTGACAAGATCTTTTGCGAGGATTCTGCGCCTGACTCATGTCGCTTATAGTGCGTTCCATCTGGCGTAGTTTGGCAAAAACAAGTTGAATTTGTTGAACTAGGAACGCTATCGGGGCGGTGTTTGTGGTTGTTGCGTTGCCACGGGCTGCGCGACAGGCTGCGAGACAACAGGTGTGTTCGGTGGGCTTTGCGTGTTACTCGACTGGTTTCGTAGTGACTCTAGGCGCGCCATTCTAGACTTAACCTCCTGTAGTTCTGTTCTAAGTTGTCTGTTCTCAGCTACTACCGTCTTATATTCTGGGTGTTCTGTGATCGGTGGTGTAACAGGTATATGTTTGGTAGTGGGAGATGCGGCTTGCGCATAGCTTACCGCGTCCGCCTGTGGGTTACTATGTGCAGGGCATGCCCCCGGTGGCTTGCTTCTCGGAAGGGCTTGCGCGTTTGTATTGTCCTGGCTCGTCGACTTTGGATGCCGTTGTCCTGGTGGTCCCGTCTCCGCGGCACGGTTTTTCGACGGCGTGCGGGTTCTGGAACGGCTCTTTCGGGCCCCGCCTCGTCCGTACTCCCATTCTGATTCCTCTTCCTCCGACTGGAACCAGCGAGGGGCTGGCTTGTGTGGTTTCTTGGGTGGCTTCGCTGATTGCTTGCGAATAGGCTTGATGCGTTTCAGACAACTGCGGTCTCCAGTGATATGGTTTCCCGTGCAAATTGCGCATGTCGGAGTGCGCAATTTGCACTTCTGCGGAGTACTTCTGCGTTGCGCATGCCGCAGGTACGGCACGCGGGTGAGTCTGGCTGCGGACACACGTCGGTGCGTGGCCAACCTCCCTACACGCTCGGCTGAATTGGACGGTGTTACGAAAAGGAATACACTCCCTCTCACCTCCTCTGTAGTAAACATATCTCGGTAGAATGTCCCCGAAGAAAGTCAAGACGGCACTCTGAGAATCTCCCAACGTCCGAGCGTCGACCAGCGTTACGCTCTGGTGCGAAAACGGATGCTCGCTTTGATGGTCTCAGACGGGGTGTGCGGCTCTATACCGTGAATAACACCTTTTCTGGTTCCTTCAGCTGCCGTAACGTAGACGTTGACCGGGTGTGCTCTTCCGTTGATATTTAAAGACGTGACGCCTCTCATCGCCATCGCGACGGTCGTCTCTGGAGTCGACGCTAGTGCAATGTTGGACCCCGGTCGGATGCGGAGAATAAATTGATCCCACCTGACTTTTCCTTGGCAAGCCTCCACTATAGCGTCGGAGATCGCTTGGGTGGTCACATTCTTCAGAGGCAGTCCCTGGTGAGGTCGGAAGACTACTTTCAAATCGTCCTTGGGTAGTGCTGGGAGCCTCCGTCTTGTAGGTCGACCCCGGCGTTTTGGCTGGTTGTCCGTCGTAGGTCTGCTGTCTGCGGAGAAGTCCCCTCCTTGTTGAAATTTCCGCTCCTTCGCCTGTTTCTTCGCTCTGAGCGATTGGGATATTTGCCATCCCTCCTCTGTGTGGTCGGTCTCCGTTGGGGCGGAAAAATCCGCGTCGGCGTGCGCGGACGCCGCGTTGCAGTTCCCAGGTAGTGCTGCTTCATCCCGGTTTTGAGCGGCAAATTCCATGACTTCTTCACCCAAACCCGGTTCGGATTGTCGCACGGACGCTGTTTGCGACTCCCCAGTCGAGTCCATTGCCGTCAGCAACCGCGGCAACGCTGTGGTTGTCCTCCTCGGGCGAGCGTCTCCCGGCGTCGCCACCTCCGCTCCTCTACTGGACGCTAGAGGCAGCGAAGGTTCCACATGGGCGACCGAAGAAGTGGCCGTAAAAGTAGGAAAAATGGTCCGATTTCAGTGAAATGGAGTCCACCGACACCGGAGCACCTCCCCTACACGCTGGTGGCAAATTCTGGACGATTCAAGGGGTTGGACCGTACAGAAAATACGAGAACATACGGAGCTCGATGTGCATGCGTCTGCGCTCATCGGCATCCCAGCAGCGTCCTGCCCTACCTTCAGAATGCAGACGGCGTTACTATCACTTCCAAAATTCCGTGCCCACTGGCTCGGGTGCGTCGAGTGGGCTACTCACCAGTTGATGTTCGCTCTTCGCCGTGGGCAGAGGCGACTGGCGCGTTTCTCGTAGGTTCTCAGCCGGTTGATTGTGTGTGGTCCGATGTGGTAGGAACTTGCTACTCAGACGAGCCAAGGGCGTATTCGGGAGCTTGGTGAATTATTGAACGTGGCGCTGTCGCCTGCTCGTATTCAAAGAATTCAGAAAACGCGCTATGGGCGGTTGCGTTAGCTGCGCGACGTTAAGGGTCAGGCAGTTCCTTGTCGCTCTTCGCACAGCTAAGACGCGCTGAGCGCCTTTCCCATACACTCGGGCGCGGTTGAACGTGGCGTTATCGCCGATTTCTGCTTGTCAGGAGAGCTCGGACACGTCAAGCGTTTTTCTCGTGGATACGCGGGTGGTGGAATGTGGTGTGATTGCGATATGCCCGCACTTCAAAGAGCTAAGGAGCGCAGAGCGCGTTCTCAAGATGCCCGTGCGGTTGAACGTAGCGTGGTCACCAGTTGCTGTTTGTTCTTCGATGAGTTCGGACGCGGTAGGCGCGTTTTTTTCCCGCACATATTCGCACATGTCGCCGTGATGTGGTCGCAATTTGCTCGACCTTCGAAGATTGGAGATGCGCTATGTGCGGTTACCGTGCTCTTCGGAACTGTTAATCGTGGTGTGTTCACCATTTAGCTGGCTGTTCGTGCAGTTGGAAAGAGAAATGAAGACCTTCAATGACGCACGAATCGTGCTTCCGGCAGATCAGCAGGCTATTGAACGTGTTGTTTACTTAGCTCCAGGTAGGCCAGTGCCTCAAATTTTGGTTGCAAGGCTTCATAAACTCTACTGGTGTTCGCCTGTAGCTTGGTGTTGGAAATGCGATGCATATGTTAACACAGACACGGCACCAGGATGTTTGACCAGTGTTTTATCAGCACACAGCCTCGTAAAAACCACATAATCGCGCGGCGCAATAGTGTTTGTCCCGAATGCCGTCCGTGAAGCGCGATGAATGGAGATTTCGCTTTAAAGCATTCGTGCGTGTGCCCCTGGTTGCTTGGCACCGATGGGGTGTGCGCGTCGTGTTTGATGTAATAAATGCAAAAAAACGTTCGCAGTCACACCGCTTGCGTGTTTTTCCTACATCTGCTCAAAGCATTGAAAAGCGTACTTTTCGCTCGCTTTTTCCGAACCGGCAAGATGGTTTACCGATGAACCTCCGCAGCTTCGCCCACTCATCATCATTCACTCCGTGGATATGCTGTGATTTTTTTCCGAACCGGCAAGATGGAATACTTCAGTGCTGTACCCCCTTTTATTTTGGCATACTAGCTGCCTTGAGGGACCAGTTTTCGCTTTTCGTAGCAGCCACTTTTGACATATAGGAAAAAAACACAGTTGATCCCTCCGTCATAGGAATCGGTGTAACATGAAAGTAAAACGATTCCTCACAGAAGTTGTGAAACGTTTACTTTATAACAGAGCTTGCTCAATGTCTATTGGTGTTTGGCAGCTATAGCACCGCATAACATGGGCGCACCCGAGTTGACGCTTGGTGGCACATTTTCATCTCGACAACTAACGCCGATGATCAAGGATTAGAAAAACCTTTGTGCTAGCTGTAGTAGTAAACGGTCAGAGCGTAATCATAGAAGATGGTGTGACAGCCAGAAAAGCGTCGACTAAGGCAGCCATGCCGCGGCGTGTTAAAGAGTACACAGAGCAGCATGGCCGGACTAGAGGGAAACGCAACGCGCGTCGTGTCTCCTGTCTTGCCCGGCCGCGATTTTTCTCGGGCCGAGCGTAAGCGGGGAACGCGGTGTTACAGAGGCAGGCGCGAGTCGCAGACCTATTTTAGGGGCGAAGCTCCTTAAGGCGGCACCCGTTCGTCCCTCGTAGTAGTGCGTAACCAGTCGTAACGCCAGTACCAGATCTTGACCTCCAAGGTGGTGCCGGTGGGAGATTTTTCCTGTGCGTTGTTGAACAATAAAACATTCGCAGTGTGCGCGTTAACTAAAAGCCGAATTATTCTGTCTCTCATTCCCCATTAGCAGCCATTGGCATGCTCCAGTAGGAAACGTTAGTAGAAGTAGAAGTGTAAGTGTTAGCTAAAAGCCGACTTCTGTCTCTCATTCCCATTAGCAGCCATTGTTTACCTCCAAGGTAGTGCCTGGTGAGATTTATCCTGTGCGTGATTAAACAATAAAAATTTTGTTCAAAACGCCGTTGATTGATGAAATACACCAACGAAAGACGCCAGATGTTTTCTAAAAGCAAAACGAAAGAACGCCAGATGTTTCTAAAGCAAAACGAAAAGACACCAGCTGCTTAACGAAAGACGCCAGACGTTTTCTAAAGCAATGGTTTTCTAAACAATGAAAATTCACAGCGTACATGTAAAATTAAAGTGAGCTGCAAGTCGTCATAACTCTCATCGAACCTTTAGTATAAACGCGCCCGATCTCACGTCGGCGATGATGTACTAGGCAGAATTCACGGAAGATTCACGGTTTTCCGATGAACCTCCGCAGCTTCGCCCACTCATCATCATTCACTCCGTGGATATGCTGTGATTTTTTTTTAATATGGATGGATGGTATTAGCAAGGCCAAGGCTTTGGATAAGGTCGCCACCTCGCGGTGTGGTAAGGCATTGACAAAATTGTACTTCTGCTATTGGAAGTGCGCCGCATGGGACAGACGCGTAGCAGCGATGCGTTGCTGGAGCTAATCGCGGAGGCCGCGGTAATGATGCATTACTTCACTTTACCACTCCCAAACGGCGACACCGCCCCAATGGTTAGGCTCTGTTATACTCCGACGTCCGACGCGAGCGCCCGCGAGGACGTTGCGCACGGAGGAAGGAAAGAACAGAGGAGAGGGCATGCCCAGCCGGCGCTACCGGCGCGCTGACAGAAAAGTGTGGAGGAAATGACGTCATGGCGGCCATATCTACAGGGCACAATGGCGGCGTTGCTATGGTTACGTGGCGCGACGTGTGGTGCAGTGTAGCTGGCTTAGCGGCGGCGGCTTGAGCGCTTTCATGTATGTCGTACCGAACCGTGGCGGATATCCCTTTTTTGTGCCGCGTTGTTCGCTACGCCGTGTTCAGCCGGTGGTTATTGTACCTAGCAACGTTTACACATCATGTTGGTAGCCACGGGGCCTCAACAGTGCGTGGAACGAGCGGGTATTCACGTACCGTGCAGCGGATAAAGCAGATGACGTACGTATTTGGAGCACATTTCCCCGGTGCGTGGCGGCCTTGTTCAGTAAGTTAAAGCAATTCCTCAAGCCATGATGAAAATACGTGTTTGTGCTCGTAAACTTCCGTTGGTTTAGCCATGGGTCTGTATGCCGGAATGTATGTAGTACATACGTACGTACGTACGTGAAATACGAGCTCTGTCGGTCATCACCGATTCTTAAGGGGTATTCAGACGGGGGAGAAATGCTCGGAGGATAAAGGCGAAGCCTAGTGACGTCTGCTCGCGAGGAGAAGTCTCCACAAATGCCCCACACTCACACGGACGAGGCGAACGGAGGGGGACACCAGTTTTACTAGACTACTCTGGTGGCTTGCACCACCCGTTTGACGAGCTACTGACGACGAGCTGCAGATGACCATGCGGCTGCAGACTGTATACCCGCTGCCGCTCCCTGCAGGAGCAAGTGCAACAATGTGGCCAAACAAGAGCCCGAAATTCTGCCATATTCCCCACCGCCGGCGGATCGTTTGTCCTTTCGGGAAAGATGTCCCCGTCTCCTCCGAGGAGGCGCGGGGGAGGGGGGGGGTCACGCCCACTCGCTAATCCGTCACGTCGCGGCCAAGTAATCCACAATCGCCCCGTCTCCCCCGAGCATTTCTCCCCCATTTGAATACCCCTTTAAGTGCCGTGAGATAACGCGGATTTTATTCGTACTCTATTGCCGCGTCAAGCTCGCATTGTGGCTGATAGCCCGAACAAAGAAAAACCAAGCAGCAGCATAAAACTAAATCATTTAAAATAGTGGTTCCGGCTTAGCTAGGCTAGGTTCGGTTATGCAAGCGAATGCTTGTTTACTTGGTTCTGCTTGTTTACCTTCGTAGCCGAAGCACAGTTTGACAACCGAACGATATGGCTAGTCGAACGTTCCGTACTGCGTGCACTTACTGCAGTCGTTTCGTCACTTACGGAAGCCGTCGCCGCAGTCGACGCGAGAAACGCCAGGCCCCTAAAGCACCAACAGACGCTCGCGCGCTCCTCTGCTAGCAGATGAGCGCGCTCCTTGCGTTCTCACCTCGGACGCTGAGGAAGGGCATTCGGAGGGTAGACAGACGAGCCGGCGAACGCGTAGGCTCGTGCGCAACTGCAGCGCACGAAATGATCTCGCCAGTGGTATCGCGCTGGCCCAGCGTGTTGAATTCCGCTTAGTTGGTTTCGGATCGCCACGGCACGCGCGCCGTTCGGCCCACGTGCTTTTCGAGCGGGAGAGAGCGACGCGCCTTCCACTGCGCTGTTCGCATGCAAACAAGAGAGGAGGATCTGCCCGGTCAATATGGCCGACTTCCGGCTTCACCGAGGCTTCATCGAGAGTGACGTTAGGGCCGCTCCTCTGTTCTTTCCTTCCTCCGTGACGTGGCGTTTCGTCACGCCGAGCCGGTGACGGTACTCCATGTGCGAATCGGTCTCCGCTACCACGGAGGAAAAAGAAAACCAGGAGGGAGTGTCACGTGATACTTTTGAAGCCCAGCCAAAATAAATAAAACAGGGGCATGCTGGGAAATGGGCACCCTCACGTGATAGGCAAGCGGTGAGAGGGGGGGAGCGGCGTCCGAGGAGGTTGGCTTGTGGACGCTAGACGCGCGCGCCCGTCAATTTTTGGTTTTGTTCATCAGCCCACCAAAAAAGGAAATGAAACAGGAGCATCATGGGAAATGAGCCTCGAACGCGAGGAGCAAGCGGCTTCAGAGGAAGTTGGCTTGTGAACGCTACGCGTGCTCCCTCCTACATTTTTTTCTTTCCTCCATGTCCGCTACAGTCGAGCCGGCTCCAACGCGCCGGTGCGGTGGCATCTAGAGGAGCGCATGCGTAGTAAATTGAAGAACGCCCGCGCCACCTGTCGGGAACCGACAAAACAACCCGCGAAGCACGTTTCTGTACATGCGAGTCCGGCGCAGCCGGCGCGAAACGCAGCAGGATCTATTCGGCGCCGCGCGCCGACGCCGGACCATAGAAAGCTGTTTTTTTGCTGACGTAACGTCGCCGTGACGCGCGCGCGCGCTCGGCGGCGTTACGCTCGAGTATATCAGAGCCTTAATAAACTTTGTGCGGGAATGACCGACGCTGCACGAAGCAGTTTATTCGCGCTAATAGTTTTACTTGATAATGTGATACCAACTAGCTCACCTAGCTATCCTGACACCACCCCGCCGACCAAGAGCACTGTGAGAGGAAAGTGTGAGATATAAAAGGCGCGTTTGTAAAGCCTCCACAGTTTGTGACAGTGGTGCATTGGATGGCTTGCCCGCCATCTGCTGTCGCGGGCCGAGAGGTCGTGGGTTCGACTCCTGTTCATGGAATTTTTTTCTTTTAAGTTTTATTTGCCGTCTAACGTCATTTCCGTGACGGAAATACGTCACTGAAATATCGGTGGGCCCCGGCATAAAACACTTTCGTGTTACAAAAACACCTAGGTGACCCTAATCCGTGACTGAGGTGTCTAGTAGCGGCACTTGCCGTGGCCCTTTTTGTGCAGTGGTGTATTTTTCGGGATAACTTTGTGTTTGGCGATGTGAATAGGCCTCATAGAACGAACCACGCAGTTCAGATCTGCTCCGCCAGCGGCCGCAATGATCTCAGCAGTTAAAAAAAAAGATCTTTCGCCAGTTCGTTGTCTGCGTGCACGTTAAAAGATATCACTGAACTAATATTCATTGAATTTCCTGACAGTTCATTCGCCCTCAAATTTACGTGGCACTCGGCGCTCGTGCCACTGATAAACAATGCGGGAATGCGGTGGTCGGCCTTCGTCAGTTGTGTAACGCGTTCAACCTGAAATTTCTCTCTTGACCATGCTGGCTAATAGAAACCAATAACATGAAAAGAATGACTTCCATGTCGCTGATCGCACACAGTAGACACAGGCGCTTCCACGCGCATAAAAGCATAAATTCCGTTCACAAACAACAACGACGACATTTTACTGTGTCCGAGAGAACAATGTCATTTCGAGAAGTTGACTGTTACATTATGCTGTCTTGTACTGTCTTTAGATCAGCCTAATAGATTATTCCATGTGTGACGCACGTTTTTGTCTCTATTAGGCCGCGTCATCCTTATAACCTGATTTATTTCTCAGGGATGCCGCAATGTCTCTGTAACAGTTCTTAACAATACTTGGTTATTACTGTACCTTGCTTTGTCCCCTCCAATATTTTCTTTGGTCGGCGTCGTGCTTGTCGGGTCCGATGATATAGCCAACTATGGTGGAGGATCCCTCCGTTGATCCGGCAGTAGGACGCACCGACCTTTTTCTTAAGTGCGAAGCATTTCTTAGCGAACCTCAGGTACTTTGGCCGTTCCTATCTACGTACCTATCTATCTACCTCGCCGCGTACCTCTGGGCGTTCTCCTGGTCGTCTCCATAATTTGTAATATACCAAAATTGGCATAGCAGGGGATCAGTGTATGACGAACACGATTCACTGGTCATGACATGAATAACCCAAAACATCTGTCGCGTACGTGAGTGAGTGAAACAACTTTATTCGGTCCACAATAGATGCGAGTAAACTCAACGTCACCTGGCTAGGCCCACTCGGGGACCATCAGGTTAAACCTGACGGCCCTCGCGCGGGCCCTCTGGACGGCCAGGATTTGAGAGGTCTGGTCCTGGGCCTTAATGAGCCTCTTCATTTCCGCTTGGGTGAAAGGGGGACCGGCAGAGGCGCAGCCCTACAGGACATGCTCGACGTCCGCATAACCACCAGACGGCGGGCAGTCCGGGCTTGGGACCCTTTCAGGGTACATTGTGTGCAGTGCCGCAGGGCTCGGGTAAGTGCTTGTTTGTAGCAGTCTGAGAGTAACAGCTTCGGCCCTGCATATCGAGGAGTGTGGTAGAGGCAACACTCTTCTTGAGAGATAGTGGTGCTTGCATATCTCGTTGTACGAGCAGAGAGGCTCGGGTCGTCCAGGAGATGACGCGTTACCCGATACACGGTCAGTCAGACCTCGTGCAGCCGAGTGCGCCTCCTCGATGGGATTGACCGAGGCACCCTCAATGGTTCCAAGGTGCGCAGGAAACCAGACCAATGAATGATTTTTGAGGTCTTTGACTTTGTGAATGATCTGTAGGACCTGGGGTGCCACCATGCCCATCTGAAAGGCCTTGATAGCGGCCTTGGAGTCTGAATAAATTGTGTCATGCACACCGACCGTCAACGCAAGAGCAATGGCAACCTGCTCTGCAACGCTGGAGCTAGAAGTGCGGATGGTAGCGCAGCTGATCACTTTGCAATCATAGTCGACGACCATTGAGGAGAAGGCTTCTTCTTGAGTGTACGAAGCAGCATCTACAAAGCAGGCTCGATCCTTGTCCAAGTGGGCACTGGCGATCGAAGATTTACCCCTGGCTCCTCTTCGTGCTTCGTTGTAGATTGAATGCATATTGCCCGGCATCCGGGGTATGGAAATCTTGAAACCCTTTCTCTCAGTCACGTGTGGCACATACCCTCTTACCAGAGTTCATGTTGTGCGGGTATGTGCCACAAGTGATACAGAGTCTCAACACCGTAACGGCGAACACACACAATGACAGGCAAGGAAATTGATAATAATAATAATAATAATTGTTGGGGTTTTATGTCCCAGAAACACGATATGATTATGAGAGACGCCGTAGCGAAGGGCTCCGGAAATTGTTACCAATGGGTATTCTTTAACCTGTACACAGATCGTACATTACAGGGGCATTTAGCATTTTGCCTCCGTCGAAATGCGAACTCCGCGGCCGGGATTGAACCCGCGACCTTCGAGTCAGCAGCCGAGCACCTTAACCGCACAACACCGCAGCGGACGTAAAGAAAGTGAGGAAGCTGAAGGCAGAACAATCCTGAAAGACGCTCAACTACCATCCACTCGTCCACGTGGCCCGCAACGTGGACCACGTGGATTACGCAAAAACCAGGCTCAACGCTTCCTACAATAAACCTTCCGAGAGAACCAGGCCTCTCATCTTTACCGCTGACTTCAACATCGATTTCTCAAGACAGCGCTTGGTCCTTATACTGCGTGAAAGACGGCTTGGATGGGGACAGGGTGTCAAAAGACCTCGCTGCCATGTCCACGACAGGAGGCATCATAGATGATTTCATCATAAGAGGCATCAGGATTTCCACCAGCTGCACTATCCGTCGCACCTCACTACACGTAGACTCCACATAGCCGCGATCACAAAAGGATCCGATTAACGAGTCCGGTTCAGCTGCTCGTACTCACTAATCGCGGTGATTACGACCTTGTTCAAGAATTGTCTAGAACTCCTCCTATAAATACACGCAGGTTCGTGAAACGTGCGTGCGTTCTCGCTCATAACGGACACGTAGAAGCATACCCACTGTAACTGTGACTGTAACGTACGTGCAGTGCGCCTGCGAGTGCCACCCGGCTGTGTATATATCTAGGGAAACTTTCCTGAATGAAGCTTAGTTGCGAGTAATCCCTCTCCTGTGCATCTGTGTTCCTCCTTGGTCTTGTTTGGATTCGCTTTATCCAGTATTGAAGAATATAAGCACTAGATCATCAGCTTACCACGTCTGGTGTTGGTAACACCAATGTTGCTGTTGCCATCGTTACGTTACTCTAAACAACTGGTTTTAAATACATATGCAACTCTTCAACATTTGAGTGTGCGTATACCACTTCCACATTTCTCTAGCGCCATTCCGTAATGTTTCACTCAATGTGAAAAATTACGCCACAGTCACCATCCCGCGCATGCTTCGCATATCATCGATTCCCACGGTATACGTGGGATCCGCCAAATTTTTTTTGATGGCTCCCCTGTTCTGCCTAATATGCTCGAGGTGATCCATGCAGGCCTGCGCAACTGCCCTCGCTTCCGCTCTCTCCTACATTGATGTACAGGAAATGTGATAGCCGATAGATTCGTAGAAACGCTGTGGTTGCACTCTTAAGTTCATGAACCATTGTATTTTGTAACATGTGCTAGATGGTAAGGAAGATTGCAATAGAGCGAATTTGGGCATGTTGGTGTAGCATAGTGAAACATACAGCGTGAAACTACGACGGGGACACAGGAAGGAAACACACAGAGCGCTGACTTACAACAGTTTATTAGATGAATTGTCCTAACATATATACAGAAAACAGCCATACCAATGCGCATGTCAAAACAGATACGCTCCCTATCATCTTGAAAAACCCGATCGAAGAAATGCTAACTCTTTATTTGATAACATGACTGACGGTGAACTGACACATTCATCACCCAACGTACGAATAATCTCAGCTTCGATAATCTCACGCACAAGCGTCTTACTATGTTTGCTTACGACATCAGCTTCGTTAAAAAATGGCGAACATGTGCAGTCCTTACAGTGCAAAGCAAGAAGACCCCCCTGACCTTTCGTTACATTTCTAGCACGCTCTCTGAATCCCTCATTTACTAATCGACCAGTTTGGCCGACGTACTGCTTCCCACGACTTAGCGGAATAGAATAAACTATACCAACTGCGCATTCTTGAAAAGGAGTACGGTGCTTCTTTGTGCAACAATTTCCCACTTCACCACTTCCGTTGGGCTGCGTTAGCCAAAACAACGAGGCCAGCTTTAGCGGAGCCGAAAATACCGTTGACACCTGCGATTTGTCAGCGATTCCTTTAAGAATATGTGCCAGTTTGTGAATGTATGGAATGACCACTCTCTTATTTTTATTGCTTGGTTGTGGCTGCAGTGGGTCGCACCAGTTTTTTGAGTAGTCCTTCAGCTACTGAAACCTGCACATGCATGGGATAGCCCGCCTGAGATAAGCGTTGTGACTGAAGCTGCACTGCCTCCATCATTAGATGAGGACATGACTTAGACAAGGCATTTCTAAAACAAGAGTAAGCAACACCTCTTTTCACCAACTTGGAATGTGCAGACTGAAAAGGCAGAACCGGTTTAACAGCCCTTCTGCTCGCTACGCCGCGAGCAGAAGGCAACGCGATCGGTCTGAACCACAGTGGTCTGCAAGCCGCGCGCCCTCGCCGCCTCTCCGCCTTGAAAATCCGGTTGCCCGATTGCGTGCTCCGCGTTCGGTGTGAACGTGCCTTCACAGTTTCACGGAGCAGAAGGTTTTTCTAATACAAAACGCATATGTTCCAAATATACCAGCACATTAAGGAAGTTCCAAACATATTAAACATACCTAATAGGATGACCTGAAACGAACTATGTTTACCACTGTTTCGTCTAACTTCTAATAACTATGTCAGTGTAGTGGTTCGTTGGCTCTCAGGCACAGATAGCCACGTGAGGGACAAGAAATGATTTATAGACAACGCGAGGCAACAAATGCACACACTTTCAATGGCCAAACAACACAATTGCTCATCCTACAAGCCTTATTCCTCCGCTCATGCGAATAACCGGTGCGTGCTCCCTGCCTAAAGGCCTAGATATAGTCCGGCGTGTTCAGCGCATCAGGTCGCACGCGCCGAGGTCGGCTACGCTGGGTACGCGCACCCAGCGAGGACGGCCAGTTCCTCACTCTAGAGTCCGGCTCGCGCACCATGCCGCGGCAATCAGCTTCGGAGTGGCGCATGCGCACTCTTCGTCAAACGTGTCCGCAGCACCGCGTTCTTCGGTTGACGAGTACAGACTTTTCTCGCTCTCTGCTTCTCTGCCCGTGCTTTTTGGTTGACACGCGTGTTTTTTCTCGCTATGGGCACTGTTTCACTTTGCATCGGAAACGACTTTCCTCACAAGCATTGCATTCAACGCTCTGGGAGCCAGAAAATAACTACATTAGTTGCATCAGAAACGAAAGCGGATCATGTATGTACATACGAGAGCGAATTCCGCAGGCTTCCCAGGCGTTCCTTTTAAGTGCGAATGCACTTTATAAGCGACCCTGTGTCCGCCGTCCCATAGCAACGGCGCGAGCAGAGGAGAGGAGCGTCTGTAGCAACGGCGCAGCGACGTCACGCCCCACGTGACTGCGCGCGCTCCGCCCTCCGCTCCGTGGCTGCGCGCGCCCCGCGCATTGCCTGTGGTGATGCAGGCCGGCGGCGAGACGCCGAACGAAAGCGTGCGAAGCGAGCCGAGCACCCCGAAGCCGATCTGGCGCGGGGACGCGCGATGCGCGAGCGAGCACGGGCCCTCGAATTCGATTGGCCGGACGCGCGCTTCAAGCGAGACTTCCTGGACCGCAGCTTCGGATATAGCTGCGCGGTGTTTGATCGACTGTGGTTCGACAACAACCTGAGCCCCATCTCGGGCGTGCGCAACGCCGCCAACAAGTTGAACGCGTTGCGGGTTCTTTGGAACGAGTTCGGAAGACAGATCATCATCATCAGTGAAAGTGCTTTGCACTTAAAAACGGCCAGACCTCCGTGGGTCGGCTGGCGCGTGCTCTCTCGCTGCCGTCTCCTTCGCTCGGCTCTGCAGTTTAGTCGTGCGCGCCGCCTCATAGTATCAGCCCGTGCTTCGCACTTCCTCATACTCCCCTTCGGGGAAATGCGGGTTTTTTTTTCGCTCAGTGTCGCAGCACTATATGCTGTTGCTTGTCTACACGCACATGCTATTTATAGTCCCTTCGAATAGGCGCGCAATCATGTCATCATCGATCAATGTGGAGTCACCCACGGCCGCACTTTGCGAACGCGTGGCACACGCAGCCATTTTCCCGAACGCCGCTGCCGCGCGCAGTACATTGTGGTCTAACGGCAGCCGCGTGGAGTCCCTCTATGTTTCAAAAGTAGCGAAAAGTCTTGATCCAGCCGCCTCGCCGCGCGATTGGCCGGTTGGCGACACGTGACCTTTTCTCCTTCGCGCCCCGCCCGAAGAGTCCAGAAGTTGTTCGCTCTGCATGCGGATCACATGGTTGTTTACGTTTCCGAGCGTGGATTTGGATGTTTTGGTAAGTGGAAAACATTGCTTGCGCCTCTGGTGCATTGTTTTTGTAACGTAAAAGTGCTTATGTACTTTGCGCTTAAGTGGACGCGGGAATTACGTGTTTTTTTTTTCCAAGTTTGCAGCATGACACGCTAGCATGCCGGGCTGCTGTGCCTACGGTTGCCGCAACCGCACGACGGATGGAAAGAAGTTCTTTTCTATTCCTCGCGGTGTTAATAACATCAGCAGACAGAAGATATGGCTCCACAGAATCGGGCGCAAGGATTTTGTGCCCACTGAAAATACCCGGCTATGCGAGGTAAGTGACTTCGTGGTGTTTATAAAATGTAAACACTGTCGTAGATTTCAGCCAGCCATAAGCCTCGCTGGCATACCTTTGTTCCTGCATATGCTGTTTCATGGGCATTATCTCAACAACGCTGTTATTGGCTTCGCTATCTTGATGCGGCAGATTTGCACATTATAGTTATTTGTGTTTCACATCCCGTATTTCTCACAGTGATTAGCTCGGGACCCCAATACAATTGCGTTTGTTTATGTCATCATGATGCGCGCATTGTCAGCGGTAAACGACTAGTGTGTTGGGTGAGCACTGAATCTGGAAGCCTAGAGCAATGCAGAGTTCTCCTTGCCATTTAGTTGCTTTGACCCGTCTGCTTGAAACAGCCTTTAGTTTGTGCATAACGCATCAGGGCATGCCACATAAAGTTATTTATCAGGTTTGGGCGTCCTTTTATAATGTTTAGATGCGACAGCATGTATGCGTGAACTTATTGTAGATTTCCTGTTCATGCAAGGTTTCCCAGATCACGTGAGCATAGATGTAAATGTGTCAATGTGCCACAAGCTGCTTTTATTCTGTTAATTAAAGGTATTCATGGTGCTATTACCATGTGCACGAACTACACGGATGCGGCTGTATTTCTCAGATGTTTTTCGGGTGGCTTCAAAACTTTAAACTTACAATAAGCGGTCCATTCTTGGGATTTCTTTTTTATTTTGTTTTGCCACGCCTTGTTGTGTTTTGCAGCGGGGCTCTGCGTGAGGTAGATTCAGGCTTGTTTGTCTTAGCACTTGGCATATTTTTTTACAGGACCACTTTGATGCTGAAGAATTTGAGCCATTATTCCCACAAAACTCTGGCCAGAAAAAACTGAAACCGTATGCCACGCCGAACATCTTTATTCATCGAAAGACAAAGAGCGGAAGCCACCCTGCAAGCGAATGAGGGAACATACACCTGGTAAGTTTATAAGTAAAATGAAATTGCTTCGAGATAAATGCATCGCGTAGTGCATATAGCATTTGAAATATTAATAATCGTTTTGCACATAATCATGAGGCAACTAGTATAGGCAGGAGCATAGTGACGTTTAGGCCAGAACATTCAGATATTGCCAAGTTTCAATGCGATTGGGTTAAAGAGCTTGTTTCGCAGAAATTTGGGGTCGGCTTCGTTGCTTGTAAGCGTTCAAATCTGGATAGGTGCAATGTAAAACGCATGCAATATCGTGTGGCAGAAGCATACAATTCCACCAGCATCACACCATGTGAATTGTACAATTATCGAGTGGTTGGTTTAAAGGCCAACCCATTACAAAACTCTCGGGCATAATTTATCACTTGATTGTGAATAATTATCAGGGTAACCTCAGATGTATCTCTGCTTTATGATTATATGTGTAATCACGTGTAGACTAGCAATAGAGGCTGCGTTGGCAGTTGAGTTGTATGCTTTAGAGACATACCTGTTGCGTGTGCGAGTGGATAAAGGAGGCACTTATGTGTTTTTAAGATAGTCATGTGCAATGGTGGTAATATTGCTTTCTACATAACTTTGTCTACCACAGAGCCTGCTGCAGAAATTCAGAGTGACAACATAGTAACGACAGGTAAGTTATATATTAAAGGTTCACCAGTTGCATGCGCAGCCAGATAGGGAAGGTAGTATTGCCTTTTTAAAGACGATAGTCTTTCTTGGGGAACTTAAACGCAGAAATTTTGGTCTGTCTTTCTGTCTGTCTGTCTTTCTGTTTGTCGGCACGTCCCTCGATTCAGCCACTCGGCCAAAGTTGAACCACTTCCCCAAGGGCCAGCCGTCTTGAACTGGTACGGCTGTTCATACTTGTGAACGTTGTCGATCAAAAAGTAAATATCATGCATATCTGAGGTGCAACATCACTAGGTAAGTATTAGGTGGCGTGTTCCTTTAATAGAAAATGCATACATACGTAATTTTAAGGGCCCTAGTTTCTTAAGCTGCGCTGAAAATGCATAAGAATGGAAGCTTGAGCGAGTTGGTATGCGTTCATCTTTGTTGAAACTGCGCTCACTAGACGACGACGAAGTGAAAGAAGGCACAGGACAGGCGCTGCCTGTCGTGTGCCTTCTTTTACTTCGTCGTCGTCTAGTGAGCGCTGTTTCAACAAAGCTGAAAATGCGACTGCGCTGAAATTTGCCTTCCTCCGTGCCCTTCGCACGAGCTCATTGTTGTGTTTCGGTTTCGGTTCTGTATTGCACTGTACGAATGCCATGGGTTGGTGTTGAAAAGCTTTAGTTTTGAGAAGGCCAAGAAGGTGAAAAGATATTTAAAAAATGAAAAAGGAGCGTTGTGGGCGGCCTTCAGGCTGCCGGTTGTGGGCGCCGCTCTGGCGTTCCTGTTTTACCCAGGCGACGCGTAAATAAAAGAGTGTGTGGAGAGTACTCGTTGAGTGCGGACGTTTCTCTGCAAAGGTCTTCGCCTGCTGCTGCGCCGGGACTACCAGCACGCAACACAGCACTCATGTTTCCCGACGTATTGCCAGATGGCGTCCATATCTCACACAGCGCCTCTTCTATCGTCTTTACACGACATTTGCAGCGAAGCACGCAGATACGCGGCCAATTTTTTCGGTTACATTTCATAACTGCGTGCACTGTTGGTGACTTTGCTTTCTACACAGCTTCCCACTCAGCTTTGCCTACCACAGAGG
Organism: Rhipicephalus sanguineus; assembly: GCF_013339695.2. Classification (NCBI taxonomy): domain Eukaryota; kingdom Metazoa; phylum Arthropoda; class Arachnida; order Ixodida; family Ixodidae; genus Rhipicephalus; species Rhipicephalus sanguineus. The sequence goes on from NC_051186.1 coordinate 136,585,199, forward strand.
CTGCTTCACAAATTGAACGTGACGAGGCGGCAATGACAAGTGAGTTTCAGTTTAAAGGCATGCACATGCCGTTGTTATGTGTGCCCTACCATTGTTATATCATTTTGCACATATTTGCCGACAGCTGAACCAGCCATTGGACTGCAGAGCAGTGTGAATGCAAAGGACGGAAGTGCAGGTATGTTTAATCAGTGCAGCTGTTTCTTGCAAGAGGATTAGTGTGCCCATCTTCTCTGAATTTTCTACAGCTGTGCCTCCAGGATGCGTGGAGGCTGAAGTCAATACCTCTGGTCCAGTGGACGAAAATATTTGTAAGTTTTCTGTTGTATTCCAAAACTTCGCTGTTCTGGAACCAAATATTCATAGCTTGTTCGGCACGTAAGCAGAAGCGAAGTAGTCAATGTTGTTTTGCTACTTCAGTTGCACATAGTTGTTATATGTTGAAGGGTTCGCGCCGTCGTGCTGCCAAGGAAGTGATGCTGGCCGGGCAAACTCAAAAATAAACGTTTAATAACACTAACAAAACAATTCGAAAGTTACAGGATACAATAACGTGGGCACACGCACTCGCCCCTAACCTTGGCCCCGGCGGGGCACACCCCTCCCGCGCGTACAACGTTCCGTCACCGACTGTCCGGCCCGCGCCACGGCTGCCGCTTTTAAGCCCGAGAGTGGGCCACGCGCATCACTGGTGCGCAGCACGTGTCAAGCCAGCCTGGCTTTGGGCAAGATTCCCACACATTCCCCCCCTGTGACGAAACGGTTTGTGGTAGTTGTGCAAAGGTCGTGCTCTTCGGGCCCTCTGTTGGCCCGCTGCCACCGGAGTCCGGTCGTTGGATGTGGTCAGCCGGCGGTCGCTTTGCCGAGTCTCCCGGTTCGCTTTGCACACATGCACAGAGGAACGCCGTGATCGCCCTGACGCCGAGGCGACACAAGAGCGCCTCACCTGGTCTTCCTTGCGGCTGTCCTGAAAAGGTTCCCGGTGCCTGATCAGTCGGCGTTCTTTACGCTGCCGAGCCAACCGTGCTTCGATCTCACGCTCTCGGGCAGCCGTGTCAACGGGTCGCGCTCCGCCGAAAATGGACGATGAGCCTTTAGGTGCAAGCTCAGGAGCCTTAGACATGGCAGCGGCCTCCGTGTTGGCTTCCACGGGCACCGAGCGAAGCTTGAGCTGCAGCCTCTTGCGTTCCCACGGCGCAGAATCTTGATCCCTGTCGTCCCGGTCGCTTGGCTTTCCGCTAAGGCATCCCGGCGTGGCCCCGGAAACAAACACCACCGAAGGGGACGGGGGCTGATGTGTTTCTTCGTCGGGGCCCAGCGTCAGCCCGCATTCTGCGGTGGGGACGGCCAAAAGGTCGGAGGCGCTCTCGTTCTCTGCGGGCTCCACGACCAAGGCCTCACCGGTCTGACCACCCACGTCTTCATCTTTGCGTTCGCCGAAAACCTCGGCCTCTCCTTGAACCTGTGCCGGCGAGACCGTCTGTCGAGCCACAAGCGCCGCCCATCGTCCCTCGGCCACTGTGGGTACCCGAACTCCTTTTGCCTCGAAGTAGGCCGCGGTCATCTTGTCCAGCCGTTGGAACGCCTCGCGAAACTGTTGCATCGCAGCCTCCATCTTGCTGGCAGCGGACGGCTAAATCCCCGTTAGGCGCCAGATGAAGGGTTCGCGCCGTCGTGCTGCCAAGGAAGTGATGCTGGCCGGGCGAACTCAAAAATAAAGGTTTAATAACACTAACAGAACAATTCGAAAGTTACAGGATACAATAACGTGGGCACAGGCACTCGCCCCTAACCTTGGCCCCGGCGGGGCACACCCCTCCCGCGCGTACAACGTTCCGTCACCGACTGTCCGGCCCGCGCCACGGCTGCCGCTTTTAAGCCCGAGAGTGGGCCACGCGCATCACTGGTGCGCAGCATGTGTCAAGCCAGCCTGGCTTTGGGCAAGATTCCCACAATGTACAGGTACACCTGACATCTTTTTCTCTCCAGCACCAGTTACACATGCAGCATCGCTGAAACGAATCAGGCAGCTGGAAGCCCAACTTCAAGCTACCAAGCGTAAGCTCAAGCTTGCACATAAGCGAAGATGTCAAGCGGTTACTGCAAGCAATCGACTTGTTGCTAGATTGAAGAAGTACTTGAACGAAGACCAAGTAAAATTTCTGCACAAACCTACCATGAGGGTAACCAAATGGAGCAAGAAGACTGTGATAAAGGCTTTAAAGATGAGACTTACTTGCGGCGCTCGAGGCTACGAAGCTTTAAAAGAACTCTCCCAGCCTTTGCTACGGAACGTACATTGCAACGTGACTTAGAAAGCTACAAGTTTGAGCGTGGGTTGCTCCATCCCATCATGGAATCGCTTGCATTGAAGGTGAGTGTGAATGCATTTGGTATTTTGCATTTCGATGAGAACTGTCTAACAAAGAAAACGAGCCATTAAAAGTCATCTTCTTTGCATTTGATGGCGCTCATTCATACAAGTGTCTTTGGTTTTGTCACCCTACCCAGGTGAATCTTATGTTACCGGAGGAACGGCATGCGACTTTGATGGTGGACGAGATTCAACTTACACCGGGTCTTGTCTACGATGCGTCATGCAGTACAGTGCTAGGAGCTCCGACGCTTCCTCTCGCTGATGGGACACTTCCTGCCGAGTGTTTGGCCACCCATGCACTTGTGTTTATGTTGGGTGGTATCATCACTCGGTGGAAGCAAACCGTCGCGTACCACTTGACTGGTAACTCATTCCATGCAAAGACAGTGAAAGATTGTATAGTTTCGATTGTACAGGCGTGTGAAGAGATCATGCTAAAAGTTGACGTAGTGATCACTGACATGGGTGGTGGTAACCAGGGTGTGTGGAAGTTGTTTGGAATAGTATGTGGGAAACATAGCAGGCCGAAAACCTGGTGCCCTCACCCGTGCGATACATCTAGGAAGCTTTATTTTTTGCCTGATATCCCGTACATTTTGAAGAATTTGCGGAACCATATAACTAAAGGTCAAACAATATATCTTCCTGACGAAGCTGTGAAAAAGCACGGCCTTCCTAGCTATAAAATATCATCATCAAGACGCCAGAAGAAGGAAAAGAAGAATTCTCCCTGGCGCGAGCGCGTGCTACTTCACTTCTTCTAATAAACCGTTCTGGTTCGAAGCAGTCACTGGTCTCGATCGTCTTAACAATGGTGCCGTGACCAGGATACTACCTCCTCGCCGCCAAGAAAGGTCCACCTGCCACGGAGCAGCAGCGAAGAAAAACGGCGGAGGAGCAGAGGATCGACCTGGATCGTGCGACGAGACCACGGTGGAGAGCATAAGCATCAAAACGAATGACTGACAAGTAAGGCGTCACTGTTACCTGCCTAGAAATGAGCAAGGAAGTCATAACGAAGAAAAGCAAAGCGATTCGCTCTCAGATCACGCAGCTAATCAACGCTGCCGAGCAGCAAATTAATGATGGAGCTAACCGGGAGCAGTTGCTAACAACGCAGGCGGAGATTAAAGTAATAAGCGACAGCCTGAAGAGCGCCAACGAACAAATAGGGAAGTTTCTGAGCGAAGAGTGTGCCGAAGCTGAATTCGAAAGAGTAATAGTATGACATGAAAATAACGGCGATCTTGTCTAAAATAGAATTCAGACTTCGAGAGCCAGCACAATCGAATGCAAACGATAGTGCAAGGCAGGCGACGTCACCAAGTGCAGTACAGGATGCGACGGAGCTTGTTAAGCTACCAAAGAATGAAATGATAAAGTTTGGCGGCAAAGCTTTGAAGTGGAACCGATTTTGGGCGCAATACGAGTCGGCAGTTTACCTGAGACCGAACATGAGCAAGGGACAGAAATCCAATTACTTGATAGCATCGCTAACCGGAAAGGCGGCGGCTGCTATTGAAGGGCTGCAGTACTCGGCAGAGGATAATTACGACGAAGCAATCAAAATACTGAAAACAACATTCGGAAATCGTGAGCAATCCACTGAAATGCATATGAACGAGCTTTTGAGTTTGGAGAGAGTGAGGTCTGCTCAAGATACCGATGACCTAAATAGGCTAGTGCAGGGAGTGCAAGTGAACATATTGGCACTCAAATCACTAAAAGTGGAAACAGAAAGCTACGCGCCGATGTTGTTGCCAGTGCAGAAAAGAGCAATTCCACCAGAATTATCCGTACAGTTTAAGTCAAAGGAAGCTATGACGAGCAGCAGTTTTGGAAGACGGTGCCAATGGCGATACAACAGGAAAATCTAGTGAGGAAAAGCTGAACAGGCTTATGGTATTCTTGAGAGAGCAAGCAGCTTTTCGGGAAGAAACGCAACGTGAACAAGAGATAGTAACGGCAAAACAACGGGATAACGGCCGACAGATACGCACAACTTCAAGCTTCTATAGCTCAGCTGACAGAAGCTGCTTATTCTGTAAGCAGAAAAGCCATTAACTGAAGACTGTCGTCAGAGCATTCCAACGGATAAAAAGAAAGCTATGCTTACCGAAAATAGAGCATGCTTCAGATGCACAAGACCAAACCACACCGCGCGTATTTGCAAAACCCAAGTGAAATGCAAGCAATGCAAGGGACGGCATGCTACGTCAGTGTGTAGAACTGGGCAGAAAGCAAGGGCAGAGCTCGTAACAACAATGCAAACCGAAGCGACGACCTCTACGCTACACGCTACTGAAAATATGAAGCATAATTTTGTGCTGTTGCAAACGGCTGTAGCATGCATAGGAGAAAAATGTGGCAGACATTGCCATTTGCTATTAGACAGCGGAAGTCCGCGCTCATTCATCGAAGCCGGATTAGCGAAAGAAATAGGTGCAAAGGTATTGCGAGAAGAAAGGCTGACGATTGGGTCATTCGGAGGAGACGAAAAGGTCAAGCTAATGAACGTGGTGCTAGTGACTATAGCGCAACGAGAAACACAAAGCACAACAGTGATCGAAGCGTTACAAGTCGACGTCATCTCCCACAGTTGCATACCCGATCCAAGTCAGAAACTCAGCGAGAAAATGCAGCAACTAAAGATGCAAGTGGCTGATGACAGGATCGAGACGACTGCAACAGACTCAGTAGGACTGCTCATCGGCTCAGATTATTATTGGGAGTTCTTCACTTGTAGAACCCGAAGGATCGAGGGTCGACTGATGGCTGTCGAGACAACACTGGGCTGGGTTCTGCAAGGTCCGTCGGAGCAAAGCAAGACAAGATTGACCCAAAATCAAGCAGTCATGGTTCTGAAGGTTGAAACTTCAGAAATAGAACTTAAGCAAGAACTACGAAAATGTTGGGACCTGGAGGCAATGGGGATCACAAGGAACAGTTTGGATGCCACAGGAGATGAAATCGCCGAGGAATTCGAGCAAAATATAGTGCAACAGAACGGTCGCTATCAAGTCAGCTTGCCATGGAAACAGAACGTCAGTTTGGAAAGCAACAAGGAAAATGCAATGAAAAGGCTACAGCAACTGACTAAAAGGCTGAATAAAAATGAAGACGTGCTGAGTCGCTATGACAAAGCTATTGGCCTCGAGGAGTTACGGAGTCGCCCTCTATCGGACGCGCCTCGATTGCGTGCTAGGCAGGATACCGCCGGCGCGCTCCCCATTGGTTTTGCTGTCGGCGCTCTACAAAAACACCTCGCGGAAGCCCTCCAGGGCATTTCTGTAAATACTTTCGAAATGAACTGTGTTCTTTACTGTCAAAATAATCATTTTCGACGAACTGAAAGCACAAGATAGTCTACAGTCGCTGTCTCTTGGCAGAAAACCGAGCACCCGCTTCACGCTGTCACCGAGATGGAGACCCCTGAACCGGCTGCTTGCGTGAAAGGTAGTCACTCGCTGAGTGCAAACTATGTGGAATATCTCGTAAACGGAGCATAACAGAAAGAAGCCTCAAGCCAGCGATCGCACGGGTTCGCGACGACTGACGGTGCCTCTTCATGTATGAGCGTCTGCATGTATGTTCGTACCAAGGAGGTTAAAAAAATTGCTGGAGCGGCGATTATTGCGCAATAGTGAAGCCGTGCCCACCAAAAGATGGCGGCTGCGCCCGCCATCTTACTAGGGGCACGGTAAACCATCGACGTTTGGCGACGGAAAGCGAGCGTTTTCCACGCACGCCAGAGAAGTTTAATATCGCAACTTTTACGGGTAACATACTGCTGCAAGTGTGCCTTTGTGTTACTAGTTTTCATAAGTAAGCCTCAAAGTCATGGCAAATTTTATTGGACATCAATCGTCAATACTCCTCTCGACGGGTTACTTTTGTCGGCAACAACAATCTTTTATTTTGTAATTAACGCAGCATTTACACTAACAGATCAAAACCATTTGATCTCTAAGTAGGCACCACCAGAAAAGAGCATGTTTCCGAGCTCTTTGGTGGGCAAAAGCTGGCTTCACTTTCGCTGGCAAGGCGTTGCGTGAGCTTCCACTCCAGAATTTTTTTTAAACCTCCTTGGTTCGTACTGATGGTTTCGCTTTTGCTACGAGCGCGTTTTGGCACCGCGCTGTGAACTTTAGGCCGCTAAATATGAGAATTTGTGAGTAAACAAACAACTACTGTTGCGCGGACGCTATCAGAGTAGTTCAAAAACAATTTCCTTACAACTGCGGCTTCGGTGCGCATGGCAACTTTGTGATCTGCCGTCCCGACGATTCAGTGTTTTTTTTCTTTTTCGGTCTAAATTCGTGTACGTTTCAATGCCATTTGACAAGTTGTCACGCACTGCGTATTGATCGGTCTTCTCAGCTGGCAAATATCGCTGCTTCTGTTTCTTTATTCAGCGCATTCGTTTCGTTTGGTCTCACACAAAACGTGAGCAAATGCGACGCCTTTTTTTAATGCTCCTTAATTATCGTTCCGTTTGCATTCCAGTGAACTTGCCGCTCTCTGTCATCAACAAATTCATAGACCAAAGCTTCACCACTTAGAGATTACTGGTGGAAGGAGAACCAGTCTACGAGACCGAGCATGTAGTAGCATGCGACGGCTAGGAAAAGAAAGAAAATACAGTAACGTTTGCCGGACTTATTCTGCAAACGTCGGCTGTGGACTAGGACCCACATGAACTTGAAATAGCGGTGAATAAAATAGAAGGTATGGCAGCAACCAGCAGCCGCAAAACAGGATAGTAATTATTTGGCGTGTACCCCATCAATTTTGGCAGCAGCGTCGTGTCTAACGCCAACAGGGTGGCATCTTTCCCACGTAAATAAATGTCTCCAAGAAAATACATGGGGTTGGCCGGTGGGCCGATCACGGAGGCAATGCAAAATTTATGTAGCTTATGAAGCAATGCATGCCTCATCAAATGGGAAGGTTGCCTGTCGGCGTCCCGCGTCGGCGGCGTCAACACGAGTGATGCAAAAAATAATCGTCACGTGATGGTGTCACCATATGACGTCATCATGACGTCACAGATCGCCAAAACGTGTAGCGTCATTATGACGTCACATAATGTGACATCACATGACGACGTATTCACACGTCATGGTCGCTTTGCATTGCCTCCGTGATCGGTCACGGAGGCCGTGCAAAACCGCGTTAGGTGCAGAACGCTTTTGGAGGGGGGCGCGGGAGAATCAGTACATCGACTGACAAGAAGAAGATGGCTTTCGCCTTCTAGTCATCTTTAACGAATGCATAAGGGACCCTGTGCGTTTTTTAATTCAACGTATCTAAACAATGACTTGCGCATCTGCAGCCGATTTTGTGGACGCTGAGCACGGGGCCAACGATCAAGAGGTCGCATTGGAGGGTTCTGAGATGGCATCGCACGTGGTAAAAGGTAGCGCTTTTACCATCCTGTGGCAGATAAGCATCATTTGCCGGCGGGAAGCGCGCGCGAGCCATCGTCTCAGTGCGCGCTGTCTGCTACTCACCGAACATCGCAGGCCCGACGCAGTAACAAAAGTCTTCGTCGCGGAAGTGCTCGTTGCACACAAGACTCGTAGCTTTACAGCCCATGCTTCACGCTGTTTCTTGTCCCGCGGTTACCAGTGCAGGCTGACACTGGGCTCCTTTGCGTAAGCGCGGCACTGCGGCACCGAGCGGTAGAGCCCCACGTTCGTCGCCTTCGGAGGCAGCCACTCTATTACAATGGTTTCAATTGAGTAGAAATTGAGAGAAAACTTCCGAATTTGAACGGACCGCAGCGCATGTGGGACTTGAAACTCGTTTTCAAAGCACGCGGCAGTGCGCCACAGGCAGCCGACGCGGCCGCTGAGACCACGTGATCCTGCCAAGCACGTCACGCCGACGGTGGCGCCGGCGTTTCCAGTGGTGGGCCTCGAGGCCAATAACAGAGTTATGAAATTGGGAGTCGCAGAAGAGGTTCAAGAGTCATCAGAACCGAAAAATGCACTTTGTTATTACATGCCACATCATGCGGTCATTAGAGAGGATCGAGCCACGACAAAGGTTCGAGTAGTGTTTGACGCCTCGTCACACTCTCAAAAAGGCATTTCCTTAAACGACAATCTGGAGGCACGACCAAATTTGAATGAGGACGTGCTGTCGTTGTTGATAAACTTTCGAAAAGAAAAAGTGGCGTTAGTAGGAGATGTAGAAAAGGCATTTCTACAAATTTCTATACGAGAAGAGGATAGAGATGCGATGAGACTTCTGTGGTGGAAGCATGACTCAGAGGGAAAGATACTGAATGAAGTGCAAACCTGGAGAATGACAAGAGTAACGTTCGGCACAACACCGAGAACATTTCTTCTGGCAGCTACAATAAAGCACCATTCGAAACAAGTGGCTGACCGGTTTCCGAATACGACAAGGACACTGCAGAAAGCGATCTACGTGGATGACGTCATTCTTGGGGCAGCAACGCTTGATGATGCAGTCAAGTTGTACAAAGAGGCAAAGCAAGTGTTCAGAGAAGCAGCGATGAACTTGAGAAAATAGACATGCAATGAAGAGAGATTAAACAAAATAATTGAAGAAAACGAAGGGGACGAACCCCACATTGAAACTCTGTCAAAAGGGTACACATTGCTTCTGGGCTTGATATGGAAACACTCTAAGGACTCTAAGGACACAAAAGTGGGAGTCATTAACAGCTAAAACGTACATGACCAAGAGGACGGTGTTGCAAACAACAGCAAAGATATTTGATCCGCTAGGTTTGTTGTCGCCGTTCACAGTACGATCAAAGATAGGCTTGCAGAGGCTGTGGAAAATGAATGTAACGTGGGATGACCAACTACCTAAAGAAGAATGCGACAAGTGGAGGAACCTCATGTGTGAAGCGGAGGACCTTCGAGTTATAGAAATTATCCGATGCTACGCCAGCAAGGACCAACTAGTAAAAGCATATAAGCTGCGTGTCTTTGCCGACGCGAGCCCATCAGCATACGGAGCGGCAGCATACCTAATAGTAGTGTATGACGATGGTAGCAAGGAATCAAGGCTAGTGACAGCAAATAGCCGCGTAGCTCCAATTAAAGAGCTGACTTTAGCGCGACTTGAACTGATGGCAGCGGTGGTAGCAGCAAGATTATGCGACTACATCAAAAGTCACTTCAACGAAAGAATACAGGAAACTTAGAATAACAGAGAGCTGAGCTAGTTGGTACGTATTCATTCTAAAAAGAGACAGGGCATGCAAACACGGACACAAGAAAGAGATCAGGACACCACAAACGCCGTTTGTGGTGTCCTGATCTCTTTCTTGTGTCCGTGTTTGCACGCCCTGTCTCTTTTTAGAATGAATACAGGAAATGCACTGCTGGACGGACTCAATGATTGTGCTTCACTGGATAAAGGGAACAAGCAAAAGGGATCCGTTTGTTACCAACAGAATAGCAGAAATAGGAGAGAAAACACTTCAAGCAAGCTGGTCATACGTTCAAAGTGAAGACAACCCTGCCCAATGGACAAGGAATATTCTGACGACGTCCGAAGAAGAGCCTAACGTCCGCGTCCCAGAACGGCGGTTCACGGGGCGTGCAGCGGACGCCGCGTTTTGGATGTCCAAAAAAGGTCTTCCGACAGACGTCCAAGAATATATAGCACGTGGACGTTTTCAATAATCCAGGCGTGGATATCAAGAGGACGTCGACAGGAGATGGCCGTGCGGACATTTCAAAGCTGTTTGGATGCAAACCGCTACACGCTAGTTCATCTGACAATGCGTGAAACTGATTTTGCAACATATGGAAACCGCCGCTAATTTTTATCTTTCGGAAAATATGTGATTGAGGAAATAATGCATGGATAATTGCGCGAGCATGTATGCATTGCATTCGTGGCATTTCTCGCGATTATTTACGTGCTTAGGAGAAAGGTGAATGGGTGACGCACATACGTAAACGTGACTGCAGTTTCTTCCCATGAAACACAAAACCTCTAAAAAACGTCTTAGGTTACGAGAAGACCAAAAATATATGCATTTTTTAAATATAGCATTAATTCGCTCCTCAAATGTGCTTGCATACTCTTTATTAGCATTTTCAACAGCTACGGCATACCCAGAGTCTATTTTGCCAAAGAAGTTCATAACGCCTAGTTCGAGACATTTTTCAGACATTTTGTCTGAAAGTACGAGTGCACAACGACTATCTCAATGATTCTTCGAATGTTTTCTCGAGAAGGGCCAATATACAAAAACGGCATGTCAAAAGAGCGGTTACCGTCGGTTTTACTCAAACAAATGACGCAGACAACCATACCCCCAAAATAATTTGTTTCACAACAATGCCTTTAACAGCACGCTCGCACAGCAGCGACTGACAACAGTAGTAAAACCGGCAAAACGCAGGCACGCGCAGCGCACCCGGCGCACCATGCGGCGCACCGTGCAATCAGCTTCGGCGGCACTCATGTTGAAACGTGTCCTTCGCGATCGTGCTGTGCACCGACGACTGCGGAGACGCCGTTGGCGTCGTCGCGTCGTTTTGCGTTGGCAGCAGCTCGGCTGTCATCGTTTTGCATTTTGTGTAGCGTGCCAGCTTTTCTGTACGGTTCACTGGCTGTTATTTGGCATGAAGTAACTGTGCTCATGCCATTTGCCGCATATTTTCCATCAGTGATTCGTGAAACAAGCTCTACTGTGTGTTTTCGCCGACCGTCCGTTACAACAATGGCCTGATCTGCTCGCCACCTTCGTTGCAGCTAGCAAGCAGCTATTCGGATAACCTACTTCTTTCGGTAAGTGAAATTAAGTGTGCCTGACTTTTCGTTATTACTGCTAGAACTTTTGACAGTTCTTTGCTGGTGGTTGAATCTTGGTCGAACGCGAAACTATATACGGAGGACGCGCCGTTGCGAATCGTAAGCCAGACTTACTCGCCCTATTCCAGGTCGGTCATCTTGTTCTTCTGCGGGTTACAGCTCGTGTGTGGGTGGGTGTATGCGTGCGAGCGAGTGTTTGCTTGCTTGCTTGCTTGCTTACAACCATGCCGGCCTGTGGCTGACAAATAGTGCAACGATTCTACAACAGGTGCCTCGCTTTGTGAGTAGTTATGATTGTCGTTAATAAATACATGACAGCATTTGTGCACATCTGTAATTGGAAATCTGTCTTTAGAATGACTTGATGCTCAATTATTTGTTGTAAATTATACCTAGCTTACTTGCTTCTTCTTGTATGCAGCTTTTCTTCACCACTGTTTGTACAAGACATGAGGCCCGAGACCACGCCAGCTTGTGTGAAAGCCAGCGCAGTTTCTTTGACGGGACCTGGAGTGCATTCATGCAGAACTTGAATTTATGTTGCTGCTGCGTCAATCAGCTTCACCTTGTGCGGTCACCTTCTGTCGTATTTTGTGCCACATCCGGTGCGCTTTATTCATTAATAAAGCCGCTTTTACAAGATCACTGGATAATTTATTGTTTCTGATAAGCATGATTATTTGTGCGCCATACAGTAAACATCATTTATGAAGTACGTGTTCATCCTCTGCATGTTCAGATTTATTATTTGTTCAGTAGTAAACCGATGTGAATTCTACATGGAAATTGGATATAAGTGGTGTGTAGAAGAAAAGTAAGGACACAAAGAAGCGCTTGTTTGTGTCCTTACTTTTATTGTCTGCGTCTCGATTTTTGAGCTGTACAATGAGCCCATTGGTGCCCCGCTGGATATAGTGAGGCTTTTGGTCATTATCACGTCCAGAGTTGTACTTTCTGTGGATTTTTGGGCACCTTCAGGATATGATATCCTGAAGGTGCCAAAAATACACAGAAAGTCCAGCTCTGCACGTGATAATGACCAAAAGCCTCACTGTGTCCAGCATATGGGTCATTCCACGGACGTTTTCTGGACGTCGGGTAAGATTTTTACCGAATTTGCATACGTCCAAGCACGTCCGAATATCCGGTTTTGACGCCCGGTGGGATTAACTCGGGATGTTCAATTCCTTTGCGCCATATAGTCCTGCGGACGTCCCATTGAATGTCCCACGGTATTTGTCGTGCATCCGCCGGATGTACGTAATGTCCAGTAAAGTGGTCCGATAGACGTCCCAAAGTTATTGGTTGCCCATTGGGTGCTGACCTTCTTACACGAGGAATTAACGCAAATGCGTTGATAAATTCAAAGTTATGGTGGAACGGACCCGAATGGATACCATCACTGGAGAACAACACAGCAATTATGATTCAGACGAATGCAGAAATCGAAGATGAGCACGAAACGCAATGCCACCAGTGCACGGGAAGAGCACAAAGTGAACCAATATGCGAAATCGAAAGGTATTCATCATACGTACGGCTTGTAAGAGTGACAGTATGGGTGTTCAGATTCATCGACAATACAAGAAAAGAGCGTCACAAGGGGTCGTTGACAGGGAAAGAGGTAACAAATGCAGAGAAATATTGGATAAGACAGACACAAGTACCACTGAGACAAACAAGGGGACAAGATGATCCAAGCGCGATGTTCTTTCAAATTAATGGACATGAAGTCCACATCGATGAAGACGGAATCATCAGACAAAAGAGACGATTGCAATGCAGTCAAGAACACAGCAGGCACGTCATAGTACTTCCAAAGGAAGGGCACTTCACAGAACTGCTAGTACGTCACGTGCATCAGATGGTATTGCATGGAGGGGTTCAAGCGACACTCGCGCACCTGCGGACCAAGTTCTGGGTATTGCAGGGTCACCAAGCAGTAAAAAGAGTTTTGAACAGATGCGTAGTCTGCAAGAGGCATAACACCAGACCGGCCACTCAAAAAATGTCTCCTCTCCCGGCAGACAGAGTAACCGAAGGAGAGCCATTCAAATTCACGGGAGTTGACTTCACTGGACCGCTTTACGCAAAAGACAAGTACGAGATCGTGAAACAATATGTCCTGATATTCACCTGTGCGGTAACGAGAGGCGTACACTTGGAGGTTACCAACGACATGTCATCATCAAGTTTTATACAAGCTTTCCGACGATTTACAGCTCGACGGAGGATGCCTGCAGTTATCTACTCGGGCAACGCCAAAAGATTCATGAAGGCCGAGAAGAAAATCAACGAAATGCTTGAAGCTATTAGACACGAGGTGATAAAGGATTACTGCAGCGGCAACCAAATACAGTGGAAAACGATATCCGAGTGCACACCGTGGTGGGGAGGATTTTACGAGTGCCTCATAAGAAGCATGAAGGCATCGATGCGGAAGATAATATCGAAAACTACAACGTCGGTAGAGGAGCTATGCACTATTGTAGCAGAAGTTGAAGGAGCACTAAACAATCGACCGTTGACGTACGTATACGGAGAGCCTAACGAGCCATTGCCAATAACGCCAGCAGACATCATAGGCGGACGGCGATAGCTTGAAGACGTAAAACAAAGGCGGTACATTGGTGAAGTTGAAGACGCATGGCGAAGCAGATCCAAAATAGGGCGAGCTTGGTGGAAGAGGTGGCATCGAGAATACATTTAAAGAAATTGGAGTTACTGTCAAAGCCAAGACGCGGCAAGCAAGAAGAGTACTGTCACAGGGCGACATGGTGTTGATTGAAGACAAGGGCCCAAGAACATTTTGGAAAATGTGCCGGATTGAAAAAATCTACCCTGGGCGAGGCAGAATAACAAGAGCTTGTCTCATTCGGACAGGAAACAAAGAACTTCTCAGGAGATCTGTGAACCACATATACCCTCTGGAGGGGTGTTTCAAATAGCCCGCCAAAGCTTATCCCATCGCAACTTGGGCGGGCGGGAGCCTATAAAATATCATCATCAAGACGCCAGAAGAAGGAAAAGAAGAGTTCTCCGTGGTGCGAGCGCGTGCTACTTCACTTCTAATAAACCGTTCTGGTTCGAAGCAGTCACTGGTCTCGATCGTCTTATCACTAGCTGCGAGGTATCTGCGGAGCCATATAAAAAGCTGATTGAACTTGACAGCAGCGCAGAGCTTAAGATAGCGCCACAGTTAAAAGCATCTTGCGTGGAACCTGGCCACTATGAAAGATAAAAGTAGAGCCAGCATTCAGCCTGCTCAACAATGGCTTGGGCGCTGCCCTTTGTGTGCAAGTGGCTAATGGCACACTTGATAAATCGGCATTAACCACGGCATGGTTTGTGGAGACTATATTCAGGTGGTTTAAGCTAATGACTTCAAGGACCACCAAACCGGCCTTCAGTCATTTTGATGATGTGCAGCATGATAATGCTGTTGCATTTTTAAACGATGTAATTGAGCCTTTTTGGGAATATTTCCACTGGTAGTTCGAAAAACACTGTGTGGAGGCCAGTCCAAACGGGGGTTATTCTCGCAACTGTAGGAGCCCTGGAACTTCAATCACTCTTTCTCAAGGACTATCAGTTCACGTTTTTGCTGTTGAGTCGTTTTAGTCATGACGCCCTGGAAAATCTTTTTTTCAACCTTGAGGAGCAAAAACCCAGTCCGCCGGGTTCTCGAATTCAGATCTGCTCTTCGTGCCGCTACAATGGCGCAGTTCTTGCATCCAAGCAGAGAGGGAAGCTATGCTCAGGATGATTGCTTCCTTGCTCTATCATTTTCAGTCTAAAGTGTAACAAATCTGCTGGTATCGATGGTATTTCTATTACTGACTTGCGCCATACATTTGAATACACCCATGAAGTTCTGCTAGCACTACTTAATCGCATTATTTCTAGTGGAGAAATTCCCATTAACTTGAAAACAGCAATAGTTATACCTTTACACAAAAACGGTGCGCGTGATAAAATTGAAAACTATCGTCCAATATCAATTCTGCCTTCTATAGCGCAAATACTAGAAAAGCATTTACTGTTAACGATGACAAGCTTTCTCGACCGCCACAACATTTTATCACCCTGTCAGTATGGTTTTCGGCAGGGGAAAAGCACTCAGACGCTATTGGAAGACTTCTCTGATCAGTTGAACGCAGCGTTCGATAACAACAAGGTTGCCTGTGCGCTACTTCTTGACTGCAGCAAGGCTT